>NC_090020.1:6066293-6372699 GCF_036417845.1 Apteryx mantelli
CCACTTCTCTGTGTATTTGTTTACACTCACCATGTCTCTCAAGCTGCTAACTCTGCAGAAAGAGGAGTGACCTCTACTTTGTGCTGGCTCTCCATGTACAAAGGTCAAGGCTTGCAATGCACTCATAAAAAACTAGCATAAACTTAAACACCCAGTACAGTAAATCATGAATCCATTTTAATTTTTTTAACTGAATATAGCTGAAATATGTCAAGGAAAACTCTTTCTTGGCCCCACTACAGCTGTGCTTTGTCTTTGACACCCTTCTGCTGAAAAGAAATGTTTTCAAAAGTGTGAGAGAAAATTCAATTTGCTTGAGTGAAAATAAACTTTGTTTGGTGAAATCATAAACCTGCTATAACCATATATGGTGTAGGAAGTTCAGGCTGCAAACTACATAGCTACAGCTAAATGCCTGACTCAGACCTTTTTAGTCAGTGTGAACATCTTCAGCAGCAATGAGGCAAGGTGGAAGTATATTGTTTCCCTTCGTTTCATAAATTGTAGGCAAATCTATTGCTTTGTAGTTTAAACTGGACCAGGCTATATGGAACTATGGGTATTTTGTTATTTTTTCCAGGTTCTGTCTAGGGGGCAGCTCCTCCTGCTCAATACTTGTCATGCTTTTGCAGTTAAACCACCTTCTTCCCATTATTTCATGCCTGCCTGCTAGCACTAGCTGAACTTTCTGCTGTTTTTGCCTAACAACAAAAAAAAAAAGTTTAGATACTGCGCATCTTTTTGGCAGGGCAGGGAGAGACACAAATAATGCGCTGGGGTAAGAACTGCACCTGCAGTCACCTGCAACCCAAGGAAAGGGCAGAGGGGACCCATCACATCTCTGCATGGGAAAGTGTGGGCACTTCCTTGCGGCTTCCCACTCGCCAGCTCATAGAGCGACTCTGACACCAAGGCAGTCATCAGCCCTCTCATGATGAGTAGCACAAATACAGCTGCTCTTTGGGAGGCCAGGTAGGCAGCAGAAGCTGGAAATCAACAGGCAAGAAGGAAAGGGATTTTCATTTGTGTGAGTCCTTGTAGTCTCCCACAGATATGGTTTATTACACTAAATAATGGCTTTTGGTAAGAAGAAAAGTCCCATTTACATATCACAACCTGAACAGGAATTGAATACTTTCTCATATAAGAGAGCCCCATTGCTCTCTTGCATCCAACATAGCATCATTTTATTTGCAGCTGGTGAAAATTCATTGCTGTACACAAGACAACAACAACAAAAATCATGATCATAAGTGAGAAAAAATCCTTCAAGGAATAAGTATGGGAAGTAGTTCTGGATAACCAAAAATTGTTACTGCCAGGCACACCACGGAAAGCACTGTCTTGCATGAGCTCTGAGAAAGCGTTGCATTGAAATTACCCTCATTCATAGATTCTGCTCTGCTTCCCAAAGTGAATAATTTAAAAGGGACAGGCAATCAAAAATGAAAAAAATATACAAACTTTCCAAAACCTAAAAAAAAGATGTGCTGTGGCTTCTGCACACATTTGTTATAGTCTTCAGAAAGATCATTCCAACTTAAAATTATTCACTGCCAAAATGAATTTTGCTTTATGACCCCAAAATAAATAAATCTACCCATGTATAGGAGTCCAGAAACCAAGAAAAATTTACAAACACAGTTTTTTACAAACACACTGGTCCATCTATCAGCTTCAGAAAAATGATCTTACTACATTAGAGGTTAGAAATGTTTTGGTCATTTACAGTGTATTCCATAATTTCCATACAAATTCTGACCAGCAGATAAGTGTAGTTGCTTTTTTACCTTTTGAGTTTCTCATATATCTTACATACAAGGTTATGTGTGGTAAAACAAAAAGTATTTGCTACCTATTCTTCTTCACTCTTAGCAACATTTTGAGCTTACTTTCCATCACACAGTTCAGCTACAGTAAGTTTGTTATTAGCAACAACACCAATGACAAAGCATAAAGAACTTACAGAGAAAAAAACAGGCTGGAGGAGGTTTAAATAAATCATGTTTACAAATTCATTGGTGCCACTGAAGAAGGACCTAAAAAAATTTCAGTGTTTTTAGTGATTTAGCAATTTCAAAGAAACTATGGAAGTCAAGTAAGGTTTAAAAGGATTGAAAAGGGACAGATAAAGTGCCAATCATTATAAAAGTCTAATCTTCTTCTATGATAGAAGAATAGGCCTCATAGAGGAGAAAATATTGATGCAATTTATTATTAAGACTCTTGACAAAAACATTCTTAGGAACAAGAAAAAAAATCATTAAGATAAAACTACTGTAAGACAGAGTAAAACTTTTGGGGGAGCTGTCTGAAGACAGTAGTCATCAATGGTTCACTGACAAATGGGGAAGAAGAATTGAATGTGTTCTGCAGCTGTTTATTTGACATTATTCATTTTTTAATTAAATAGTTATTACATTCTTATTCTTAATTCTTAATTAAATGCTTATTAAATACTTATCTTAATTAAATACTTAGTAAATTCACAGAGCTCAGAAGGACTACATACTCTTTGAACAACAACCGAATTAGAAATCAAAATGTTCTTGAAAAAATGGAGAACAGACCTCATGTAAAGTTCTGCATCTGGGCAAGAATAATCAATTGTGCAGCTACTGGAGGGAGAAGAACTGATTAAGCAGAGCTGCTGAAGAAAAAGGTACAGGAGTCAGAATGAATTACAAATTGAACAGTAGGTCAGCAATAGTGTGCTGCTACAAAAAAGGCAAATACTGAAGTGAGATCTACATAAAGAGGGGACAGCTGACAGTAAAATATATAAAGTAATCTTTCCAGTGTACTCAGCAGTGGTAAGGTCTCAGCTAGAGCACTGAGTCCACAAAAGACATAGATCAGCTGGACAGAGTCCAGAGGAAAATAACGGGAGTTCTGGAAAACATGAAGGAATTAGAGATGTTTGTTTTAGCAAAGGAAAAACTGAGGAGAGGCATAACAGCAAACTGAAGTAATTGTTGAGGGAAATGTAAATGAATTAATGTAAATGAAATTTCATAATGAAAATGAATTATTGAATGTATGAAAAACTGACTACATAGGAAAGAAATAAACAAACTGTTCTCTTTGTTAATTTGGTGACAAGAAATAATTGGCTTTAGTTGCAGCAATGGGAAACTGAGTTTTGACAGTAGGAAAAGCTTTCAGTGATAAGGGGTATTAAAGCAGAGGGGTAGGTTGTCTGGGGGAGCTGTGGATCCTCCATCGGTGGACATCTTTGCACAAGTACAGTAGATCCTTCCTTGGAGCAGAAAAAGATGAGCTAGAGCACCTCTCAAAGTCTTTCCCAAAGATGTTTTTTCTGATTCTGTGACTATGAATATGCTCAAAGGCTTCTGCAGCAGATTTATCGCAAGTAATAGGCAGCAGAGGCAATCCAAGACAGATCCTCCGCTGGAGCTGTCCCACCAAAAAGGGATGATCTGCTACTGTGCACATAAAGCAGAGCAGATAATTGCCTGGGGACTGTCTCATGAGTTTAGGCTGTGAGCAAAGCCACATACTCTGAAGTCATATCCTTTGCAGTTGCAAAAAGGGAGAGGGGAAGAACTGAGTCAGGAACTGGGTCCTCAGGGAAAGGTTTCTCTGTTAGGTGACAGACACCATGAGATGTCCATGCCTCACTTAATCACACAGCAGTGCATTCTGGCCAGCAGCTCTCATCCAGCAGCTGGTTTGGCTCTCCGGGTTAAGTTACGAAAAAGCTTATAACACAAAACTCCAGCAGTATCTTACTGGGTCAGATTGCCTTCATCTCTACTTGTCTGGGCATGTTCCTGAGGAGAACAGAAACTACTCCAGTAAATAATCTCATGCTGGTAATGGATGATGATAAAATATCTATTCCCATATTGTTGGAATTGCTAGGTCCCTTAAATGCCATTTTTTGTGAGGCACTATTGGCTTGACTGAAAACTCTACTAGGAGTAAAAAGAGCTGCCTTTCAGTAATTGTATTCTTGCCTCTTCACAGCCTTTTCCCCAATCGCTTTTTCATCCTGAGCTCTGTATCATTTATGTGAGGATTTACATGATATCATAATGTCCGTTTTTGAGTCTGTAAGGTCAAGGCTACTGTTAACACAAAAATATAACGGAAAAAGTCCCCAAGGTATAGGAACCTGAAAAAATCCCAGGATTTTGGAAATGCCCATTCTTCTGGAAGACACTGGGGTCTCTACTGCCTCAAATATTCCTTGTTGTCTTTTATTAGCCTGAACGGAAAGTCCTTAATAAGATTTGGCAAACAACTTTTGTCCTCATAACTAAGTCATTACAGTAAACAGAAATTTAAATATTACTACTAATTGGCATAGTGCTCTAAAAGCACCAGTCTCTATATCTATATCAAGACCCCATGTGCTGTACTGAAAATAAATAGAAAAAAAAATCCTATTTTCATTGTAGTCTGTATACTTTTTACATTTTCCACTCAGAGGTGTACACTTCACAAATATATATGGATTAAAAAATCCTGAACCCTCTATGGAGCAAAGAAATACAAATTTCATTCAGAACCTGTTTGCTGGTTCAGCAGCTTGGCATTACTCACTGCTTGCTTAGAGCTGCTGTTTCTTTTCAAGGTCCAGCTCCTGCAGTCTTATGATCTGGGAAAATCTCATCTTAAGTCCATCTTCCACCAGGACTCCAGCACTCAGAAGGTGGTAAAAAAGATTTCAGCCTTTTGCTTTACTTTCAACATCATCATTTGTAGGTCTTAGGGTCAACAATATCTCATATGGGGAATATAAAGCATAGATTAGGAGCATGCGCAGAAAAAAAACACCCAGAGAACAAAGTAAAGCTTAGAATAGAAACAAAAAGTGAGTTCTTCATCTTCTATTTCTTTTCTAGAAAATTTACAGTCATCTGGTTGCCTCTCTAGTGGGCAGCAAAACTAAAGAAGTATATCGCTCCTCTCTGCCCTTCCTCCAACAAGCCTTGCCATTCTCTTACCTTGCTTTTTTCCAGGTAGAACACCATTCACTGACAGGCAGAAGTAATGCACAATGTAGAGCTCTACTGCCCTAGCATCTTCTCCCGAAAATATTATGCCCCAAACTTACCAAGAAAATTTGGGTGAAGCACAGCCACTACACCACAGGCAAGTGTACTGTGCAACGCATACTAGCTGCAAGCAGCCTGCATCACAGGGCAGCGCGCAAGCGAACAGGCCTGTGATACCATCTCTTCCCTTTCTGTGTTTCAGAGGTGTTGATAGCAATGAGGATGCAAAATGGCTTTAGCTGAGCCTGTCACTTCTGTGGCAAGGCTATATATAAAGCACAAGGAAAAAACCCACAATTTCTAAACATGCAGCAGGAGTTGACCCAACATTTCAGGTGAGATGCTGCAACCTTGCAATCGTTCAGCCACCACATATCAAAGGACAATACAGAGCCTTTGAAGGTCAAAGGTCAAAAGCCTTGACATTGTGATTAACAGAATATTACCGGAAAACCCTGCTAACTATATGAACAGACTAAAAGGAAGTTTTCTTCCCTGCAGGATCTGAGATTGTTTGAAGGACCATGGGTATCATTATTTACAATACTGCTTTGCAAGTTTTAAGAACCAGAATTTGTTCAAAGACTGATAGGAAAAAAAAATCAGATACATCATTTGTGGAAATCATTTGCCCAGCTCTATTTCTAAGCAACTTTTTGCCGTTAAAATGTCTACCAGGAGGAAAAACTCCTAGTCATTTTTCATAAATGCACAGCCAGCTGAAACTACAATTTCTGCAAATAAACTTGTCCAAATATAGCTCAGTGTACAGTAGGAAACTGATTTATTGGTGATATTGGGGTGCTTAAAAATGCTAGAGCACCCATGAGTGATGTTTCTATTTAGCTAACAACTGCTGGGCATTGGCAGTGTTGAGCATTCCCTAATCACAGCCATTTGCATCAATCTCAGCCAAATGGTTTAAGATACAAAACTGTTGTGGTGTATCAATTATTAATTCCATTATGAGAATTTCATCAGTAGTTGCAAGTATAAGGATTGGAAGGCTGAATAATTCTGGCATCTTTGCCCAAAGGAAATGAGTCAAATTTCAAAGTACCTTATTTTAGCTTGATTAGTTTTTTTCTGCAATATCGTAAAATGCTTGTGATGGTTTCAATTTTATCAGGATTTTTACTTCTGACAGTATTTGATGTCATATATTTTTATGATATTCTTTCTTCCTATGAAGATGATAGTTTCTTGTCCAGAGAATAACAATTTCAGTCCAGGGATAACAATTTTAATTTTTGTGCAAAGTCTGAGGAGAATCTTATTGATCTTCTAGATCAACTGAACACAATATTCTCTGTCCTCCCCACAAACAACAAGAGAAGTCTTTGTCCAGATAGCTGATCTCTCATCATACCTGCTAGGCACATCTTCTTTCACTGCACCTGCCAACACACTGTTTTTCTAGCACACGCGACATGCAAGCAGGGAAGGAGAGATACAGGTCTTCCCATAGCAGACCAGCCCCACGGGAGCTGCTGGCAGCCATGCTCTGTAGTCAGCCCCTCCTGCCTGTACAGCTCTGCGTACGCACCCACCTGAATAATTCCTGTCTCATCCTAATCTGCACTATTTAAGATCCCCAAAACTGCTAAGAACCATTTGCCACTCCCTAACAGTTCAGCTTCTCCAGTTCTCTGCAAAAGCTTGGGGGAGAAAGAAACTCAGAAGGAAAGGGCTTAAATTCAAGAGGAAATGAACACTGGAGTGTTCTGTACACTAATGCTTAGCCCTGTTGTAACTAAGAGAGCTGTTAATCTTGAATTAAAACATTTGGCTGAATGCCAGGTAGCCAGAAATGCTATTTAGCCAAAGCTAAATAAGAAGCTATATATCCAATAGAATAGTAAGTGGCATAGTGGTGCACCTGTTTATTTGATTGCAATATTAAAACAAAAAATCCAACACCAAAAAGACTATCTGAGACGTTATAGGTGCAAATCTATAATGGGACGCAAACTTACATTCTTCACAGTAAAGTGCTTGCCCTAAAAATACTTGCCTTAACATTATTATTCCATGTTGCTATCAGATGTGCCTTTCTTCACATTCTCTGCATTTTCTTTCAAGTCAGAAACGACACTGATGGTTGGTCATTGTTGTATGTCTGCAGTGAGTTATGCCAGTTTCTGTCACCAGAGTTGTGCAAGGAGCATTGCTGACCTACTCTGAAGGGTTTATGTATCCTGGCCCTCATTTGTGAACCCGAGCTATGAGTACAGGCCCACACACTTGCATGCCAGAGCTCCACAAACACCGACGGGGCATGCTGATCTAGTTTTCAGCCTAGGCTTGGGGTCTCAGAGCATTGGCAGTGCTACGTCATCCAGCTTATGCAGTTTATATAAGAATATTTGCTTTCATTTAGAAAAAGGCAAGATTTTAACCCTCCTGACTGTGAGTAAGACTTGAACACGTACCTCAAGTGCATCCTAGTAGCTCAGAAACCAGAAGGCAGCATAATATAATCATTTAAGGAAAGAGGCTGACCCCTGTTTTGGGGCCTAAGAGAGAAAAGGACTTACAAAAAGTGGGGAAAATATAAAGTCGCCATTGCAAATATACCTTCATTTCTTTTAACCAGGACTAAGTAAGGGAAGTGCCAGCATTTCTGCTCTCTTTTTGGCTCCTTACAGACACTAGTGTCTTGTCATCTGAAAGAGATTTGCAGTGATTTGCAGCCTCCAAGTCCTCCTGTCACAGGTTTTCAGCAGAAGACTGGACAATGACACTAACATCTGTGTGTGCTCTCTTTCCCTCTATGCTGCAGCATACTCAAGGTGTCCTTTATAGTGGTTTCTACTGAATAGGTGTTTTGCTTTATTTGATACTTGTCTTTAAATATAATACAAATTCTTTCAATAATTACACACATTTTGCACAGTCATGCACAGTATATATGAATAATTATGCAATTATGTACAGTAATAAAATAGAATGATCAATGGCAAATTCTTAATCCTTCAAAGCTAAGCCTATGAAATAATGATTACTATCCCTCTATTTTGTTTAAAATGTTTTTATATAACAAACAAGGTAGGGAAAAACATCTATTTCAATTAAACAAGTGCGTCAGTATTTCTCTGTTTAGCTCCTAATCATAATGAAAGCTCGCTATTCCCAATTTTAAGAAATATCAGCACTTAAAACTCTTCTGGGAAGAACTGGGTTTTTTTGTGTGTGTGTGTGTCTTTTTTTTCAAAAAGAGTTATTTTCCCTCTGAAGTATGAAGCAAACTTAATGCATATGGGAAAGTTTAAAGACTTAAGAGAGACACTTTTTTGCTTATATTATGGCTCTTGCAGGTGGGATTAATTTTTAAAAATGTGTTTGTGGGCCAGATCCTTAGATGGGCTTAATCACACTGAATGACACTGTTTCAGTGAACCTGAGCTGTATACATACAGAGGTACATACAGATATCAGTTGGAGGACAAGGCCCCCTGTTCTTATTGCATTCATAGTTACCTCTCTGGAACAAAGACTGCTGGCAGAAAGGAAACAGTTTAAAATTATGGAACTTGAAGATATCTGGTGCCCTCAGCTTATTCTCCAAGGTAGAGAAGAAGCCTCTGGGAGTGCAGCAAGGAGGCATCTGAGCTAGCAGCAATGTGCCTGTACATCAGCTACTGTTATGCAATGTAGACCTGCCCAGTTAGAAGAAAAGATGGTTGCAGGAGCCCCAGATAGGAACTGTGTATAAACTAGAAAAAGGAGTAATCTGTGGCCAGCCATGTGGGGAGCAAGCTGCACCTCTTTCCAGGTTCTCCTTCCCCGGTGATCCTCACCCTCTCCTCAGCCATGGGGAGGCCACATCTGGAGTACTGGTCCAGTTCTGGGCTCCCCAGTAAAAGAGACATGGAGCTACTGGAGAGAGTCCAGAGGAGGGCTACAAAGATGATTAGGGGACTGGAACATCTCTCCTACGAGGAAAGGCTGAGAGAGCTGGGACTCTTCAGCCTGCAGAAGAGAAGGCTGAGAGGAGATCTTATTAACGTGTACAAGTATCTGAAGGGAGGGTGTCGAGAGGATGGGGCCAGACTCTTTTCAGTGGAGCCCAGCGACAGGACATGAGGCAACGGGCACAAACTGAAACACAGGCAGTTCCATCTGAACATGAGGAAAAACTTGTTCGCGGTGAGGGTGACAGAGCCCTGGCACAGGTTGCCCAGAGAGGTTGTGGAGTCTCCTTCTCTGGAGATATTCAAAACTCGCCTGGATGCGATTCTGTGCAACGTGCTCTAGGTGACCCTGCTTGAGCAGGGGGGTGGACCAGAAGATCTCCAGAGGTTCCTTCCAACCTCAACCATTCTGTGATTTGGTGATTCTGTGATTTCAAGACATAGCACAGGCATTTGGGAGCAGAGAAGCTAAGGTACTACTGGGCTTGTGGCCTGTCCTTGAAAAGTCAATTTCACTCTGCAGACTTCCGATTCTCCAACTGTAAAACAAAAAAAAATCAATGGCTACTTATCTGTTACAGTCAAGTGCTCTATGTATGACATGGAAAAAATGTTTCCAGAGTACTAGATATAAGGGCTGTATTCAAACCATGAAACTCAACTTCTGTGCATGGGTCAGGTCATTCTTAACATTTGAAAAAAGGACTCCAAATTGGGGCTTATATTAAGGTACCTGGTTCTACATGTAGGCAACCAAATCAGCACCTAGGCCTGGCATTTATCATCCAGATGGGGATAAATGCACAGGATTTAATCTTAAAGCCCCAAACAGGTTCCCTGAGGAAGACGAATCTGCAGCTCCTTGGGGATTAACCAGAAAAGCATGACAAACTGAATTCATTTCCACCTTGTCTACCACAATGCAGTAGAAGTGGAGTTGCAGCCATGATGATCTAAGGATGTAAGGGAAGCAAGATTTGTCAGTAGAAGTAATATCTTATATTAGGCCGTATGACTGTGGTTGAAATGTAAAATTTAAAATTTACTTGCTTCTTCTGGCTAGATCAGTTGGACTAACAGGAGATATCACTCACTCTAAAAACTTTGTTTCTTATGTTATCTACCTTATTCTTTTCTGCAACACCTATCTCCATTACATGTTCACAATGCTGGTGGCAGGCAATGGCCCCACATACAATGTGTCCTCCAATTTGAACTTTTTCCACGGTGCAAGGGAGATCAACACATTTAACAATAACAGCAGTGACTTCATCCCTTGCCTTCTGGCAATGCTCCTGTAGAGAAAGAGGAACATAGGGAATATTCAAGGTGTCATTATAATATCCAAGCCCCAGATTTGAATGTTTCTTTCCAAATGCAAGCCTGCCTCCACTTCTCAGTCTAAACACTCAATCCTTTTGTCTGTCTTTCCTAATGAACACTTATATTTTTATTTGTTTTTACTGCTAACCTAGCTGATGATGGAGAAAGCAAAATATATAATATGAGAGTTGGACTGTGGATTTTTTTTATTTTTTTCTCTGTCTCCCTTTCATTCTGACTGTGAACTTGCTCTAAGACATTTGTTGAAATTGCTGCTTTTGTGTTTGCCTTGTGGAGAAGGATTTCATGACTCTGGGCCCCCAGAGGGTTGTTCTTTGACCTACCACTTTTCTCCGCCATCTGGCATGTTTACTTGAAGTAAATATGTAGGGTCAGAGGCCAACACGGACATGTGGAGGGACAGCTTTGCCATAAAAGCAGTAAGGAATAAGTGGTACTTCTGAATATTGCACTGTGCATTTTGTTCAACTGCTGAACACAAAAAGGTAAGGTTAGTCATGGTTGAAAGAAAATAAAGAAAACCAAACAGATGAGCAGAACGGTAGATTGTACAATGAAGGGCTCTCTGTCCCTTTTATTCTTCTTTTTTAAGCCTTTCTGGACACTTTGCTAAACAATATAGTAAGAAGAGTAAAACAATCCCCCCCCCCCCCTTCTTTATGGGATCTTGTTTATACAAGTTTAGTAGTGGCCTAGAGCCCTCAAGTCACTGCAGGTGTAGACAGGCAGGCTGAAACGAGTGCAGATATCTATGTTCCAGCTGTAAAACCATTGTTCACACGCAAAATTCTGATTTGGACATTTAAGGACAGAATAGTTTGATAGCACTTACATGAAGGAAGGAAATAAATGAGAGGGTCATACAAAATATATTACGCTAAGGAAGGACAGACAAGCAGAATTTGAAGATTTCTAAGTAGGAGGGATGAGACCAGGTGAGTGAGAGACTCCTCCTCTTTTTCATTGTTGTCTTTGTCCAGAATTGCTAACAGATTTGTAACACCCATTTAATTGGCACCATGATAACCTCAAAGTCTGCTCCCTCAAAAGATTTTCTCCTGTTTTACACACTAGCTTTCCAAACCTTGTTGCATCTTTGCTATCTGCATTCAAAGGTACTTGCTCTTTAAGAAAGTTCAGTACAATGAGACAAAACCTACTCTGTTTTTGGATTTATTTAGTGGAATCTAATTATCAGCTTTTAGAGGTCTACTTGTTAAATGGTTCTTTCTAGGATGAGAAGTCCTCACTGTGACCACAGTGCAGGCTCATGGCAGCAGAGACAGGATGTTTTCCGCCCTGAGTGGCAGCTCAGCACAGAGGTGAGATCACAAAAGCAGCCCCTTACAACCCAGCCCTGGGTCTGGCGCAGATGTGCGGTGTGAGTTTCAGTGAGTCACACAGCCTCTCTACTTCATATTCCTCATCTCTGCATTCCTGATCTCTCCTGCATATCTAGCTAAGAGAAGTGTTGTGTTAATTACAGCCATGGGCCTCCTTGAGACCTTGTAGCAGCAGAAAGAGAATAGGACTGTCTCATCATTTGGCTTCTTCCACCATGGTGTAAGTAGAGGACAAGAGGATCAAAGACCTGCAAGGTGGAGTATTCCCCTCCACAAGCAGGAGAGCAGAGATCAGCTGTCAGAAATCTTCTGCCCAGAGCAGGCCAGCTACCAAAAGAGATGAAATAATCTATAACCCTGAAAAGGATGGCACAAATTACTGCAAATTATCTGTCTGAGAGCAAAGGGCAACAGAAAAGAACACCTCTCGAAGAAACACAAACACATGCCCTGCCTTTTATGGAGAGTACTGGGCGAAAAATTCATAATACAGAATTCATTGCAGAGTATAATGATACTGCACAACAAAAAGGGCTTTCTAAAGGGCAAAACCATTTGTCTAAAATTACTCCAAAAGGTTTCAGATATTATCTAAATCTGACCATATTGCAAATAACACACAGGTTAATACTGACATCTTATTAACAAATCCTTTTTTGCAGCTATGAAATAATTTAATCTCTGAATCAGCTTTACTACATAAAGTTCCTGTCATCCATATTTAATATATGATCTTTATTAAAAGTTCATATTAAGTCCCAAGAATGAAAAATGGAAGCTTCCATCTTATATTCTATCAAATTTTCCTGGCAAATAAAACAACCAAATAAATAAAAATTGCAAACAACCCCAAGAACCAGAGGTTTCACCTTCAGCTGCCTGAATTTTGATTTCACTACTTTGTTTTACTTTGTTTCTCAGTTAAAACCCTTTGCAGTTGCAAACCACTGGCTTCCTGGTAATACCTTTTTCATCTGTTTAGTAACAGGGATTAGTAACCAGGAAACCAAGGACTGCTCTGATGGAGGGATGATGAAATTAGAAGGGCTAACTGATTATCCCATTACAAAAAACAGTTCTGATATTCAGACAAGCAAGACCATGTGTCTATAGAAGTTACTCTGTATCTTATGAAATTTACCAAGTTGTCTCTAGAGCTATATCACTACCATTCTAATGATTCAGATTAAAAAAAAAAACAGTGCAATAATACTAATATATTTATGTCAAAGAGGTTTAAATAGTACCAAAGGTGGACTACTCTGTTGATAAATGCCATATGAAAATCTAGGAATAAAAACAGAATGATTGAAAATTTACAGTGGAAAAAGTAAACAGCTATGGTGAGAAAGTACCAAAGGACTACTCAGTTCATGACCAGAAATGAAGACTGATTTCAGAAAATTTCCCTCAAATACCCACATTCCCAACAATCTGATCTCTTTGGGTACTGTCATCTGACTAATCTCAGTAGAGCCAAGATGACCAGAAGAAAATGCAAATATCAATATTATTATTATTATTATTATTATCATCACAGTTTAGCCTGGGAAATTGCAGGAACCACATGAATCACTCAATGACATCAGTTCTTATCAGTTCTGCTTACACAGGAACTATATTATGGGTCTACTTCCGTGAATCTCATCTCACCTCAGTTATGATTCAGACAAACAATTAGACACACGAAGGCAAAGTTAGATCTGTCAGTATAACCACACCTGAACTTGGAAGGTTAAGGGAGACCCCTAAAACAAAGCAGTTCTTCAAAGCTTCTACAGCAGTGACTTCAAGAGAAATTTTGCTTGATATGGGATTCTCAAATCTGACTTTTTATTTCACATGGTTTCTTCTGAAATTCTTTGTGTAACCATTTACAAAGATTACCAATAAAAATCCTTATCTTAATAGAGGATCTTCAGAGAACAGCTACCAATTTAAAGTCCAGGGCTAGCTTTAGCCATGCTTCACACTGCTACGAGTAGCATAGGAGCGTGAAACAGAAAAAATCTTATTCAGAGGGAGGCTGCTATGTGAGCCTTGGACACCTCTGTCACCATGTCAGTAGCAGAACTGTTGCAGTACAATTTGCAACTACAGACATGAGTCAAACTCCTGGATTATTTATTCCATTTGCAAATCGGTGATGAACAGAAAGCAGCTGCTTCCTAATTGTTTTTAGAATACTAGCTGCACTGCATTGATAAGCAGAATCCCAATGTTCAAACTTGCACATGTGGAAAAAGAAAGCAGAGGGAATCAAGGTTCACAGAATCACAGAATCATAGAGTGGTTGAGGTTGGAAGGGACCTCTGGAGATCATCTAGTCCAACCCCCCTGCTCAAGCAGGGTCGCCTAAAGCACATTGCACAGGATCGCGTCCAGGCAGGTTTTGAACATCTCCAGAGAAGGAGACTCCACAACCTGTCTGGGCAACCTGTGCCAGTGCTCTGTCACCCTCACAGTGAAGAAGTTTTTCCTCATGTTCAGATGGAGCTTCCTGTGTTTCCGTTGGTGCCCGTTGCCTCATGTCCTGTCGCTGGGCACCACTGAAAAGAGTCTGGCCCCATCCTCTCGACACCCTCCCTTCAGATACTTGTACACGTTAATAAGATCTCCTCTCAGCCTCCTCTTCTCCAGGCTGAAGAGTCCCAGCTCTCTCAGCCTTTCCTCGTAGGAGAGATGCTCCAGTCCCCTAATCATCTTTGTAGCCTTCCTCTGGACTCTCTCCAGTAGTGCCATGTCTTTCTTGTACTGGGAAGCCCATAACTGGACACAGTCCTCCAGACACGGCCTCACCAGGTTACCCATTTGAAAGAATCTCAAGAATAAGACTGTCACAATACCGTCTTGTATTGGCAGCACTATTATTTTCTCCTTCAGTGCAGATTAATCCAAGTGGATTCTGCTAATAAAAATGCACAGCATATGCAAATATTAGAATGACTTGTTTGGATATTCATAGAAAGCAAATGCACTTTCCATAAACATTCACTCCAGCAACCTGATTTTAAAGTTTAACCCTTCCAGTCAATAGTCGAAACAGTATCACAAAGTCAGTAATTACTGTTAAATAGTACTTTGAATTTTCCATATCAACAGACAGTTAGAAATGTGTGCAATTTTTTCATAGACATGAATTTAAAAAGAACACATAACTCTATACAATAATTTATTTCAATTTATTAGTTTTATATGCATACTCATATATACAGTCACATACACACATCCTCTCACAATACATGTACACCTGGACAAACAGATAGGGGCTTACACATGGATTTATGTCAGTATTCTGGAAAATCACACAAATGCACAGCATAACTATGTAGTTCTGCTTTTAAAATGTTCCCATTATCATCTATAGACACTAATGATCACTTGATGATCGTAATTTTTATGGCTTCAGTTTATGCCTTGCTTACTCTTCAGTCTCTATTGCAATCTGTGGGTAAATGGGGCTGTCATACTGCTACCTGTGATGTAAAAGAAAAGATAGATCTGGAAACTCTGATAATAAAGATTATATCTCTGTGGTAGACAAAAATGCTTGATCTGGACACAAATAGCTAGTTCATCCCATTATGCTGCTAGCTGGGGCTATGTGTAGGAGTCAAGATCTTCATACCCTGCTTTTAGTTAAAAAGCATATATCTGTATGGGAAAATGTATACATAACATAACTCTAAAGTGTGGTCTTGGTCCACTGACATGATTAATAGGCACAGAAAATTATCTATATTACCATTAGGTGGAAATCCAGGTGGCAGGCTGAAGGTCCAGGGTTAAATTTCTGCTGATAATAGTGTTTGTTAAAGTTTCACAGGTACTTATAGCTTTCATCTGTATATATGCAAATCAGCCTTACCCTGTATTCTTACTGCCTGTGGTATAAAGTAGACAAATTATGAAGGCACAAACACCTAACAGGGCAGAGAACTTCCATTAGATAGTCCTTTTTTTTTTTTTTTTTCAACTGAGATACTTAGGCAGATTAGGCCAGCAATGCACCTTTAGCTTTGCCAACATAGAGAAGATTTCACTGCTATAATTTTAATTCTTTTCCTAAACAAATTAGATAAACAGATACTAGGTTCTGGGTAAGCGTCTCTTATTTTTAACAGGTTGCTTCAGTTTAGCTTAAATTTGTCCTTAAATATCTTAAAATAAACAAAAATAAGCCTGGTTTCAACTAGACACTGGAGCTAGTTTTGCTCTATTTATTAATTAGAACAGCATAAAACTGCATGTATTATCTCACTTTACGGGGTCCGTAGGTTTTCTAAAATTAATAAAAGTCCAATTTAAAGGCAAATTCAGTAAAGTTGCTGCAATGTAGACCAAAGAAGTAGTTTACATTCTTCTGAATGAACAGAACTATCTGGCTAAGAACAATATAGATTAGCAAAGTTAGGGTTTCAGAATGAAAATCAAAAGCTGACTTCCATGGAATATAAGACATCAATTACCAGAAGGACATTTTTGTAATATCTTCCTTCAGTCACAATTTTACAGTCAGTCCATAAAAGCATCACAAGATAAGAAAACTTTGAGGCTAAAAGATAGAATGATGCCACATATTATGGGTCAGGTTTTTAGCATGGAAGTACACACAAATATGCACATGTATTTCTGTGCCATATTTGTGTGCACCTTTAAATGGCAAATGCCACTGGGTGGTCATTTAAATGACTACTCTTCACAAGTGCAGTCACAACTGGCAATGCATGAAATTCAACATAACAAGTGCTTTTGGGCAGATATGGCTTTCAAGGTGCTAGATCACAAGAGTGCACCTTTTGCACAAATACTGAGGGAACTGTGGTTCTTAAACTAAAGTATCAGCAACGCTGATAGATGGGTTTTTTTAGTACCCAACATCAGCATGAATGTTATTGACCTCACCACTGAAATAACTCACTGCAGTTATATTTACAAGACCAGAATACTTCCAACAAAATGCTTTTCATAAAATACTTTCACAACATTTACACATTTCCGTAATGGACCTTCTTTTTGTAGACAGGAATAAGGAAATAGATACAGCAAAAACAAATGCCATTCTAAAAGTACAGTGATATTCTTTTAAATAAAAAAATAAAAATGGGTCATTTGGAAATAATTCTTATGATGCAACTCAAGGGCTCAGTTAATTCATTAAGGAAGTAAGAAAAGGACATGACTGAACAAGCCATGTACTGCATTATATTCAGAAAAGATGATCCATTTTCAAATGCTGAAACCAGGAAAAAAAAATGCATCAAGTCTCTTTGTCATCAACTTCTAATGAAAAATGATGGCATACCTTTTTTTTAAAATTTTTATTTAGTTTTATTTCTGTTTATAGAATATGCCCATCAGCCAATTTGTGATGACCTAAGAAAGAGATATGCTGCTGATAGATCAGCCAAGCACACTTGGTTTACATAGTAAGTATGAATAAAACAACTCCTGTTTCAAAATCTGCCTTCCACCATTTCACATCTAACCATCCTATACGAGGTCTAGGAAAGTCTGGAGAGTGAGATCTTTGAGGGCTACCCAAAGAATATCATATTGCAATAGCCCCATCTCAAGGATTCACACATTCTCTTCAGTCTTCTGAAGATGACATCTGATTAAAAGACTCATATACTTGTTTAAACAGAATAGAAGAACTTTGCACTTTTTATGTTACCTTATTCTGTGAGACTTTCAAGATTCAACAGGTTCTCTGGGCCTGGAAATGACCAAACAAAATGGAAGGAAACCCTTAAACCAAACTAGTGGCCATCATTTCTCTCACATCTTCTGATTACATTCTATCAGCTAACATAATTTTTCTTATCAGCATTCAGTTTTAACTAATTATCCCCCACTCAAACCAGTTTTGAGTCCCAGAGGCTGGAAAAGTTGAACAAAACTATGCCGAGTTTAAAAAAAAGAGAGACACAAATATCATTTTGAAACAGTGCTGCAATTTAAAACAAATCATTTCTTCCCTTTATTCAATATATACGCTGAGTAGAACACGTGATCCAACAGAAGCCTGACACACCTTACAGACGGTCATTTGTATACTACTGTATCTTGCGCCTTTTCATTAAAAAATGTGTGGCAGCAGAGATATAATTCCATCTATCTCTACTATGATCTGAAAGCATATTCTCCATACTCTGTAGTAGAATAACCCATTGCATTGTCCATCCAACAGACATTCAAGGTCAAAAGATATGCAAAGAATGTGCACTTAATGGACTTAATCCCATGGCCAGATCCATCCAGATGGACCCTTGCTCTTATATAGACTTAGTAGCAAGGACTCAGGCTTAAAAGCATAATTGCCATGATTTATGCACAGTCACAACAAATTAAGGTTGTCACCTGTCATAAGCATTTCTGGCTAGAAATGCATAAATATATTCATAGAATTGTCTGACAAATCTGGTTTGTGAATACCTTTTGCACTTCACAAAAATCTTACCTGATGCTAGAAACACTAGATACTGTAAACTATGTCTATTCTGAACTGTTGGGTTTGGGTTTTTTTTTTTTTTCAGTTTTAATGAAATCTAACTCCACCGTATTTAAAAGTCCACCCTCTAATAAGATAAGAACTGACCTCAAATTGATATTGATTCTCTCTAAATTCAGACCTGGGGTTTCTGGTATTTTTAGATGATGCAGCAGTGAGATAATTATGTTACTCTTCTTTAGACTCAAAAATTTACTAATAGTTATAGAAAAGGAGGCTGGTACTTAAAAAGAGCAACAGAAATCTTTTACAGAGTTCAGAGCTTCAGGTTGCTACAGCTTCAGCTTTCTCTTACCCTTTTTCTCTAGCATAGAGATAAAAATACCTAAATTCCTCTTCCCTTCCCCCCCATACTCTTACTTTACAATCTAAGATTCTGCACCAGGGGCCTGTATTTCTGTTTTGAGTCCCTTGCCACACTGGTAAACATTGTACTTTTCATTGGATATAAGTCATTAAAGTCAGTAAACAGCAAAAATGAATAAAACAGCAACTTACATATCTTTAACACCTCTGAGTTAAAACCACTTTGCAATAGGGAAGAAGAACAGATGCTCATTTCTAAATGCTAAAGCCACCAACTGGGAATATGCCAGTTGTAACTGCTGCCATCTGCTTTCAACTGTTCTTTTTACCTAGCTCTCTGAGGTTTGTATTTGAATTCATAGCCATACGTTTCCACTAGGAGAAGGGCAGTGGGAATAGTATAAGTAAGAATTTTCCCATGTGCTCTCACCTTTATTAAATAAGAACCTTCAGTAATTACTGGTCTGCAAGGTCTCTATGAAATTATAAATCAGGGGCAGCTCTTCAAGGATAATGTAGTGACAGCAGTTGTTTAATAACCACTTTTCATTACTGCTTTCCGCATTTCGTTTATCCTGTTTACTTTCCTTCTTACTCTTCTTGCTGTTCATCTTCCTATCCTCCCTCTCATCAGGATATAAGGGAAAGTGCTGTTTTAGTAGCTGTTGTAACTTCCCGCGGTAGGCTATACTTCTATGGAACTAGTTCAGTGGCTCTAGAAACAAAGCACTTGTGCAGATGCAAGTGCCTGGTGCTCAGGGTCCGTTGCAGTATTGAGTTGCTTGATGCAGTTAATGCTTATTTTCATATAAACACTTTCAAACATGACCATGTACTTATAGCTTCATCAGTGACTGAGACAGTACAAGATGGCAGTGCAAGACTGACATGAATACAATATGACATATATAATGTCAAAAAAAAAAAAAAATCCCTCACTAATTCTGAGAAAAATATCATTTTAAATGCCCAAATCCATTTTTCATTAGGTTAGATGAGAAAAGTCATACTAAAATCTTCCACTGACTCCCACAGAACCAACAAAAAGCAAAAAAAAGAGAAAAGTTCTCCTTTGGTCATGAGACTATTATCTGAAAGATTGTCAGATTATTATCTGAACACTTTACTGCTGACCTAGACCACTTTATACATCAGCTTTTGTGGTGAGTTCACAAAGGATGCGTGTCTGCTACAGCCCCAGCAAGGTTTTGCTCATTTCGTGGCAGCTACCATTTTAGCTAACACAGGTACCGAATCAGGCTTCTCAAGAGCTAAACACAGGAGCTGCTGATACTTGAGCTAAAATGCCAAGGGTCTGTAGCTGGCATCTGTTCCTAGCCTGGCACCTATCTCCACCTCTCGGGCACCCTGCAGTTCTTGTGACACCTTTACTGGTGTCCCTGAGACAGGCTGGCCCGGGGTGTTGCCAGCATCTTCTCTTTTTTAGGGAATGGTGTGCATTTTTGGCCTAACCTGAGGATCTAGGAACCAGGTAAAGACTGCTTTTATAGTATTATTATTGATACCTATTAATTTATCTATCATTGGAAAGATGGGAATCCCAATTTTCCAAGGATATATGAGTAGCTTTTAGTAGCGTTGGTAGCACAAGTGATATTGAACATTTATTCTCAGTCAATGTGATTATTATCCTTCCTCTTCTCTCTCCATCTTTAATTCAGTGCAGCCTTTTTGGTCATTTTCACAAGAAAACTTGGAGCTAGAACATATGCAGTACTCCATCTGAAATCCTGCCATCCTATCTCTCTCACTCCAGGAACTGATGAGAAAGAGGGGGCTAAAATTATGTAAGAACAAAAGGTCAGTGTAAAGCTGCACTCAGAGTGATCTGAATATAAAAGTTGTTGTCTCCTTTGTTCTTTGCTTTTTCATTGTTACTTTTTCACAGAATGTTAAAGATTTACAATCAGCTCTTTAAAAAGATAATACAATCTGAATCTCACATTCAACTTTCAATATCAGGTTTATCAGCTAAGAAAAATAAAATTTATAATGATCAGAAAAATAAGTATTTTTCTCTCCAGCTCTTTCAGTGTATTTAGTGCTTGTGACATAACTTGGTTTCATTTTTTCCCTGCTTATGGTCAGTGTGTCTTTAAAGCTACACTAAAGGAGAAAACAGCATTTTTCACAGAATCACACAGCTGCACTGCATTGATAAGCAGAATCCCAATGTTCAAACTTGCACATGTGGAAAAAGAAAGCAGAGGGAATCAAGGTTCACAGAATCACAGAATCACAGAACGGTTGAGGTTGGAAGGAACCTCTGGAGATCATCTAGTCCAACCCCCCTGCTCAAGCAGGGTCGCCTAAAGCACATTGCACAGGATCGCGTCCAGGCGGGTTTTGAATATCTCCAGAGAAGGAGACTCCACAACCTGTCTGGGCAACCTGTTCCAGTGCTCTGTCACCCTCACAGTGAAGAAGTTTTTCCTCATGTTCAGATGGAGCTTCCTGTGTTTCCGTTGGTGCCCCTTGCCTCTTGTCCTGTCGCTGGGCACCACTGAAAAGAGTCTGGCTCCATCCTCTTGACACCCTCCCTTCAGATACTTCTACACATTGATAAGATGCCCCCTCAGTCTTCTCTGCTCCAGGCTAAACGGTCCCAGCTCTCTCAGCCCTTCCTCATAGGAGAGATTTTCCAATCCCTTCCTCACCTTTGTAGCCCTCCTCTGGGCTAGATCCAGTAGTGCCACATCCCTCTTGTACTGGGGAGCCCAGAACCGGACACAGTCCTCCAGATGTGGCCTCACCAGGACTGAGTAAAGGAAGAGGATTACCTCTCTCGACCTGCTATCATTTTGCTATTTTTAACCATGACAACCAGCAAGAGGAGGTAAAGGCAAGTGTCACTTGTTGAGCCCACTTCAAGTCATTGGTGTGCCCTTTAACCATCTAAGATACTTCAGTTGTTCCATGAAAGACGAAAACATATTAACGTCTGCAAATTTATTGTCAACAGCTTTTCTAAGATCTGAAGGATCTCTGACTCCCATATATAGCACCCACTAGGTAAAGTTTAAGATAAATCAGAATTGGAAGAAATCTTAGGCCTTCAAGGAAGAGCCAAGGTTTATAAACTAAACAACAGCAGCAGAAATCCTGTAAATAGATGAAGGAAGGTAAAAACATATGAAAAACATACTATCTTACTGTCTTTCCCAGACATGCTCATAGTCATGTTTGGTACATGATGTGGCATGTCCTCTTCTACAAATATTTATGCGGGAAAGCAATACTGATTTGAACAATTCATATGACCCAAGTAATTGAACTGCAGCAGCTTTCTGGAGTTTGAAAGCTTCAGAAACAGAGAATTCAACAGAACAGCAGAATGAAAAGATGATTTTGTAACACTTCTGACCTTATTTCCCCCTCTGTAAAAAGGCTGTATTCTACGTCCTTTGCCATCTCATTTAATTGAAAATGAAGACTTTTGGGCACAGACAGTAGGTGTGCTTGCATGGGATCCTGCCCTTGGCTGGGGCTTCCAACAACTTGTGCAATATAAACAACAATTACTTCTTACTCATCTTTCAGAAAAAGTAATCCCTGTGTTTCAGGGTCTTTCAGAGGTCATCTGTGCTGTATCAAAGAAGATTAAGCATAGTGAAAAACAAAAAATCTTGCTCTTCTTCACCATCTGGAGAAAAGCAACCCCACATGTGCTATGACCTGGCAGTGTGAGACTGGTCAGCATGTAACTGTTCAGCACAAGTCTCTCATGGAGCCGGGCGCACTAGATATCTGGTCTTGTTAAGGTGTCTCTATAGATTACACACTGTACTACACTATTATCCTTCTGATTTTTACAGGAGAGGGAGAAAGGTAAAACTGAGAATTTTATGTCTTCTTTCCTCTGACAAAAATGAGGATGGCAGGAGGAAGGGAGGAAGGGAGGGAGGTAATGAGTTTATACGTTGTTTTGTGCAGTTGCTTTTGACCACCACATGACTTCCCTGAAAATTTGCATCATACTTACAGGTTAAGCACCATAGACAGATTTGCCTCTTGATGACAGAAATATGAGGGGAAAAGAATTAATTAAATGGCCACATTGTCCCTCTATAGGCAAAGTCCTGCCTTTCACTTAAAACAAGATCTTACAGTCCTAAAATGTCAGATTTCTTTTTCTTTTTCTTTTTTTCTTTTTTGACTTAAAAATCTGAGCAAGGCAGGGCATGAAAGGGGCAGGCTGTACTTTGAAAAAGGCTAATAATAATAATAACTTTACTGTTATGCGATATGTTCCCTTGAAAATAAGTTGTGAATATCAAAAGCCAGGTGCCAGAGATCATATTTGCAAACTATAAATGCTTGATGTGAAAAATATGAGTGTTTAATGCCAAAGACATTTTGTCTCTGAGTTACAATACTCAGATACTGTAGCATTTGAAAATCACAGAAGAAGAATATGCAGAAGGAAGAAGGAAGAATGACAACTCTGGAAGAGCTTGAAAAGAGGGGAGATCATGAAAGCTCCTTGGGGAAAGTAAGAACACAAACTAACTCAACAGAAAATATCATGTTTAAGAAGATATGAGCTTGACTGATATAAACAAATCATGTTACATTTCCCCTGAAATGTTTCAAAAGCTTGATGGGACATTTAAAGCAGAAACGCTTTTATATCTCTACTAAAACTATGTAAACTAGTACAGATGCACAGGCACAGTGAATTGTATAAACGTTGGTTTTGCTGCCTGAACTAGAGTATGGGCATGTAAGTATACTCCATAAGGTAATTTCAGTACACTGTTAGCAAGAGGTATTGAAAGATACAAAGACTTTCTGTAAATATTCTAAAAAAGAGGAAGCTTTGTTTCAATTTTTAATATGCAGTATTTGAAGCCTATGAACTGTTTGTCTCAATGACAGGGCCCAGCCTTGTAGGACATTGCACAAACACATAAGGGTCATAGCCCCTCTACTAATTTTTGCGACAGCATATTCACTGCTGGTCACTGAGCATTATGCGTTGCTAGCCTTGGAGGAAAAAATAAAAATCTGGCATTCATCTGTAGTGGGGATGGTGCACATGATGGGTCAGAGAAGTATAAAATGAGACAGACTCGTCAGTTTTTGAAAATTCATATGGAACACCAAGCCATATACTAATAAATTCCTATTACTGCTGCCAAAGGTAGTATTTCTTTCTCTCTTGGTTTGAGTGAATTATTTCTATAATGACACACTGCTTAAAATGCAATTTATAGCTTATTTTTAAGTAAAGTAAGACCGAGAAAGTGTGTACATTAAAGTACTCTTGGAAAATCAGTATAGAAGGCACATCACTGAGAAAAGTAGTTACTGAACTGGAACTGCTCTGTAATTAATGTTTGCAAAAAAAAAAAAAAAAAAAGGATTTGAAAGTACAAACTTGTGCTAGAACTGTGCTGAACCACTTAGGGGATTAGGGGAGAATTACTGTCAAGGGATACATCACAAAGAGTAAAAGTTAGTGAGCTGATGGAGCTACCAGTAGTGATTTAAAAGCAGCAATTCCTAAACATATACTATAGGTACCTTCATGGAGCTACTCAAAAAAAAACCTCTGCCAGTTCCACAGGCAAAAGGCAGGAGCTCTTCTTGGTTTCTCCCCATGAGAAAAAATGGCAGGACAATCTGTGTGCATCTGGCAAAACATGACTGGCAGGTGGAGAGGCAGGACAGGGATAGCAATGTAGCTAACTCCTGCTTGTGCCACGATCATCATGGCACAATGCAATTTTCCCATTATGGCAGCAGTACCTGAGCAAACTAAGTTGGAGAAGTCGCTGATGCAAAAGAAAGCTGAGAACAAGAATCTTTCTATAATACCGATTTCCTCTTTTCCTCATTTTTTTAGAGAGAGCAGTCCTGAGTGGTATTCCTAAAAGTTAATATTTGTCCTGTAGGGAGGCATCTAAGTGTTGACCTTCATAGCTGTTGGAGCATAATCAGTCATTTACAGCAGAGTACTGCAGTGGAGGCAGCAGTGCTATGCTGCGTGTCCAAAAAAAACCCAACAAGCTGCTAAATACTAACTGATTTTTCTTGTAAGTGGTGGCAAGTGACATCTTCCTGGAAAAAAAAGCTGAAAATTTAAGTTTCTAGGAGGAAAAAGAAAAGCAAAAAATGTTTTAATAAGGAAAAAAAAAAGGTAAGTTTCCCCTACTCTCCCCAAATGGGAAGCTGGGTAGAATGTACCATCAGTAAACAGTAGAAAAAGAGACAGTTTGATTAAAATCAAGAATAGAACCCAAGAAATATACATATGGCATCTAGCAATACCAGCTGACACAAGCAAATTAATCTAGACGTTAAGGTTTGCTGCAGCACAGGAGACTTAGGTAGATTACAAGTGCTGTCTGGAGAATGATCTAAAAGCCTTCAGCTTCCGGATGGAGGTTGTCACTGGGTAAGACCAGAAAGAACCTGCATCCCAAAAAGCATCTTACCTTCTCCTGAAAAGTAGCTGTTCCAGCTTCTTCTTTATCTGTTTTTAATTTTGAAGATCTATAAAATATTTTTGGGGAACATTAGCATCTATTTATTTGGTACAAAGAATAGCACTTTCTGTCTTTATGTTTAAGTCTATATGACAGTTTTCACAGCCCACACTCCAGCTGCATAGAAGGAAAAAGTATTTAAGAAAAAAATATTTCTAATTTTTTTCTCAAGCAATGTGAAATTGGGGCACCATGTCTCCAGACTTCTTGTGACAACCGCTAATTTCTTTTTTATTGTTGTTCTTTCAGGCCCTTACATGCCAAATGATATCAAACCACCACCCTGACCCTGGTCTAGATCTGAATAATGCCACTAATACTTCAGACTTGTATGACAATTATAGAATATATGGTTGAGGCTTTCAAAAGTTAGTACTTAAATTTAGTCTTTCCCATATATACGCTTTACTTCAATAAGTGGTTAGCTCTTGATTATTGTTTACAAGCCAGAAATTCTGCTTTAATTAAGATTCTAAGTAGTTAACATTCACATTACAAGTCACTCCATGTATTAAAATAACTATGGTATTTGCAAATTCATAGTGTTTGTTTTCTTCCCTGTAAAAGGGAAAACAAATCCTGCTAAAACTGCCCTGAATCCCACCAGGAATCCTGTACCCTTAAGTTTCATGTTTATGTATTTTATAAACTATTTACCCGTATACAGTACAAATGTGAATCATTCTTTTCTTAATTGCCAGTATGTCACTGCTAAACACACATATGCAGCTGACATACTGGCCCACCATTTGACACAAGGGGAGAGGGCTGAGAAAGCAGCTGTCACAGTGATATCAGTGCTCCGGCTGGGTGGAGCAAGCGGATCAGGCATGCACAGATTCCATTATCTTAGCCTTATCCTTAATCCCGCCATCCTATGGAGAAGGGTTGTTGCAGGCTGAGCTAGCAAAGGCCCCAGCTGCAGTCTCCTGTTAGTTACCATGAGCTGCTGGCCATAGTAGCCTCTCTGGGGAACTGCTACTCTGCAGTTTTCATCTACAGACGTTAAATCACATGTTTTTCAAATCTTTGGCATGTACCCCCCAGGGACCCACTGAGAGGATTTTATCTTGCTTTTAAAGATTCCTGTTCAAATATTGGTTGGTTGTATTTCTTTCCTACAGTTAGCTGAAATTCAGAGAGGTTCACAGGATCTATGTGTTCAGTATTGTATATATGCGTGGGGAGTGCTGTTAGACAAAATAAATATTCTTGGTAGTATTTGTTGAAAGGCTTTCATGACAGAGCCTAGCAGCTTGAGGGATTACAGGACTATTGCATCTGCTTGACTACAGTGCTTAATTCATTTACTAAAAATTCCTCTAGGCTCTAGTGCCAATGTATCTCAAATACTATTGCAGCTTTCTAGCAGTTACAGATGAAGGAACCATGTAGTCTCATTGAATCATTTTTCTTCTTCAGAAATCTGCATGCTTTTATCATATCCATTACCTTAGTAGCAGTGATTAGATTCAACTTCCTGCACATTAAGTTAGTGTCAGCTGTCATTCTTGGTATACGTTTGTTAAATTCAATCTGGTCTATATGGGAGTATGAGGCAGAGACACGTAAGTGTATTAAAGTCTATCACAGAAAGACTGGAGCACTTAAGACTTGGAATTATTGTTCAGACAAAGACAGCTAAGTTCATGTTCTTACTGCACTTCTTTTCAAGGATTATATAATTGATATAAGCTTCTACAGTCTGCCTTTCTAAGCGTTAGGAATACTAAGCAAAACAGACCTTCTCATACTGAAGTGACATCTTTTTTTTCCCCTCTGTAATATAAGTTCAATGAACTTGTGAATAATGCCAGGTTAACATTTCTGGTAAATGATGTTCTTTATCCACAAAACTGGCATAGTAAGGACAAAAAAGAGAAACTACAACATATACTCTACAGTTTAGTCTACCCTTTCTGGAAGAAACACTTCTGCCAAGAGAAGCTAAGGTTCATTCAGCCTTTGGTTTCCCTGGTGGGACTGCTAACAAGTCTTTCTACTCTGCTGCTGGGCTCTTAAATAGGTTTGTCTGCTAGGAAGTAAGCAAAGCTCACAAACATTTTATGTTGTTTTTATTTTCACCATGTCTCTGATATGAAAATTTTTGTGTTTTTAAGATAATGAATGTGTCACACAAAACGTTATTTCTAACTTCCTTGATATTTCTGTGATGTTTGTTCACCTTCCAGGACAGTTTACTGTCCTTTTCTGCTATGTTACTTGTCTAATTTTGCTCCCATCCCTTGCCTCTTACTGATTACTTGCAAAGGTCATCATCCTAGTCACATCTGGCGGCCCTTCATAGGTGACAAGTGGTATGCAGTGCTTTCCAAAAAGAGATGTGGAAGTCCCTTATCTTCTATGGCAAGTTCAGCCAAAGAGGGGCTATATCTCATTGTCTTGTATGCATGATTACTATTTTAATTTACTATTATATTGGTAATATAATCAAAAAGGATGCTCCATTACCATCTTAGAAATGTAACTAGGCTACTATTTTCACTAGAAAGGCTTATTAAGTTCAGAGGTTTATGAACTAGAGTTCAAAGTCTTTTGTAAAACTGAAATCCATCCTCTGGATTCTCAACCAGAACTGATTTGATTTAATTTTAAATGCAATTTAAAAGGATGTTTTGTAGTTATGAGACATTTCTGAATAGTAAGATGACAAAGTCTGCAGATGACACAAAATTATTTAGGTCACAGGATATTGTTATATGGCATAACAAAATCCAAGAACCAGCAAGGACAATGGCAAATGAAACAGCACTGACAAATGGCTCCCTACTGGAGGGAGTAATTTTAATCACACAAACATACTGCAAAATATGAAATGAACTACAGCTATTCATGAAGAAGTATGGGATGAAACTGAGTACACAGTGCACAATTCAAGTATACTGTAAATGTACAGAAGCTTCTAGGAAGTGTAGTACCTTGTTATTCGCCCTAAGGAGCAGTGTAGGGATGAATTAATGTTCAGTCTTTTATCGGTTAATTCACAAAGGAAGAAATCTCAGCTTATTTTCCTGAAATAATTGATTTCCCCGTTGTGTCGCAAGGTTGGGCTGGCTAGCCTGTTCAGGATTGGTAGAGCAAGGAAGCAGTGGCAGTCCACTCTTCTTTGGTTTCTCTGGTGTAACCCTTGTTGCAGTCTTCAGGGAGACTATCCTAAAGCCTCTTACTTCATTTATCCATCCAGTTCTCAAGTCAACTCCTGCTTTAGCATACAAATGGCATGCACTATGAGATGGCTAGCACAGTTCATCTTAGTCAAGGAAATAACATTGAAATACTGTTCTTAGAATGTTTCAGGCTCAGGACACAGAAGACACTATATATCTTACCTTTATTCTTCCAAAAGCCTGTCAACGTTAAGACACAATACTTTTAGATTACATTTCCATTCTTTTTTCATAACAAACTGATAAAATTACTATTTCTGCCATACAACAAAGGCTGTTATAATGACTTCTTTGAGGTATACATGAGAGAATACATCTTGTATATCAGTGGTCATAATTTACATTTGCAGCTGTGAGCTGAGCTGAAAACAGATGTTGTATACTTTCCTTTTTTAAAAAAAAAAAGTAAATTGTATTTTAGAACATATATGTACATAGTTCTGAAGTTATTGTATCTAATGGCAAGAGCAGAGACAGTTCCATTTAAGAATGAATGTAAAAGATAAAGTAGTTTGGTTATGGAGGCTATAATATAATGTTGGTAGTATCTCCAAACATCAGGGCATTTTTCAGTGCTATTTTTCTGTTCCATTTTGGTCAAATGTCCAGGGGTAGAAGCATGTTAAGTGTGGCAATATTTCTATTTTGATTCAGGGTGGAAGAGATTTCTACTTAGCTCCACACCAACCTCTGTATTGATGAATAGGTTAGGGCTACTGATCAGACAAAGACACCCAGCAATGAGCTTGTGATGAGATCCAAGGGATATTGTTTGCCAAAAGGATTCATCTTTTGTGAGCATGGTAAAGATGACTAAGTGAAGACAGTGAGGGAAAAAACATTTTAGGTGGAAATTTGGAGCAGAGCTGTTGTTTTCTACTCCTGTTGGTTAAATTTGCTGTAGTTGCCAGTTCCCAAACGTGAGTATAATATTCCTTGGTCTTCTTTTAAAACTTATAACCCTGTCTTCAGACATAGCAGTGCCAAAAATCTCATCTTTTTTATTTTTTAAGCCCATTACATTTTAAATTTTTGAAGATAAGGATTTTGTAATAAAGGGACTGGCAAAGTCTTTGCTCCAAAGAATGGAATCCACACCTCTCTAAAATGCATTATGAATCTCTTCAGTGTAAGCTGGTCTGTGGGCTTAAATAAATAGCTCTATTGATCAGCCTCCTTTCAAAACAAGCTGCATGGTTTCAAAATGAGGCATGCCCCACTCTTGTTCTTTTATTTCCTATCAAAGCTTAAAAGTACACTACTGTAAAACAGAATGTTCAAACCACTGCACAGCAAAAAAAAAAAAAAAAAAAAAAGTTATTGATGATATCTTGAGTTTGTTTTGTGGCATCAAATTAGAAGGGACCAAAAACCCAGACTTGAAATTACAATCTTTTTGCAACTTTAGGTAGCATGAAAGAAATCTATGCTTCAAGTATTTCCATATCAATATTAACCTTTGGACACACAGACAAGGTCAAACCAATTTAGAAGAAATAGCCAACAATAATAAGAAATAGCTAAAGGTCAGCAACCTAACCTTTACATTACTGGGTAAGGTACTAATAACAGCAGCAGGACAGACGTGCCGTTGAAAGGGCTTTATCTTAACAGCTCTTTCAATATAACAGATTTCTGCCCAAGTTTGTTGGGCAGGAAAATGGAGGAGAGGAATAATATTCATCAGCATGTCACAAACCCATACTCTGTGTACACACATGTATGTTTTTAATAGATATTTAGATTTTATCTCGCTTAACCACAAGCACAAGCACTCTTTTAGCAGAGGTAACACACAATACAGTAGGATATAGATTAAGTGCAGAATGGTGTCAGAAGCCATAGGAATATGTCACTGGTTGGATTGCTGTACATTAGCCTTTATTGAGAATTAACATCTTGCTGTCCAGTGTGAAGCTGCTATTTGGATCAGTCAGAGATCCATGAGCTAATGTATGATACTAATTTCAACTTTTTATCTGGCTGACAATATTCTTCTTTCTGTAGTTGTAACCTCAGGTAACTATGCCCTTGGGGGAAAAAAAAATGTGTGTATATATATATATATGTATATATATATATAAAATATAAAATACCTTAAGGAAGAGATAATAGGTTGTATATAAATATGCTAAAAAAAGACATAATAGGTTAGAGACAAAAAAGGGAAAAGACAATACTGAAAAATGCAATTAAACAGTGATACAATTATTCACTTATGAAAGCTTCAAGAGAGGGAGATGAGATAAATTGGAAGGCATGTTTTCTTGTAAACTGTTGTTCTGTGACTATCTTTATGTGAAGCTTGGCATGATGCCCATGCTACTTGTCTTTATATCTTTTCTAGGTAGGGAATTATCACATGATGAAGGTGCAGTGAGAACCTGGGGCTCTAAGTACCTGGAAAGTTCCTGTGAACCTGTTCAGCAGCTGGCTTGTCATTTTGTTGCAGCCATGGTAGTTTATGGTTAGAGAGATTACAGAATATGCTGTAATAAATGCAGGTACATACTTTGGCAGGTAGCAAGGCTTTTTTTTTTCCTTCCCCACAAGACTTCCAGCATTCCTGCTCTTTTGTATTACAGCATAGCAGGTCGCTCCATCTGCCTGGAGTAGCTCACCCTTTGCTGTTATAAAACAACTTCCTAATTCATATCATTTTTTGGCTTGTGATTGTAATAAAATTAAAATAATCCTCATGCTCAGTGCAATCCCTGTCATCTCTGAGGAGCGTGAACCATCTTGCAAGAGGTGATCAGCAAGAGTCTGTATAAGATTGTTTCCAAAGTCAGATAGAAACAACCCTATGAGGATGAATACAGCTGCCTCTCTGCAGTAGCAGGAATTAGACTAAAAATTGACAGAAGGAAAGAAAAACATGTCTGGAGTCAGCAGCTAGACTTCACAAGGACAAAAACAGCTTTCTTTTTTTCACTTTTTTTTCTTGATAAACTCTTTATTTGTGTACCAGGCACATGATTGTACCTGGTAGTCAGGAAAGAGAGCAAATGCAGAAACCTGTGACCTTTTACAAACTAAAGGCAAAAAGGAAGAGATTTCCTCTGCACAGCCGCAGTTTTGCACCAGCACCCTCAGAATCCTCTCTCAGATCTGCACTGCCTCATCAGAGAAGTAGATGGGTGTTTTGAATCATGGCATCTTTAGATGCCTGTCACGGCTGCAAAAAGGAATAGTTACAGTCAGGTCTGGGTGTTGAGGGTGTTGAGGCAGATAGGAACCAAAAGTGTTTGCTACTGATTTAAACAGGAATAGTAAAAGACCAGCAGAAACAGCTATGAAATTATCTCATGTCTTCCTGGGAAGGAAGAAAGCTCAAATCTGATATTTCAGGAAGGTGAAGGAAAGTTAACATCGCTTAATTGATTATAACAAAAAGATTTCCATTTCTAATTCAATGAAAATAATAAATAATGTTACAGTGAACTAAACAGGATACCAATGGGCTGATGAGCTACTTAATCCAGGTTTTACGCACTCCATTGAGCAGGCAACGGGCAATTTAGGGACTTTAACTCTGTATAATGGCTGATCCGAGAAAGTACGAGAGAATAAAATAAAATTCTAGTGTTCCTTAGCAGAGGAAATAAGTGATATCTCCAAGTGTCAAACAAGAAACTTTATGAAATGACTCAATGAAAAAGGATGGTTTAGACATAAGGAGGCAGACAGTTTGATGGTTGGTGGCTGCATTGTGTTCTTCCAGATGGAAGATCCTTTCTTGTCTGAACCAGCAGAGGATGCCAGCTCTATACAATTAGGGTGTCCAACCTGAAAATGAGAGTATAAAGTATTGAATTAGTAGCAACACTGACCGTCAGAGAATGAAAGAGTACATACTATCAGACAGGTTAATTTGCATAGCATCGTCTATTTGCAGGCCAGAGTACTGTACAAAGAAAGTTCCATATTTTATTCTCTGTTCCATTGTCAGGAAAACTTGTTCAGGTAAAATATTATTCCAAAGGACTTGAAATAAAATCTCCTGCAGAAGGGATATTCTTGGCAGTTGAGGAATAATATCTGAAAAAATATTTTAAAGTAATTGAAAAATTACAGGTTCAATTACTTTGTTCAGATCATGTGTATTCAGTTATTAGTTGGATGGAAATGAAACTGTGCAAAACAGCAAATACTATAGCTCACATTCATATCTGCTTTCTTTGCTATAACTGTGCTCAGCTACGAAAACAGTAATGGTGGATATTGTAACTCTTTTTAGAAAAGATGAGGGGTCTAAGGCTTTGCCAAAAGCTTCTCCCTGTCTAACAGCAGGCATGGTTGTAAAATGTAGATAAAACCATCTTTCTGTATCAGAGAAGAGATCTGCAAATAAATATACCAAAAGCAGTGTTTCTGTACGCATATTATAGAAATAGTGGTCATTAGAGATGACAACTTTTCTCAAACATTTTTACCTCTCTTTAGAAGAGCAAGAAAAGGGGACATGAGAATGGCTGATATTTCTTGATACTATCATGGTGATAGCCATCTTGCCTACATGTTCTCAAAAATTATAAGAATTATTGAATGTTTTTCTGTGACTGTTTGCTGGCTTCCGGGCAACCAGTTATCCTTTCTTCCTCTAGCTAAGCATGGTTATAAATACCCCAAGATAGTCTCTTTGCTTGCTGCTTTACAAACCTCATTCATTTATGTTAATGTCTAACTATACCGTACACAGATCTGCCTTAGCACTGTAGATTCCTATTTTTCTTGTACAAAAATTATAAATGGTTTTACAAATGGTCATGGTGGTGGTGTCTTAACATCTGAGCAATTATGCAAAAGCTGATGCTGAGTTATCAGCCTCCTGACTGTAAAATCATGGCTTTCCCAAGAGAATTAGGAGTCAAACTGGTTTTGCAGCTTCCAGAAAAGAAGTTTCTAAACTGGATTGGCACAGCATCATTGTAAGGCCACTCTTGATTATCTTCAAAAGGTCAAGGCAAATGGGAGAAGCTCCTGAGAACTGGAAGAAAGTGAATGTCACTGCTATCTTCAAAGTGGGCAAGAAGGAGGATCCAGCCAACTACAAGCCAGTCAGTTTCACCTTGATCCCTGAGAAGGTGATGGAGCAAATCCTCCATTTTCCTCCACTGAAAACATTTTCAAATAGGAAAGGAGAAGAAAGTGACTGGGAGTAGTCAGCATGGATTTGTGAAGGAGAAATCATCCCCGACAAACCTGATAACTTTCTCTGATGAGATGACTGGCTTGGTGGAAGAGTGAGGGCAATGGATGTTGTTTATCTCAATTTTAGCAAGGTGTTCAGGACCGTCTCCCCTAATATCCACATAGAAAAACTGGTGAAGTACCAACTAAATAAGTGGACATCGAGATGAGCTGATAACTGACCAAACTGCCAGACTTAGAGGGTTGTGATCAGTGGCACAAAGTCCAGCTGGAGCACTGGAGCACTGGAGCAGGTTGCCCAGAGAGGCTGCTGAATCTCCAGCCTTGGGGATATTCAAAAGCCATCTGGACCCGGTCCTGGGCAAACTGCTCTAGATGACCATGCTTGAGCAAAGGGGTTGAATTAGACAGTCTCCAGAGCTCCCTTCCAACCCCAGCTATTCTGTGACTCTGTGATTCTATGAGAGATGGCACAAGTGACAAAGGAAGAGGCTGCAAGGCCATTGGTTAAGCTGTAGGCCACTACTATATCCTGATCTAGCATTTCCAGAGGTGTAAATTAGTTTCTTATAGTGCTTAAGAAGACTTGTTCACATTCACAGAGAAAGCTAAGGAAGAATGTATAACCATTGCCTAAATGTGAAATGATCCATTATTGAAAAAATGTAACTTCAAAGGTAAAAATGATTTTATATCAAGTGGTTAGTTTCACTTTCCATAACTATCATACATTACCCATACTGCAAGACAACATCTCTACAGGTCACCTAAATATAGGTAAAGATAGTTCTAGCACAGTCCTGGAACAACTGGAAAATGCTACCTCATGAGTAAAACAATGGCTGATAATGGTGTCATTAGGCATGTAACAAAGGAGATTACAAGCCTGAAGACAAGGAGATTTCAAGCCTTCAGTTTCCTAATGTCATCTAGGGATTGATTTGCAACTAGATTATATGAGAATTAGACATTCAGGAGTCTCAGAACTTCTATTTTAAAAACTATTGAAAGGATTTAGGAAAGCCTTTAGGACTACAAATTCTTTGATTCAAGGACTAGCTCTCCTCCCTCTGTTAGTACATCCTCTAACACAGCAAAGTCATAGGTATCCAGTAGCATGGATATAGATTCGACAGACACTAAAGACTGAAAAAGATGACTGAGTTGTTTTCAAAGCCACAAAAATAGCCAGGAAATAAGAATGATAATTATGTGAAATGTAGTCTATTGTGTAAGAGTGGAATCTCTTCCTCTTCTGACTATGATTTTGAACGATCGCAACCATGACTGCTGTGCTTTGTGCTCAGCCCAGAGATATTGATGTATCATCACACTCAGCACTCCATGACAGGGAGGTCTAATTTGAGAATCACACAGGCAAAGTGTTAAGTAGTTCAGACCTGCCTACTTAGTCTCCGCATACAAAATTATAACAGATGTCTAGAAACTTTACTAAATTCCTCGTAGTAAAACAAAATACTGTTCTAATGAACTCAAAGGAAAAATTTTTGTCCACAGGTCCTTTGTGCCTCAGTCCTTATATGAAAGGATGCATACAGGAAATAATGTCCTCACTTGCGTCTACAGTTATGGGTCTTAATGGCTACACAGTAATGAATTTTCTGTTTGTCTTATGCTTTAGACAATTTAGAAGATAAAGCCATGACAGTGGAGGATTCTTTATCTGTCAAAAGGCATCCCACATGGGAGCAATAGCCTAAAGCTACAGTTATAGGAAGCACCTCCAGATTTCTTCCATGGTTATGAGCACAGTTCAGTTTAAGGAACCTTGGAACTTGCTCCATTTTAGGATTAGATTGATTAGAGTGGATTTCAGGGACTTAAATAAATAAATAAATAAAGTTGTCTGCAGTGCAAATTCTATTTGTATTAATAACAGTGAAGCCTGTATTATAGTGAGAAATTGAGAGTTCCCTGAATCAGTGCTTCCACAATTTACAATCTGAATACCAGCAGCACAATGGGAAAATTTCTCTAGTCTTCCCTCATACTTCAAATTTCTCTTTGAGTAGTCTATCTGTATACAACTTCCAAATATTTTAATCATTTTCACAGCATTCATATTATCATTTCATCTTATTTTTAGCTTCAGTACACATGGTTCTGGCCAGATATTAGCTTATATTTTGTGCTAAGTAGTGCTCCCAGTAAAGTATGCAGCTTAGTATGCAGCAAAACATGGAGCAGCAAAACAGCAGCAGAACAATGCAGCGAAAAGAGGTGGAATCATTGTTATTATTGTACTTTAGTGAGATAAATAAAGAAATTAGATGTGAGCTCCCAGCAATAGCTTTGGAGTGAATCTTGCTGCGAAGAGTCGTACACTGGTTGTTTTACTGATTAAGGACATATTCCATAAGGTTAGCAGAGAGGACATACTCTTCCTCTGCTGATTTTTTTTCCAGAATAAGGTTAGCAGGATATTTTGAAAGCCTTTAAGTCGCAAGTCAGGCTCCAGTTTTGTTAACCCTCTAATAAGACATGTTCATATGGGGGCAGGTCACTGCTAGAGAAATGGCAAGCAATGGTTAGATACCCATGCACATCCAGCACTCACACTGAAAGGTCTGTCTCTCTAATATAAGAGATCTTGTCTTTTATGCCCAGCTTGTGTTACAGAATGTAGAGTGCTGGAACGAGATACTTATTTTTCTATTTCAAAACAATTATTTTCAGTGATCTTGGTGGAGCAGTTCATTTATGGTAGCTTTTGTGTATTTTGCACAAAATTTACAGTAGCTACTTTGGGGAACCCAGAGATAAAAATAAGGGACCTGTAAATCAAAAAAAATAGAATTATTTCTCCCCTCCCCAAAATACATATTCCTCATTATCTCTAAGATGTCATCCCTTGACAAAACTTATACTTTCAAAACTGCTAGAATAATGAGCCAAGTGATAGGAAAGCCTCTGAAATCAACAAGCTTTCTCACCGTCCCAAGTATAGTCTGCCCACGCTGTGACTTGCAAGTTTGTGTCTAATGGTCAACAGTCAAATCATGTCTTCTAGTTAAAGACTTGGCCAACAGCCTCTATATAATTCAGAAAGAAAAAGAATATTTTAATAGAGCTAATAGAAAATAAAATAAGTTTCCAGAGTGCAGTCTACCCTTATTTAATCTGCATGTAACAATGATCTAAGAGACAGTTATGGCAAAGGTTATAATTTTATTGCAAATATTCGCTCTTTAAATCTTGAAAGAAAGAACCAAGATAGGGAAAATAGCAGAGCTTTAGGAACATGTAGCAACCATAAACCACAAAATTACCAGAGATCTTCTAAAATTTGAAAACCAGATTGAAAAAACACTTAAGCATCAGATCCAAAGACTGACCTTCACTTTTTCGTATTTATTAGATCAGGAATTATTAACTGCTATAAAAAGAGGACGGACATTTTCTATCTCCCTTTGGCAAAGTCTGGCCTTTCCTGCTGTAGCAGTAACTGCAGATTCCAGAACTAGAAAGTAAGAAAGCAAGAAATGTTTTGACATTTAAATGTTACTGCACTTATTCTGGATTGACAATACGGACAGGCAGACACTTCTTATGAAGCTGTAACTATTAAAATTATTATAAAGATTTAAAATAAATCCTGCATCAGGATTGAACACCACGCTGCTGTGTCTTTAAAAAAAATGTTTTAAAAGTTTTACAGTTTTGAAAGGGACAACATCATTCCTCCATGTGTATTTTCTAACTGGTGGTTTAATTTCCCCATTGAAAGCGCTGCTGTCACCACTAGATTTCGTGAAATGATTCCCACTCTTTCTCTGCACCATCCTATTCACAGAATCACAGAATAGTTGGGGTTGGAAGGGTCCTCTGGAGACCACCTAGTCCAACCACACTGTTCAAGCAGGGTCACCAAGAGCAGGCTGCCCAGGACACTGTGCAGGTGGCTTCTGAACATCTCCAAGGATGGAGATTCCACAACCTCTCTGGGCAACCTCCTGCAGTGCTTCATAGTGAAAAAGTTTTTTTCTTATGTTCAGAGGCAACTTCCTGTTTTTCATTTTGTGTCATTAGGACACTTAGGGTCTTACTTTCTACAATTTACTCTTACAATTTAATCTACTCTTTAATATACTTACAATTTTATCCTAATATTGTCATTTATACCTGTGAAAAAATGGTTGTTAAAAGACTACCATCTCTGAAGTTGGTATACTTCTGTACTTGTCCTCTCCACTGATAACACCGTACTCTTGTTTTACATTGCTCCTTCCTTTTGGAGGAAATCCAGCTGGACCTTCCTTTTGAAAGCTGAACCTCCCCTTAACTTCAGTGAGAAACAGGAAAAGTCAACATAGACACTTGTCTTTCATGGGAAAAAGAACAACACAGAATCTCAGCGAGTCATAGCTGGATAGCCCTCTACCGTACTTAAGCTCCTTTGAGCTCAGTATCTTGTATTTATACAAAACAATGTAGAAGGACTATCAGACATTACACTCTGGTAGCTTGCACTGCAGTGGACAATAATAAACTTCAATTAGAACACAACAATACTGTGCAGTACTGTGCAGATTCCTGAACTCAGTGAAATAAAATCTCCAAGAAATTATTTTTGTCTTACATTTTCATTTTATATCATGGTTAAAATGTCATCCTTCTAATGACTGGCTACGAAAAATATTAGTATAATTGAAGCCGTAATACACAAAAGTCATAGGAACACCTTTATGAGTTCTAATGTAGTTGTTTTGATCAGTATGCAGCCTGGTAAAATCTGGATGAAAAGCGTTCAGTTTAAGAAGTTAAAAACAATTTTTAGAAATATATGCTAGCACATGCTAGCATTCATTCCTGCACTACCTATTGAACTACTGTTATGCTCATTACCACATAAGACAAACCCTGCCCAGAAGAACTTACAATTTTACAGTGAAACTGGAATCTCTAGAGCAATTAGTCATTTAGGTATTGGTCTAGCTGTATTTGTCTAATTAATTATACAAAAAAATATACATATGAATACCTGCATGTGTACATTCATTAAGTGTACATTTATGTACACTATGAAGTAAAAAGGTACAGGTAACTATTTTTACTACTAAGTTATTACAGTTTACTGTAAGTGTTACATTTTAGGAGATGTAAAAGATTATGGTTGTGTGGATTAAGATTACATAGTTAATTCACAGTTTTCTCCCTATGCTTATTACTTAAATATTGCATAGCACACCTTTAATAATAAGCAAGTCGCTTTTGAGAAATACTCTTTACTGGCAGAATTTGCAGTATTTCTAATTTGTATATCTAATGTAAAAATAGATATTTTATGTCCACCAAATAATTCTGAAATCATAATATATGTTACTATTTTAAATGTTAGAACAAAATCAGAATAGGTCTCATGAAAAAGTGTAAGCTATCTAAACTCTCACATGGGCAGCAAAACCAAGAAACTTAAAAATATGCACTAAATATAACTAGACTATTAGATATTTTTTCTGATATACAGCTTGCAAAATATAGCAATAAAAACTGCCTCATCTGTCTCCCAAGGAAGTAAACACTCTGACTCAATACATAGTTGTTCATCATTACAAGTTCTACAACATAATATCATATAGAGAGAATAGTTTATAAGAGTCTGAGGAGCTGTGAAACTTCTCACTGATTTCTGAATCATGGGCAGCAGGACTACATCCAATGCTTAGTTAGGAATTATGAGCATTTGGGATCAGTGAAGATGCCCCACAATCAAGTAATATTGCTCTTAGATTCATCTGGCAGGCAGGAGTAAAATGCTTGCATCCATGTCTCTTGGGGGGCTGCAGCATCTGGCTCACCCATCTAGTCATTTCTATGATTGTGCATGAAATCCTCCCTTCAGGGAATGCTGAAAGATGTAATTTCTGCATGCAGAGCAAAGTAAGCCATCAGTACACTAAGGCAGGAGTAGAGAGAATAGTGGACGAGAGAAAGAAACATAAGGATCCACTCCAGGATTAGTTGCGCACAAGTTGGCTACATGTTAAAAAATACACACTGTGCATACTGTAATAAACTAGCAGAGTTCCCTGGTTTCACCTGCGTGTTCTTGATGTTGCCTGACATTCAGAGGCAGTGTGTGTTCCTCAAGGACTGTTTCATATTGGTTGCATGCAAAAAGGTAGTTGACATACGCTTGCAACATCGTGTGTAGATTTGTAACTAGGATGGGACTAACAGACCCTTCCATAATTTACACTGTTTAATCTTCAGTATTCATGACAAAAAGAAATTTATACATAAAAATTTATGAACAGAATTCCTACTTTTTCTTACTTCTTTGATACACAAAAGCATAATTTCTCACTACGTTAATTATAAGCAGTACTGTCATGCCCTAACAGCATAAGGCCCACTCTTGCAATAATATCTTGTAAAAGGCTTCATGTTCACTGCCTTCAGGACCCCAGTCAAGTCAAATCAATGGCACTATTCATGGTAGTAAATGTTCTGCTACATCTCGCAAATGAGTTTGCTTACATAGATCCACTTCCAAGATCTAACCTTAAATATTAGCATGGTCAGTATTATATTCTGTACTTCTACCTATTGTCCTATTTTCCTAACTATAAGCGGAAATAAAAGCCCTATGGTGAGGCTATGATGTTGTCAGCAGATTGCTGTCATTGCAAATTCAGGAGTAGCTCAGGGGTACCAAATGCAGCAGGGTAAACAGGGGTACCTATGTGGAGATGGCACACCAGTTTTTACTCATCTTCTTATTCACTTCCAGTGTCTGTCAAGTTTATTTAATTTTGTTTCTTCATGGGAATAATTTTTTGAAAGAGCTTCTAATTTTATGGTGACCACATGTGGCAGAGGCAGTGCAAAAAAGGTGTCCCATGCTATGCCTTTTCCAGTCTTGCTTCTGTACCCTCAGTTTCATGATACAGCTCCTGAACTGGCTGAGGTCAGCTATGACTCCTGCACCTCCACCTTTCAGTTTATTCAATACCATGACACAGCCAGGGCAGTAGACTCCCAAAGAGTTTGTCTGTCTTGATTTCAGGGCTGAACAGTACAGTAGAAAACATCTGACAAGGAATTCCATATGAAGTGTTTCCATAATTTGCACCTAGTGTTTGAAAAGCTAAAAAAATTGGATGTAATAGCTTGGAGAACAGCTCACCAGGCTGACAGAAACTTGGGATTTGATCCTACTGATGTTGGACTTGATATAAATCCTACCAGAATACCCTGAAATTCTGAGTTTAAACAATTGATGGCTATTGATTTTTCACATTCCTTCTGCCAACATTTGTTTTTTTGCCTAATCACATGGTCTTACTGTTTGAGTCAAAGTCAATAAAGAATTTATTCACATATTAGATTCTGTTGAATATATTATATTGAAAAAATATACCTTACATCTTTGGCAATAAATGCCATGCATTCCATGTGTGATTTTTATGTCTCCTACAAAAGTGGAATTTTTAAAACATGATACAAAGCTTGAAGGGGAGGTTGAGTGAAGTACTGTTTTCTTTCTTGAGATTTTGATTATATTTGACCAATGAGGGACTTTCCATTTTTGAACATTTCTAAAGATGTAAAGTGGCCAAATGCAACACTTCAAAGTCGGAATTAAGTCTTGTTGCATATAAACAATAAGCATGAACATCTGTATTCTGAAGAAGAGTGAAATAGAAAGGTATTATTCCACTACAAAACATTGAATTAAGTAAAGCTGATCTTTCTAAAGCATTGGAATACTATAGGTAAAAAGCTTATTCCTCTAAAAGAAAAGCAAAAAAATGAAGATTTAATTATTGGCTTGTTTTTACACTAATATGATATTTATACACATGAATGTATTTATATCTACACATATATATATATTTACATAGTAGAAATTAAAAAGATATCCATTCTTTATTTCCTTGGTGAACTTTCCTCAGTTCCTTCAAAGCTATCTAAAATGGCTTCTTAGGTTGGAGGTTAATGCATAATATTGATTACAATTTTGTCTTAGTAAAGTGAGAAATTAACTGATGGCAGGGGTTTTCATCTCTGTTTGGAAGATCATGTAGCTTTCTCCATGTCCATAGGAATGTATGCTGGGATTCAAGAACACTGATTTTAGCCTTCAATTTGCCATCAACATACAGTGTGATGTTAAGCAGATGACATCACTTGTATCTCAAGCTTCTCCTAAAATCTGGGAGTAATGATACCTAGCTCTTTTATGTGCATCATTCTAGCAAGGAAAAATGGAAATTTTTTATTACCTCTGCAATGCCACTTACAAGAAAAACTTTAGCAGGAAAACACACTCTCATGCTTTTCTTTATTTATCTCTCAGACAGGCTTGGGAAAACAAACATGAGGTTATAGACTCAACATATTGAAAATAGTACACCTTCTCTTTTATTCTGTATTTTGCTCAGTGTTTAGCCTTTTTTAATATGAAGAAATTCATTTCTATATAAAGATTGACATTTTGAATCATGAGATTATAAGATTTTTACTGGCTGGGAGAAATTAAGTGATTGACTATCTCAATATTTTCATTTTACAAATACAAAATGCAGATTTTACAGCTAGAGAACTAAAAGCACTGTTGAATCTAAATAGTGTTTTCTTTCCACTTTTTCAAAACAGGCAAGAAAATTAAGTGCAGGTTTGTGTGGCATACCAGTGAGCACAATTAAGGACTCTCATATTGTTGTCTCTTGAATAGACTTGTCACATTACTATTCAGCACTTTTGTCTAGTGACAGTGGAATATCAGAAAGATACTGAATAATATAGCAAAAACCTATTGTGCCATGAGATCTAATCTTTGTCTGCATGTAATTGCCTTATTAAAAGATTTGCAAGCTTACCCTTTCTTTGATTCTAAAGTAAGCCAAGAAAGCTATGATGTTTGAAAAAATAGTCAAAGCTCCTGAAGCTGTAGTCCCTGTGATATGACAGTACTGTGTAACTCAAACTGGAAATTAAAACTCCAGTCTCCTAGTGCTATTGCAATGGTAAAGACACTCCCAGTGCCACAATTTTCATTGGAGGTATGAACGGCATTTTGTAGATGCCTTCTTTCTCTTCTCACCCTCCTCTGTGATTCTAGCAGACAGTGCTGGAGGAGTTGTTTATGTAAATATGAGTATCCTATTTATATTGTAATATATGTTATGCAGCAACTGATCTGCTGTCTGCCGCTTTGTAGCTGTTCGTAATAGCCGATATGACCAGACAGGATGGGACATCCCAGATGCCCCCCGCCTCACTGCTCCAGGGCTTCCTGAAAGAATAGCAGTTCCACAGCTCAGCAGATCGAGAGAAATAATTGCATGATTCTGTTGCCAGTACCCATTATAAATTGTCAGCTTTAGTAAATAGTATGAGTGGATAAAACATTTTTTTCAGCCCTTCAGCCCATCTCCTTTTATTTATTGAAATGGTTTAATCTTAAATTGTATGGAAGGCATGGGATTGCTACCCTTAGCAACCAAAATGATTGCTTTTTTATCCACGAATAAGACAGTGAGGCATAATGCAAGCTTCCCTACACAGAGCTGTGATAATTCACCTCATGCTTAGCCTGGGCACACCATTCTCTTCAGCAGAAAGAGCAAAAACCAATTTCATTGTTCTGTCACTCCTACCTGTCATTTCAGAAACAATAGTTACTTTAACCCTTTGGCTTCTGTACTTATTTTTACACTCAGAATTTAAAAGCTTTGTGTGTGTGGTGGCCGCACGCATAAAATTGTGGGATTATTACAGAATCTGGCCTGGTATTTAGTCCTTGATGATTATGTTTTTCCTTCAAGATAATCAAGGAAAACTAGATACAGATTTTCTAATACCACCTCCCATACCTCCACAGCACTGTTTGTCTCCTTCCAGAATCACAAACGTGTACCCATAAATCAAATACAATGAAGTATGAAAATTAAGCATAATTGAATATGAGTTATTCATTTAAACTTTTTACCATTCCACAAGAACTGAAACTATGCAGATATGCTTTATTTTCTCTAGGTCTTTCTTGGAATTCCAGAAATGGTTCACGGACTCTATAACACAGCCAAGATTATCTTTAGCTAAATGTTTACTTCATACAATGAGAATCATGTAAACACAAGAGATTAAATGGGGGGGGCAATGAAATGCCTTGCTCTACATAGACGGTACACAAAGTACGAAGCACAGTGTCTTAATAAATAACAGATAATCTTACTTTAAAATGACTGCTCATAATCCACTTTTAATTAAGATCATTAGGAGTAGATTGAATAAAATTTAATCATAGATATTATTAATAACTCATGTAACCTGCACTTGCAAGGATACCTTTTTATGGCAAGAAGCTGAAGCAACTTCTAATAAATTGTAATTAAAAAATGCTATAACTATGTTTTCCTTAATTTATTTTTCATGTGACTATATGGCATTTGTAGACTACCATGATACATACAAGTCTACAAATAGCATCCAGCAGCTATGTATGGTACCCAAAGTAGTATGGATCCTCTAAGGCATACTTTTCATGTAAAATGCAAGAGACACAGATCACATATGTCAAGCTACTGACAGTTGATGAAAAACATGTCGTGAGGAAAATTGCTTGAATCTTTTTGCTCCAAAATTGTCTGCAGGTGATTTTTTTGCACCTTCTTTGGAAGCACTTGATATTGGCAGGTGTCAGGAATGATGCTGAGTGTAACCCTGTAGTTTGGTTTCTGTGCTTCTCAGTCCAGGTGTCTCATGTCTGAGCAGAAGAAAATTCCTCATCAGGGCTCATTCTCTATGTAAAAATAAGAAATTGACCACCACCCCCAAAAGAAAAGAAAACAAAATTTCTCTCTTTCATTCACATGTACTTCTCTAGTAGAAGTATCAGGTGCTGCCTAGCAATTGTAATTATACATTTTGGCTCTTCTACTCTCTGTCAGAAAAGAGGAAGGGATTTGCTGCACGGCAAATCCCATAGTTACCTCCGCCAACCCCGCTGACTGCTCAGCAGAGGGTGCCGTGCAGACTCCTGCCTCCACATAAACTAGGCGTCTCAGGACTCAAGAGAACATCTCTTGGAAACTTGTACACAAAAGAAATGATCTGTGGATTTTCTATAAAATAAACAGTGAAGCTACTCTTAGGAATAAGAGAAGGTCACTGAATAAAACAATTTAAAATTTATGTCATTTTGATTCTGCATAAGTTGATATTAGGATGCCATTATGTATGTTCAATCAAGTTTAGACTTCGGTGTATGTAACAAAGAAATGGAGAGTTAATGAAACCTAAATAATCTGTCTTTCTAGCTCTACCCATCCCACAGTTACTCACAGTGATAAGAATCGATTCCAATGATCAGTTAACTTTTTCAGTATTATGTACCAATTTGCAGAAACAGAAATGTTTAGTGAGATCATAAAAATTTAACAAATTCTACTGGAAATCACAGGAACCTGACACTGCAGCAAACTGCCTGGTAAAATTACACAAACCAGAGAGGCTAGAAAAATGGGAAGTCTCAGTTGCGAGCCCTCAGATCTGCTGTTTTTGAGAGCGTGCCTCCAAGATGGGGAGACAAACACAGACTTCCCAAAGTTTGGAATTTTCTTTGAAATGGAATAGAACCATATTTTGAAAATTTCAGAGACAATTTCTTCATTTAGCTATTTATATTGACATGATGGAGAAAAGCTGGGAATATAATAGTCTGAGATTAAAGTCACATAAATCTCAGCGGAACATTTTTTTTTCCAAAGTCAAATTGGCAAGCTTTTTTTTTTTTTTTGAGAAAACAAATCATAAAATATACAAATGATCTGGTTAAAAAAAAATCTTTTTTGCTTCATAGTGATAAGGCAGTAAAGTCTAGAAATACGAAACTTAGGAGTCAGGGAATCATGAATTCTACTCATGATTCTATTCTATTCTAATCTGGCCAAGGACAAATCATTACTCATCATGTCGTTAAAAGTTTTCCCTGTAAAATGGGTGTACCAACTTCTCTGTCTCATAGAAAAGTTGTAAGGACAGATTAGTCATTGCCTGCACACTCCCCACTTACAATGCACTATTAAAATGAGAAGCATATTTAAAAATTCCCCATTTAAAATTTTTTCTAACTATGGATTAATTCCAGACTTTTCCCATGTCGGATTTTCCTCTGTGGTAAACAGCCCAACAGTTTTGCAGAAAGAATCAACCAGTTCTCATCCTGAGGATCTTAGCAGTCAGAACAGGCAAACTTCAAACTAGGAAGGAATGAATGATTGAATCAAAGGTGCCATTTATTTTTTTCTTTATCATATTCATTCAGCAGCTATCTGTCCAACAACTGTAATTATCGTCCAGGTGGATGTGAAATATTTTGGGACAAATAATTGACATTTAAATATTTCATCTTCTCATCACTAACTTTTCCTGAGCCTGATTATCCTCAAAAATAATAATAATGAAGTGCTGGCTTTTAACTTACATACCATTTGAGAGACCACTTTCCTTGTTTACAAAATGGTGTTGCTAAGTATTCTCACTTTATGAGCTTTTAGAAGATTGTGCTCTTTTTCCTGTAGCAAGAGTTTTCACAGGATGTTTATTTTACTGGAAAAGACTAAAAAGAAATAAGACTGAAGCTCTCTGTTTTGCATTTATTTAGTAAAAAATACAGGAATACGTAACTGCAGAAAAGTAAATGGAGAGATTACTTTGGAAAACTACGTGACCAGGAGAGCAGAGTTTTAAAATATGCTAAACTGAAGCCCTGAAATGGCTAAAGAGCAACCACTGTAGAAATGCGGTTCATTTTCAAGTGATATGCAATCACTTTTATGCAGCAAGATCTGAGGACTTGATCCTCAACCGAACTGGTAAATCAGGTACCTTTCAGTGCATCAGAGCACCACATCCTGATGCAGAGGGCTGTGCTGAGACTCGTTACCGCCCAGCTTCAGGAGGGGCAGGGTCGGAGCTATGGGCAGGTGAAAGTGGAGGGCAAGGGTGGCTGCTGTCCCCCTTCATCTTTCACTGATGCACATAGCAGGGACTGACACTGAGGACCTCTGAGAAAGCTGGGCCATTTCCATTTCAGATGATTTTTGAAGAGATGGAAAGGTCTAAGTGCCACAGGTTACCAGCAGTACTTAGTGATGAAAAGATTGCTAACCTTGCTAATGATGTGAGTGAAGTAGGAGAGCCCTTCAGGTAGCCTCTGTACAGAAACAAAGAATCCAGATAATATGAGAGCTGAGAGACTTTTTATTTTTATTTTTTTTTCAGTGGGAAAGAGACATGAATAACTGGCAACAACTTATAGGGCTATACCTGGATACAAATATTTTAAAATAATAAAAATGCTCACTTAATTCTAGCATCTTGAAGTTGGGAGCTGTGGATCAGACCACAGGTCTTGCAGAAGGCAATGGCCAGCACTTTTTTGACTTATAAGTTTTACATCTGTCACATTGTTATCCTTCATCAGCTCCAAATTTTATTATGTTTCCCATATCCTTTTTCTGTGCTTGCATGTTATGGTTTGATGCATTATGTCTTGACTTTGAAAGGAGTGTAGACTTTCTGGAGTAGGCATCATGTGTTCTCTATATGTTTAATGTATCCAGCTGACCAGTGCTCAGACTTCAACTATGACTATATGGGAACATAAGATAAAAACAGGTGAAACAGGTCATGTTTCCAAGATGAATACAAGTAGTAGAACTGTGTCTCTCTTCACCATACCAGGATGTTACTTCAGCAGTTTAAAGTAAAGTTCACTATTACTTCAATGGCTTATGTAAGTTTTGATTACTCAAGGCTTGCCTTTGAAGCCTCCCTTCTAATAACCTGACTAACGGCACATCACACACAAGCTTTTGCGCACTACATAGCAGCATGAATATTTCAAAGTACTGACTGGCTTTGTAAGTGCACCGATTAAAGGCCTATAGAGTCTGCAGGCATTCAGTGCTTTTGAAAAATAATGTTCTATGTGCTTCAAATATGGGAAATAAACAAAAAAGAGAAGCCAGACACTAATGGACATATTTTAAAATGTGAGCCTAACACACTAGGTGTTCCTGAGTTTCAAAGTGAAGAAAATATCATGTCTTTCAGGTGCACTGCTATGCTTAACTTCTGAGTAGGTGCATCTCTGTGAGTCTCGGAGGGATAAGTAGGACTAATAAATAATGTTCGATTTCCAATTATATTATGATCTTTCTTAATGCTATGAGAACCAGAGGATATTTTCTCTAGTCAGCAAAAGTTCTTGGCTTCTATTCAGTTGTGTTAAGTAAGACTGCAGGCATGCTTTATTATCTATACTTAGATTGTCTCTTTCTGTTCCTAAGACTTAATGTCTGACTTTTTATATGAATTTGAACCAGGGATGTATTACCCAAAGTATTTTACTAGTATAATACATGGTCAGGATACAGTTTTATGAGGCTGTAATGAAGACAAGGGGACACTGAATCTTCTCTAGAAAGTAGTAGAAAAAAACCTTCTGTAACAGGAACATTTCTTTAACAACTTTCAAATAAGCATGGAGCTTTGAATTGAGAGACAGCTTGCTCGCCAAATATAGCTATGGCACAATGTAAATTCAGACACATTTAAATAAATACACATTTTGGTAGCTGTTTTGAATTACCACCAGTCTGGATGGCAGCTACAATGTATCAGTCAAAATAAAAACAGTGGGTAGAATAAGTGTGTTGTGCGAAGGAGGGAAAGGGTATGGTTGGGTGGAAAGGCCCTTCCTTATGCAGTAATCAACATCTGCCTGCCAGAGCCCTTCTAAAAGGACTTTAGGAAAGTCCTTAGTCAGTTTCGCAAAGCTCTAAAATAAGCAATTTATTAAAGCGACAGGTGCAACAGGTTCAGAATTGCCCTTGATAAATGCACTTGCTGCAACAAATTTCCCATCTTTGAGCTCAAACCGATAATTAAGCGCTTCCAATAATAATATGTTTCACGGGTGATGTCCGACGTTGTCGGAGGCAAGAGTCTTTCCAAAGAGGCATCCCTGTTGGGGGAGGAGAGAGGTCCAGGCCCACTGACCCCTCCGCAGGTTGGTGTTCTTGTCCTCCACCTGGAGGAACTTTTACACGCTGAATTTACACCCTTGGCGAGGTGGGGCTGAGTCAAATGCTGTGGGATGGTTGGTCCTTGTCGAGCTCAGCGGAGGGTGTCACTGGCTGCTGGCCTTTTTTGCCCTTAGTAACAACGCCAGGCTGCAAGACTCCTGCCTTTCCCCAGGCTTCATTTTGGGTGGAGCAATGTTGAGTGGGAGACCTCTGCCTCACCCTGTGTGTTGCCTCATCGACACTGACCTTAGCCGACAAATCACCCTTTGCATCTGCTGTTCACCCCTGGCAGGGATGATCAAATCATGTAGACCAGTATCCCACAACGTGATGCAAACAGGTTGGCATCTGCCAACTTGTGGATGCTGCAGTTTGCTAACTATTCAACTATTTTGGTAGAACACAGCACGTATCCAATGCAAACTTTTCTCTTCCTCTTTTTTTTTTTTTTTTAAGAAGCAGAATGCAGACCATAATGGAAGATTAAGAGATACAGGGTCTGCGGTCTGCTTCTTCTAAAGAAACATGATGGTCTTTATCTTTCAGAGACGTTAAAGACTCTTCATCTTGTAAGTGCACCTTTCACAGATATTGCCATTTATACCATTATGGTTAGTATTAATGCAACATTAAGACTGGAGAATCAGGAATTTCAGAAACCCTTTCATTCATTTCATGACCTTTCCTGATTAAGCTGTTTGTAAACCCAGATATAATCCTTAATTAAGCCACTCTGAGCTTTTGGATCTGTTCATTACAGAAGGAGCTTCAAATTGCTTCAGTAGGTTAAACTATTTCATTTAAGAGCAGTAATAAACCTGAACTTCAATAGGTTTAAAATCAGCACAGCTAAATAAGAGTCAGCAAGAGCAGCCGCTGATGCTTTCTTTCCTCACAACGCGCACACTGCCCATTCCGCAGCGTTGCCTGGTGGAAGATAAAGTGAATCACTGAACTGTTGTCCCATCCCTGTGTTGGCAGATTGCACACAGCCACAAAGATACAACCCAAGTTTATGCTGGACCCTTTGTGTAAGGCTGAGTTGGGCTTCATTGCCTCAGGAAAATAAATACCGCTGTAGAAGTTAAAAGGCAACAGTTGTATAGTGTACTTTCTCAAATTTGGAGAAAGAACCTGTTTGTCTTCAAAATATGTTTCCATTTCTTAAATTGAATAGAAATAATGTATTTATCTGCAGAATATGCTTCCAGCAGCAATGGGCTTAATTCAAAAATTTGGGGGATGGGGGCATTCAACATAACTTCATTGAAAAGTAGATAGAGTAGGACCACTGTACAGCTTCACATCCATTTCTCTGTAGGAGGAAGTATAAAAAATCTCAGCTGAAGGGATGAAATGCTAAAGAGAAGAGAAGAGAAGAGAAGAGAAGAGAAGAGAAGAGAAGAGAAGAGAAGAGAAATATTTACTGAGAGATTTCATATCCACAGGGAAAAAAAAGGACTTTTACTTTTTCTCTTTCTGACTAGGAAGATTTGCAACAAAATTATAGTTATAAAATGTATGTGTATTCCAACAAAATCATAAATAAGCAGAAATTTGTATAAAATGCAGGAAACTGTCTTAAGATCAATTATGAAGAACCTCTTTGCAAAAAAAGAAAAAGACAGATGAGTCTTGAACAGCACAGCCCAAAACTGAAGTTCATTCAGACTGAACTCTATGTAGACAGATACTCTCTGCACCATGCTTTAAATATGAGCAGGAAAATGGATTCTGCTGAATCAACACAGAGAAAAAAAAATATAAAAAACTGTGACCCATTACCTAAGTTGTCCTATGCCTGAGTATTTTACGCTGAACAGTGAACATAACTTTAGACTGTGCTACTTATTCATGCAGAGAGACATCAAAATATCTGTACCAGTCTATTTCATTATAAGGTTTCTCAGCTGAACTGCAGAATTAAGATAATTATGTGAAGACAACAATTCTAAAATTCAAACTGCATCTTTCCAGGCTTTTTGGTGTTGTTAAATTCTGAGACACTTTCTGGTCTTGTCAATAGCTGTTTAATTCAATCTTGTAGCAAATTTAGGTAAAATCTATTTTTTCCAGAAGATGTCAATATCCCAAGCATTCAGTCATCTGAATATATAGGACGTTAGTTTGCCAATATGATATTATACCATTGCACACACAATTACTCCTGTGAACTGCTCAGGGAAAGCAGAGCACATATTCTGGTGAAGTAGAAATTCATGAAATTTTCAGACTGATACTGATGTTACTTCATGTGTGCTAAAGCCATTAAGATGTTCTACCACTGGAGACAAACAGTTAGGGTACTTTCTTTTGAAACAGACTTCTTGCATTTTTCCAGGTTTTTTTTTTTTTTCCTCCTAGCTATGTGAGACTATCTTTTTAAATCAAGTTCTCAGCTTCCTACAAAAATGCATTTTTAATCATGCTTTACGTTCTAACTGAAACAGACTGAAGAGCTACTCAGATTTTCAGACTCTCAAGGAGGTAACACCATTTGCACTGAGTTTCTACAGCAACAGCTTCTCATGGCTTCTTTGAAAGATCCAGGCCAGGGATGGTGTCATTAGTTAGTGCCTAACATGGCCATTTTAATTTCCCTCTGGCAAAACAGAGGAGAAGGAAGGAGCTAGATAACCAAGCTGAAATGGAAATGATTCTCCTGTACAGATTTCCCAATAAGTTGAAATAATGCTGATCTCTCTTGCCCAAGAGATAACAGAGACTCTGTCAGTGAAGAAAATGATGAATTTATCCCAGCATTGTTTGCATCATATCATTTATATCAAAACCAAATTCAAAGCTTGCAGTATTGTTTACAAAAAAAAAAAAAAAAAAATCTAATTAGCTCTTAAAGAATGATGTGAAAGAATAAAGGAATAAAGAAATAACCTCCTCCCCACCCTGCAAAATAGCCTCTGTTGCGTGTTGAATCATTTCCATCTTCTTTAACAAGAGTAACAAGAAATGAGATCCTCTCTAGAGATTTGTAAACAGCCTTCTACATCTCTCTTATATTACCCAGATCTTATAAAATACTTATTCTGTACAAAGTTGTTTGTCTTATTCTTTGTACACACACTTTCATAGTCTTCACACATGTGGATGTTCACGCAGTCACTGCTGGGGTCTCAAAGCCTCCAGAAATAGCTTCTTTTGACTTTTACTGCAGTTAGCAAATAGAAACTTTCAAAAACAGTTCTGAGATACAATAATAAATTATAAAATATTTATCCATCAGAGAAAAGATATTACTTCTATGCACAAATGCCAAAAGTGTTTGCATAATTGGAAAATATTGCATATATCATATAACGCTATTTTTATTAAGAACCAAAAACATTCAGAAGTTACTTAACAATTCTGCAGTGAAGAAACTGATTAAATCAAGTTTACTAAGAAGACAGTTGCAAATTGCCTATATAATGCCCATATTGGAAAAGTCAAGAACCCAGCTGTCTCACTTTTCTGCAAAATTATGTGACTTGCAGAATAGAAATTAGCTATTTTTTGTTAGCTATTGTTTTTACCTTTCTTTCCTTTTACCTCTCATTATTCCTGGAACAATGTATAATCATTCAATTCAGTTACAGTGATCTGTTGTTTCTGCTTCAAAGCTAGTTCACTTGTCATTGTCATCTTTGGTGGCATGTTCTGAATAACCAGAATGTTTTCTACACACCATTCTTCCTGAGTATTTGTATAGGTGATAACTGTGCCACCCACATGTAAGGTAACCTTAGTGTGTACTAAACAAAAACAGATACCCCAAAATTTACTAGCTAAAGAAAGGAGGTTGTTTTTGCTTTGATTTTACCAAGTGCATATGAAGAATATCAGTAACATTTTATATTAGTTTAGGGAACCTTAAAACCTACTTTATTCCAAACATCTTTAAAACTACGCACATAAATAGTCTACCTGTTTCGGGTTTTCATATGTCGCTTCCATTCTGAAGATATTTCAATATCTGAAGTGGATCACATGGTTAAAATTGGTAGCAACTCAGAACAGCAACACTATTTCTGCACCCACCAGTTATTACACAATAATCCTTAAGGTGATTTTGATTTTTGTGAATCTCCCTTGGATTTGCATGGAGATAATGAGGGACTCTTGTTTAATGCATGTATGGGAGTGGGAAATTCACAGGACAGCAATAATTCAGTGTAACAATTTGCATATTATGCAGCATTCACTGTAAAAATAATTTGTATCCCATTTCTGCATTCTTGTATTTCTTTGGGCTCTAACTCACTGATATTCCAGTCATACCTGAATATCTGTTGTTTCAGATAGACAGCTGTGGATCTTCCAAGGAGAGCAGCAGCTTGGGGAATACATTTATAAGAAAACTAGTATCCAAAAAAACCGTAATCTAAATTGAAATAGAATTCTGGTGAGAACTACAGGTTAGTGCTTCTCACAAAACTGAACACTCATGTTAGAGTCTCACAAATGATCTGTGGCTGAAACTAATGAAAATGTAATATTGCTTTGAATTTCCACGTTATCAATTCCCTTACCTATCCATAACCTTCATCATTCAGAGTATCTATTAATTACTAGAAAGATCTGGTAGCTAAAAATAAAAAATGCAACAAAGAATTTTAGATAGAGGAAGAATTCTTATTTTGCAAATTTCAAACTCAGTGCAGCTGGAAGAGTGTTGAAGTGTCATTAGGCTGTTAATGGGAAGTGGTAAAGAAAAAATTAGTCTAGAGGAAATAGTACAATATTTCATTATGCTAACTTGAAACCACAACAAGTGGTTTCATTGTCTTTTTAATTAAGACATTTTTCTGACCTGCTTTGAAGAGTGCTTTCTGTGTGTATTATTTGTTAAGTATTCAGGCTTAGGAAGGTATTCTTGTAGTCTACAGAGAAATAATTGATTCTTTCTCTTTTCTTTTTTACGTCTAAATATTTTTTAAAATAAATATAATCAAAAACTTGGAGTCTGAGGTGAGAATGGAAATTAATAGCTCTTGATATTGATCTTCCGCACTTTGTAACCTTTTACCACATTGCTCACAAAGCTGTTGCTTGGCTTTAAAGTTCTGTTGCAGCCAACCTCTTACAGAAAAGCCAGCATGGTCTGTTGTGTTTTGCGTTTTACACGGGCATTTGCTTGCATGCACAGACCAGGTTTATTGTCGTTTGAAATAAAAAGTGAAATCTTGGCCGACGACAGTCAGCCAGAGCTTAGCCAACAGCTTCCCTGTGGCCAGAAGTTCACACAAGCTCTTCCTGCCACAAGTCATCTTATATCAAAATAGAATGAAAGTAAATCAAAGGAATATTGTTTGGAGAGATTTTTCACATGGCAGATGACCAGAATTGTATTGAGTGCATTCTTTCAACAGTGTCTGGATGCTCATTCTAATGTGAAAAAATCCTGTACAGCAAAATAACTCCTTATCCCCATATAATGTTTACATCCTTCCTAGTTTACTCCTTCTCCTGGTCAATCAGTTTAGAGTATGTTCAACAGCCTGACTTCAGCAATGTGACCTTTGTCAAACCAAACCACCAAATTAAGTTGAATCGCTAATAAATTTATATAATTTATTAATATGTTTAGTTGGAAACTACTGTTTTATAAAGTCCTTTAAGGTTCTTTAATTCTAGTGACAGTAATGATGCTACATCAGAAACGGCTGCTGTAATAAAACATACCTAGGATACAAAGGTTTATATAAGCACAGTTTTAGACAGAGGGTCTGGTAACTACTTTGGTAGGTACTTCCATCTTGCAATTCACTAGCTGAATTAACAACTGTACCAATATTTGTTTTTGTGGCTGTTTTGTTTCAATCTGTTTTTTTATTTGTTTGTTTTACATGCATATTCCTGAAGCCTTTTTATATGTGTAACACCTCTTTAAATCAGCAATAGGAGCTGGCATGCTGGGAAATGGAAATTAGTGCTCAAAATACATTACAGCTGCAAAGGTCCATTGGATCATATTTTTCAAGTATATCATAACATCACCTAAAACATTTTCTTTGCTCAAATTTTCAGGTTTTCGTTACAGGAATTCTAGTGATGATGGAAATAGAATTGCTTATTGATTTTAACTCAGTTTACCCATTTACAGAATGTATGATAAAAATTCACTTATCTCATAAGACCAGGAAGACACTAAATTAAATTCATTCTAAGATATTGAAGTGAAAGGTTCTTTGAAAGTAAAAAATTGCATTATGTTAGAAACAAGCTGCTTGAACCATGTTACCAAAATAAAACAAATGTGTCAGTCTACTTACATATCTTTAAACCATATTACTATATTCATAGTTTCTTTCTTTGCTTAAAGGGAAGGAATTGTCTTCCAAAAATCTGTCATAGGAATATTTATAAAAAAATAAGTTTATTTTGTTCAATAAGAAAGAAGGGAAGCACTTGTTCCCCTTAAGATTGTATCAAGTTAGTGTGGAAAACTAGTAAATTTCCTCCAGCAACCAGGGTCTCTTGGTGATAACTGTTCATGCATTAGTGCACGTATCTAACTTCAGTCCTCATAATGAGCCTACTTCCATTTCTGTTCAATGACCAGCATTTAGAGTGGTTTAAGCAATTCCTGCAAGACAGAAAAGATTCTTTGCCATGCAGCTAGATAAAGGAGGAAACCACACACAGATATTGCATATTAAGATGAAAATCACTCCCATAATGTCTTTTTTCTTATGGAATGGGGAGTGGGAAGGTGGGGGGGGAGGGGCGAATAAAGACAAAGTTATTTCTCAGACTTATTGGTATTTTGTTAATTGTTAAAATGGATAAATGATACAACCCTTCAGCTTCTATACAACTCAGATGCGTAGACAATTTCTCAGTCACCATTTAGTTCATCTCCCATCACAATTTTCAAGTCTGCCTGTTCACTTTCTGTGGGAAAGTGCCCTTTTAAGTTCAAACTATCCACCGATTTTTAAAATACATTTTCATGTCAGTTTCTGTGTTACATTTAGTGCTTGCTTTTCTTTCCTAACTGAAGGCAGAGCTTTCAAGACGGTTGTGGAGAACTGACACAGAACAGGGATGCTCGTAGCTGGAAGGACCAAGTTCAAATTTAAAGCACTTCCTATCTAGATGTGCTCAAACAGAAATATGTAAAACCTTCTGTAAAAGGAATCCCCAAAGGTACAGTTTTGCCTGTTGTTTTTTGATCCCAAGCATATTTTTCACCCCACATTTACCTGAATAACAAATTCTTGGAAGAGGGGTGGTTCACCACAGCAGCAGTTGTAGGATCACCAGACAGAGTGAAATTGAATACCTTTAATAGAAGGACAGAGAAAAAAGATGGCATCTCACCAGCCATGATGAGGAAATTAAGTGGTGTGGATGTCTCACTGACTTTTGCAGGTGGGCTGGAGGTGGAAGGAGTAGAAACTAAGTGATGTTGTATCTGTATCATTAAACAGGATAAATATATTATGACTATGACTGATAATGATGATGCATCATTAGATTGACACAAGAATGTTGTAATGAAATTATTTTGTGGCATTCTGTAATACCATTTAATGACAAGACATATCTCCCTCTGCTAGAGGTTGAGTACTTCTGTGTTTAGAATAAGAAGACATTGCTTCTTTAATAGAAAACATTTTTCATACATTGTTCTGATCCCATTGTACAGATGGTACCTAAATATCTTCTGGCACTAAGGCAGAAGAGAAAATTGGAAGCTGCTTATACAGCATCCCAAAATGTAAGACATAAAGAAGCAGGCCAGTTCCCATCTTTTTAGTTAAATTTTTCCCACTGTTTTCTATGACAGGTGTGATAGAAAGGACGCTTAAGGAGACAGTTCAGCTGGGGCTGTAGACTGGAGTCTGCTTCCAGCCAGGAAATGAAAACATGGGAAAGCTTAGGCAGTCTCTGATGGTATACTCAACAGGAAGTTGTATTTTATTTGTCTTCAGCTTTGCATCCATGTCCAATATTCTGTACTACTGATCCACATTCAAGGTCAAAAAATTAAATTCTATTAATATTCACAGTGCACGATTCAAAATTAAGACAAGTCTTCACCCAGATTCACACTGAAGAAGGGAACCTATTTTTTTTTTTTTTCTGTAATGGTACTAATAAAATAAAATATCTGAGTATTTTAAATGGAACCAATAAATTCTCAGCAAATTAAAATTAGAAATAAGTACACATGCATGAATTGACATGAAAAATATTGGCATATATTTGTAAGTATCCTAGAGGATATTGTGAGAAAAATGTAGCAAACGTATTAAATTATGATCATGTTTGCATTGGCTGATAAAATCTGAGGGGATGACATTTGTCTAGCAGCTAATGAGAGATTAATTGTTCTGTGTAAGTCATTTGTTACATAAATTCTGAAGACCTAAAAACACAGATTCTGAGAGCATAAAATCTGCTGAAGAGGTGAAGGCAGCCATGCAAACTAGAGTTGTACCTATATTAAGAAAAGGGCAGTTTTGTTAGAAGAATTTTTGCTTCGAGATGTCTCTTGTTTAGACAGTGCAATGACCCAAGAGCTGAAATCTTATATTTGTACTTCACTCAGGCTCAGCTACCTGCGATATGATATTAAATCCACCAGAACAGACCAACAAATGAGAACAGCCCCCAGTGAGAAGAAGAATAAAAAAGCCCTCAGTCAGAAAGTTAAGTCATCCATGATAATCATGGTGGTATATAATCTGTTCAATTGTTATTCTTAAACACAACATCAATACATCTGTATGCTAACCAAAGAGAAATCAATAGTATAATTTACCCTAGTGTTCCAAATTCATTACATATTTTTCTCATTTTGGAGGGACAGAAATCTCTTCATTGCAAAGGACTTCATTTTTCAAAGATGTGATCATTTTGATCTCTGTGAAAGCCAGGGAATATTGAGTAAATTCCCTAATTTACAAACATTTTCAGTAACCTTGAGAAATGGGTGAAAACAGAAAATAAGATAGAAATATGTAAAAGGATCTAAGAGGAGGCTAAAGGAAAAAAAGCTGTATTCAATTCAACTCCCACTGCAGGCAGTAGAAAACTTTTCATTGACTTTAATGGCTCATCATAAGTGGGGAAATAAGATGCAGAGACTATGGACTAGGGCAGATAAAGGACTTCCAAGTAATTTAGAAATATAAAAATTAGATACTACAGTGTGTTCCTTTGTAACACTGCAGAGTGAAATCCAAAACACAGAGTACACAAGGCCCTTAAACACAGAGGAAAAGCATATAGGAAAAAATTCTTGGGAAGGGTTATTCAAAAATTAACATTGAACAGCTTTAATTTTATGTTGTAAAGTTACCTGGAATAACCCTGAGGTTAGACACTAGAGATAGCGTCTTTCCTATGTGTTTTAGCAACACGGATGCAGCTATGTTCTCTTGTCTTTGCCCTACTTCTTATCTCCTGAATCTTGAAGTCCTTTCAATGGATTGACACAGCTTCAACAAAGAGGTAGGAAGTTCCTACATCCCGAAATATTTCTATCCAAGTTGGGAATTGGAAGATACATCCTTGAGCCTTACAGAAAGAAAAATGAATTCCCGAAGTCCTCCCATTTCCCACCCAAGTTGTCTCACCAGTAAAGCACCATATAGAAGGCAGTCAGCATCAGCAATGTCATTACCAGTGCCACAGCTGCCTTTTGTGAAGGATTAGGTCAAGCTCATAAGCAAGGAGCAGAACCAGAAGCAGGGTTAGAAAGCTGTTTGTCCCCTGTGCCAGGACCGATTAAAATGAGCCTTCAGAGTGTCCAAGGTACCTCCATGCTGAGAAGCTTTACCCCAGAGGTCTCAGGCAGTATTCAAGCAAAATTTATTAGTATTTAGGAAAATGAAGCTACCAGACAGGAAATGTTCGCTTCAGACAAGGAGGTGAACCTAAGCACCTCCAGGCAGCCACACAACAAAGGAGACTTTTAGGTCTCCAGAATCTAGGGATCCACAGTCACTGCTCCTTGGATGCCCAGCTCCTCTTGTTTTGACTTTCAGTGGCTCGTCCAAAGTCACACCACAAGGAACAGAGATCTCTCTTGTACCAAGATGGGGCTTGACCGTAAGAAAAGAACTCAGGTCTTCAGTGGGCAGCTCAGGATTGCCCCGGGACATTAAGGAAAGTTGAGGGAACAGGAGGGAAAAGAAGGCAGAGTGAGTTAGGGATGTGCAGGGAGTGCAGAAGGGGAGAAGAAGGCAGCCCAGCTTTTTCCAGTCAAAGGGTATTAAGCTAAGGGCTGTGACAGAGGGGTGATGCCTACCTCTAGAAAGGGGTCGAGGGGGAGGGGAGCAGGGTATTTAGCAAACATGACTCGATGTGTGGAGGTACCTGCTGATTGCCAATGCCCCATATAACACATAGCAACACCTACCCCACCTCCCCAACATGCACCGGCAATATTTTCCTGGAGACACAGTTTGCCACAAGATTCACAGAAGAGATGCTGTTGCACATTCCACCACCACATGCCTCCAACTGCCATGCCTGAAAAGCAAATCCCTTCCCCTCCTGGCAGCCCCTGTAGGAATACCCTTAGGCAAAGCCCAGGGCACCCGGTGTGTAACGCAGGCTTGCCGGACTGAGTGAGCCCCATCTTTCTGGGGCAAAAGAGCAGAAATGGGTGATGCAGTCGTATCAGATCTCTTGCATGGGGAGAAAAGAGGAGGAAATGGGTAGGGGGGATGGAGATGGGGGGGGGGGAGATGTTTCAAGATGAGCTTGACATAACTGGGGATATTCAGATCTGCATTTAGCCTCACTTTTTCCCTCTTTTTGCTGCGGAGAGTGCCAAAGGCAATACAGGTGGTGGCTGTTCTTGCCATGGGTCTCCTAGAGTAGCGACATACCTGAGTGCTTCCTCGATCAGCAATACCACTAAAACACCTATTCTTTCTCCCGGAGGGGGCTGTTTGTTTGCTTTTTTTCCCCCCAGAGGAGTCTACCCAGAGGGGCAGGGGAAGGGGGAGAGCCCTGCCGCTCTGCTGGGGCGCTGCGACCAGGGCTGTCCCTGGCTCTGCTGGCAAGTGCCGGTCGCCCTCCGTGCCGGTAGGGCTTTTTTGCCCCTTTTTTTCACTCTTTTCCCTTTTCCTTTTTCTTCCCCTTTCTTTTCTTTTCTTTTCTTTTCTTTTCTTTTCTTTTCTTTTCTTTTCTTTTCTTTTCTTTTCTTTTCTTTTCTTTTCTTTTCTTTTCTTTTCTTTTTTCTTCTTTTCTTTTCTTTTCTTTTCTTTTCTCTTTTCTCTTTTCTCTTTTTTCTTTTTCTTTTTTCGGGCAGGCATTTCCTAGAGTCAGATGGAAGCTTGGATCCCTCCCCCCTATCCAACTCTCTCCATCCCCTTCCCTTGCTTTTCCCGTGAGGTCGGGGGAGGGGGATGCTGCAGTATTTGGTCTGGACTGGCTAACTAGCTCTCCTTTTGTTTTGTGATCTCTAGATGTACTTTAAAGTGCCAGCAGTTCTCCCGTCTTCCCTCGTTGCCTCCAGCAGTGCACCCAGCACAACTGTTTCGAAAAATGTATAAATACTTTTCCTTCGGGGACTGTGTGTGTGTGTGTGTGTGTGTGTGTGTGTGTGTTTCCTTTGTTCTGAACCCATGACAAAGCACTGTGAGGTCACAATGGTAAGTGCGATTTTTTTTTATAACTGTAATTTCTTCCTGAATCGGGGGGGGGGGGGGGCAGGAAAAAAAAAGAAAAAGAAAAAAGAAAAGGAAGCACTGTCGGTGGGGGCGAGTAAGGGAGAAAATCCGCGCACACGACCCTCTGGCCCACGCGGGGCTCAGACAGGGCTGCGTCGGGGGGACCCGTTTGGGAGCAGCCGAGGGAGTGGGAAGCCCCCTCGCTGCCCTCCCAGCAGCAGGCAGGGGGGCGCCCGAGGAGGAGGCCGAGCTGCGAGGATGACGGAGGGGGAGGAAGGCGCCGGCAAAGCACCTGAATATCGGGAGGGAGCTCTTCGCCGGGGCCACTGCGGGCGATGCCGCCCGCCGCCCGCGCGGGCGTTCGCAGCGGCGCGTCCCGGCGCTCCCAAACCCCGGGAGGGGGAGGAGGGGCCCCTGCCGCTTCCATGCCGGCGGATGGAGCCGGAGGAGGACTCCTCCAGCGCCGTCTGCGAGCGGCTGCCGCGCAGGGCCGCAGCCCTCTGCAGACCGCTGTGGCGAGGGTGGGGTCCGGCGCTGAAAAAATAGCATCTTTGAAGGCTCGGACAAGTGTATATACTGCAAAGGATCCCATCTCACTCCTGAAGAACGCTAGTTTAGCGAACAAGCCAGCCAGCGGAATTTGGGGGTTATTTTACTTTACTTTTTACTTTACTTTATTTTACTTTGTTTTATTTTATTTTTAAGGATGAACATTTAGAGTTGCTTGGTCCAAGTGAAGGCTAAGAAGGAATAAAAAGGAAGTTGCTTGACTTCATGGTTACCAGAGGTAACTTTCCCAAACTTGCAACACTGAAAAATAGATTCGACTTTATTTCATATGGTAGACCATAATAATTAACCTGTACTGGCTCCTTTCTGTGGATATCAGAATAATTTCCATAGAAAGCATCTGTAAGACATTATTACTTGACCATGACTTAAAGCAATGCGGATAATTGTCAGCCATGCTCGTGGTTGACAATTCCAGCTCTGATACATTCACAGCTCTGATAACACTTTAAAGCTATTAGCCACTGTTGAAAGGGACCAAAACTCATGTCTAGTCTGAAGCATGTAAATAGAAAATTAAAAAACAAAAAAAGAAGTATTGAGGTCTGCAATGGAGAGTTAAAAGGAAGCTATATGCTAGCATTTTTTTCCTCTAGGATCATTTCATCTTTAATGAATAAATAGTTTGGTTTTTGCTTTTTAAAAATACTGTCTTTTCACAGACAGTAATAGTGAGGCTAATATGTTACACATATACAGCTAGTTAAATATACAGATGTTCCAGCTTTAGTTTCCCTCAATTTTTTTTTCTTTACTTTTCAGAAATGTTATTTCTCTGAGGAAGTCAGTAATCTTTAAAATATAAACATGTGTGTACATTTTGTTTAATATTCCTTAGGGATAGCCATTTACTAACTTAAGCAGAGTCTGACCCTGTGCTTGCTGAAGTTAATAGTTAATTCTAACACACTGCAGGTAGTAAACTATACATATGTTTCTGTAGACAGTTTCTGGTTGGCAAGAAGGCTCCAAGGCGATCAGGTCCACCACATGTATTAATATTTTTTTTTTCATAGCAAACACATAAAATATAAGTACTAGAAGTATTTATACATTTTGAAGAATCTCTCTCAATGGTTCACTTAATCTTTATTTCCATTTTTATTCAAAATATTTTTAAACACTATGCAGGACAAAATTATTTAGTGAGAATGGAGAACGAAAGATGCTGAATTTGTCAGGAAACGAAGACCTCTAAATAGAAAAAAAGTGTCTAATGAATAATTTGCACATATTCTCCATAAATGCTATTGCATATATTCTCCATAAATGCCATTAACTTCACGGGTAGGGAGTAGATAGATTTACCTGTGAACCATTAGTCTGTTTTCTCATCACCTTTCAAATCAACATACTCAGCCAAGCATTTCCCTTGGTGGCTACAACCACCCACCCAGTTATCTAGCCCTTCTATGCCCCCTGTTCAAAGGCTGCCAGTTCAGCCACAGCGTGATGACATAGCAAGCATACCGATTTGCGCTTACCTGCATCTGGTATTGGGGATATTCTTTACCCATGAGCGGCACTGAACACCAGCAGAGAAGTGGTGTTCAAAGTTTCTGAGGATTGCCTGTACCAGTGTGAGTGTCCCCTGTCAAAAGGTCTTTGCAGCAGTTTTAAAGAGACAGATTAATTAATCATGTCAGTAATTTTTTGTTTGTTTGTTTGCTTGCTTTTTTTTTCCAGGGTGGGAGCGGGGAGGGAGGCAAGATTTGGGGACTAGTGTTAGATGATGAGGTTATCACTGAGCCAAAAGAAAAAAAAAAGTCTATTTTTTTGATACAGCAGTGTATTTTGCTGTTGTTGGAGTAGAAATAGGAGAGAGAGGATTCAAAAAAAAGAAAATCTAAGAATGTGATTGATCAAATTTATCCCAAACTACTGATAGAAAGCTTTGACAAACAAGAAAATTATCCCTACAGATACAAGACTGATGGAATTATATTGCTTGATTGTGGATAAGAATCTGACAATCTGGGTAGATAATAATAGAGGAAAAGCCTTATGTTCCTCTATGATTACAAATATCTAGGAAAAAGTATGTGTACTCATCGAAACATGTAGTTTACATTACCTGCCTGAAGAACATATGGATGAATGTGTGGATATGTATGGAAGTGTTACCAAAAGTTAAAGCAGTGAGTGTGAGTACAGTATCAGAGTCCTCTGTGGGAAATTACAAGGAGTGGGGTGGGAAACTCACATACACATCTTGCAACAGATGAGTAGGAAATAAGTCGATAACTGCCTGATGCCTTTGGTCAAGTTACTTTAGCTTTATTGAAGGTACTTTGTGAAGTTCATATAAATATTATATTTTCCTACTTGAAAGACCAACTTTGATGTGAAAAGTGAGAATTCAAACTGGAGGGCACTATAAAAAGTACCAGAAATACATCAAACAGCAGGATACTTCTAGAAAAATTGAAGTAAAGGAAAAGGTGATTGTCCGGAGCTTGCCCAGACAATCTCTTGCCCAGACCCTCTTCTCCTTCTCTATGAATATCCAAATAATAAACTGAGACTATTTCCTTGTAAAACTGCCACACCTAAAAGTTTGAAGGCCCATACCAGTTACTAGATATCAAGTGCTAAAAATGTAGAAATGGCATAGAATATTTACTCTGTTAAAAGGTAAAAGCTAACACAACCAGTCATACTTAAGAGCCTTATGAAACAAGCTAACATGCACCTCTTCTTTTAGCACCTTAATACACTAGTTCGTTCTTTTATCTTGAGGAGTTATTACGCTAAAGTGACTATACAGAGCAATATTTAAATGGAATTAGCACACGTGTTTTCATATCTGCAAAGCATTTATATGACTGTATTAGTTCTTGATTTGTGACACTTTTCAAGGTTATGTTTTACAGTATCTTATATATAATCAAAGACTGATCTCATATCAAACTACTTACTAGTTCAACTACTAATTTTTACTAATGCTTCCCCTGCTCAAAGAAAACTTTGAAATTTTGTGAATCAAAGTTCTAAATGAAACTCTTTTGTGTAGCTTTACAAAACATATTATGAGGCATGGAAAAATAAAATCACAGTTGTTGCAGTGTTCACATCTGTAAATAATGCTGATATCTCTTATCTGAAGTGTGAGGAACATTTAAAAATCATTCTATGCCTAATTTAGGAAGCCCATGAAGGACCTGACTGATATTAAGCCTAGTTAATTGTGTGCTTAAGTCTTTTGCCTTTGCTGAGATCTTGCAAGCAGAAAAATAAGATAAATTCTGCTGCTTTGTTTAGAAACTATCTCTGTGTTTTGGAACAAACAAATTAAAGATAGGTAATTCACTTTTCCATTCGTCATTTGAATGCTAACTAATTCATGTAAGGAAAGCGATTAACCCAAATCCTGCAAAGACTTATGTCTGCCTGTATAGTCAGCTGAACATCAGAAATGCTCTAACTTAGGGAGAAGCATATGTCTTTGAAGCTTCTTGCAATGCTGTAGCAAAACTGCTTCTGTTCCATATGTCCAACAGTGTACTGCTGAATGTACTTGCTTAAACACACATACCTCGTATTCATTATAGAGAATTAAACATTAACTATTTTGCATAGACCTTTGAGGTAAATTTCTTTAGAACTTATAGAAGTGCAAAATGCATCAAAATCTGTACTTTAGGAAATGGCTTTTAAGGTACTAAAAGGTCATTTAAAACCTGAATGCTTAAAATAGGCTTTCTCTTTTCTATGTTTTTGTGATATTAAAATCAGTACTTCAAATTTCTCACATTTAGATACTTCTGACATTAGAAGAACCTGTACATATGTATCTCTGAAAAGGAATTTGTATTAAAACTGAACTGTTTAGGCAACAGAGAGTGTCATTCATCAAAGCTAACTGTGTTTTTCTTGAAAGCTGACTTCACAAGCTGTGCTGTTTGCTCGGGGTGTTGTTTGGTGATGAAGTGATAAAAATGTCAGACTAACCAACATTACCAGAAATTGAGTGGTATCTTTTAAAAATTATGCATATAAAAATAGGGTTAACAAGACCAGGCTATTATTTCATTGAGTGGACAGTAAGCAGTTCTTATGCTAGACAAGTAGTTTATGCATGAGATATTGCTAAATTTTTCATAGTATTTTGATGTTTATCCCTATGCTTTTGTCAGGGTATGTTCAGTCCAGGAGTTATGACTCATTTCTGTTCCAGGAATGAATCTACACAATCTTCTGTGGCCACAGTCATGCAAGGCTGGCACATTTCTGGACACAATTTTTTTTCTTTTTTGTGATGGGAACTTGGGTTGTCCAATTTTATATCTGAAGCCTAAATAGTTAATGTCATTAACAATGCCAATATGTATGGCCACATACAATCTCTTTATGGGGGGAAATCTGAAAATACTCCTATTTTAAAACACTTTTTTTCCTCCAACAGTACACTTTCTCGTGAATAAAGCATATCCAGTTTCAATGACTACTTTTCTACACTGTTCTTCTCTGCTGGGGTCAGTAAGATCTGAAATAATGGTGGTTATTCTCTCTAAGCATAATTTCCACTTTCTTGTTCATGTAGCCTTACTGAGTTATATGCATTTCTTCATGCCTGTTGTGTTCATTTTTTCTCTCTGAGTATGAAATGTTTATTAAAGGAGGCTGGGATACTAATACAGATGTTGTGGAATATTTCAGTGTATATATTGAATACAAGATTTTTTATTTTTTTTTAAAGACCAAAAATACAAAAAGAAAAAAAGACCAAATTTCAGGGGGAAAAAAAACAAGAGCAAAACTGATTCTCTGACTGGTGTCCTACTTTCAGTTATGTTTTATCTTAAAATGAGTGGTCATTTAATTCCACATTATACTAAATGTGCTCTGATAAGTTTTTACATCCCATGGTGCACTCTGTTGCTCAAAGCATACAGAATATGAAACAGATGGCTTGGAAAGACTACCAAAAAGACCTCCTGGGCCTTTTCTGGTTACCTTAAAGCAAAAGAGAAGATGTGCAAGTGTGGGTTTCTTTTCTTTTTTTTAAAAACGATGTATATTTAAAAAATACTCAAGTTTTTCCTGTAATTTTTGGCCTATCACAGCATTCAGAAAGTTCAAGCTTCTGAAGGAATGCTTTCTCAATCACAGTAATGCATATAAAAAAATGAACATCTATTTTAGAGTTATTTGACACTGAGACTGATAATGAAAGAAAGGAAGTGGAAAATTGCAGTGGCTGGGTGGGGAGGCAGGCCAATGGATGAAGGTGTTCATCACAGAGCTGAATAATGTAGAAAAACAAACTTATTCAAGAGTTGCACTGACCATCTGTAGGCAAAATGAAGTAGGAGTTCAATCTTGCAATCTTTAATTATGATTTTTTTAATTACGATTTCAGAGGTCTCCTAATACAGATAACAGTTGAACTTTTCAGCCCTGTTTGGTTTTCACATCAAAATCTCTAAGTACATAGTATCTTATAACCAAAGGCAAGTTTTGTGTTTTATACTAGAGAATCACAGGCATGAAGATCAGACCTTATGGTATAACGTTGAGTTTACAGGATACTGTATTTTTTGAAAATATTTGATGCACCGAGAATATATATTTGCACTTTTTTGTGTTATAAATAGTAAATATTCAAAATCCTTCATGTTCTTGTTCACAATTTTTTTTTTTCTGGAAAGAAGTTACCTTTTGGAATCTCATTAATGCAGCTGTATACTCTCTTATTTAACCTGAACTGAGAGAAGCAGACTCAGTATTTCAAGCCAAAATTACTAAAAAGAAAACATACACAGCAGTGAATCTATTAAAAAAAAAAAATCTATTCCGTCTCTGAGTTCTAAGCTTAGTGAAATGAAGATTTCTTTGCAGAAGCTCAAACTACTAAATTACAGTCCCAAATGTGGACATTACGGCATAAGGAAAGCAATTTTCCTAGTTGCTGAATTTGTATTAACTACAAAAATCACTGTCTAAAATAGCTTCACCTTCTTTTATGCTTACACAGCTAGAGTATTGTTGTTTACAACTTATTTTAACAGCTATCATGAATTTTCTTTAAGAAATTTTTGATTCAAAGAAATTTGTAACTATCTGCCTCAGCAATATTTTATTTTTCATCTCCGGAGTATAACATAGCACTTTGCAATACATTTATCTCAGAGCTTTGGGAGATTAATACCTGTTAAAGGTGTCACAATACCAAAGTTTGTCTATTACTTTGAAAATGCACCTTTTGCCTGTTTTTACTGAATCTTTTTCTTGGCACCAAATTTTCATTTCCATGTTTTAGGAAAATCCTTTAAATGTTGTCATGTTACTACTTTAAAGAGAAGGAAACAAAAAAAGAAGAAACATGTAAAATACTCTTGAACTCATTTTGCTTGTGATTTTGAATAGCATTCAAATTAGAATGATTTTCCCAGGTTTTTTTAGGCTTGCCCAATCCAGCTGTATATTTATATGCTAATCTAAGTTCTATTTTTGTTCCCCTTGGGGTTTTAAGTGATTATAATTGTTGCTCTTCAAAAACCAAACAGATGATGATTGCTGCTTCAGGAATATACCAAAAGAAACTGGCTTTCATTAAACCTGCTCATCCACTTCATAATTATCTCCATTTTATCTCACTAAGAAGCAGGAAAATGGCAACTACAGTTCATTGAAGCCAGTTCAGTTATTTAAACATCACTTTATTGAGATAACAGGAGGTGTTGAAGGGGGAAGGTTTTTTTTCCCTTCCAAACACTAAAATGTAGCCCGTACAATAATGGAGTTGCCAACTGGGAGACCAAACCCTTCATGTTGGCTCAAAATACAATGCTAGAGGCCTAGCAAGGCAGAACATACTCTGTTTTCTGAAGATTGGTTGGGGCCAGTTCTAGAGGATGAAACATAAAATAGATAGACAGCTATTTTGCAAGGCATCTGCTTGTCTGACCTCTCTGCAAGAGAGATGACATCACGATAAGCAGATACATTAGTGAGGAGGAAAGGAGGTTAGAGTAGGCACATGAACATTAAAGGAGGTAATAAATAGGCAAATGATACAAATTTTTGATCATGGATTTTATTCTTCATATCTGTCAGACCTAGTGATGTTTGGAATGAACTGGGCATTCTGGCTAAACCAGAAGTTTTCTACAGAATTTGTGCCAGTGATAAGATGGTTTAATTCCATTTTAAGAGCTTTCATGGAGAAATTTTGCAGCCTGAAAGGAACAGATCCCTGTGAAGGTTATAGCACCAAAATGCTGCAATATCTGGCACTCCATGAACACCACAATAAACACTAGTAAAAAGGTTACAAATGTTTCCCATCACATACCTGTGCTGAAATACATAACCAGTCCTTCAGTTCACATCATCGTCAGTTACAAAACCTGAGCATTCATATCTCTGCAAATATCTTCTGATGTTTTCTTTATCTTACAAATGGGAATAGTTTTATTTCTTTACTTCCACATGTTCTTTAAAGTGAGGATCCTGCAGTTTGCTGGAAGTAGTCAGACCATATGTGTTGCCATTTTTCCTCTGCTCCTTTCTTTATGCTGGCTATCAGTGCAGCTTTTTTGCATAGATCTAGACTCACTGCTCAAGAGCACCTGAAAAAAACAGTATCATCAACAATTTCTTCTTCAAAGACAGACTGCAGGAGCTGTCTGAAAAGGTGGTTCTTTCAGCACAGAAAGCAGGAATCTTTCACAGCTTTAGTCACCCATATGGTATGGTTATGTCAAGGAGATGACCAGGAAAAAAGTAGGAATTTACAAAAGGATGAATGCAGATTTGCATTTCTTAAATTTAAATACCTATATAAGAATAAAGGTTAAACTTGACCAACCATCAGAAACTCCTTTTCATCAATCATTGTAGCAAAATTTCTGTCAACCCTTGTCTTTCTAGCCTGTCCAGAATGTCACCAAGTTTCGGCTATAGCAGAATAAGTTGAGAAAAAAATTCCAGGGCCTACATACTGGGAAAAAAACTGTTTTGAATAGAGAGAATGGAGCCCAAACATCTGCAGATTGCAGCTTTGTTGGTATAGCATAGGGAGTTAGACACTCTCTCCTATAAAACTAGTTCCTGAGTTAATGGTGCCTTGTAACCATCACCAATACGCTCAATGAATTTCAATCGCCTTGAGACCAAAAGGCAGACAGTGCAAATCCCGGGCAATTGTATCGGACTCCCGAGAACACACCTTGCTCAACTTCCAAGTAGCTATATTCAGTGCCATCAGCAGTTTCTGTACAATTTTGCCCCTAGCTAGAGTGTACCATAGAAACCTAGTCTTGATGTAATACAGGAATAACAGCAGCAAGACCTACTCCAACAGGAAAGATCATTATGTCCTTGTCACATGCTGGTCTTGACTAGATTTTACAGTAGCAGTATCATTCAACCGAATGATAGTAGAGGTGCATTCTCTTTTGAAAACTTTTTCAAGATGAAAACGTTATTTACTTCAACAAAGGAACTGATACTGCATCTGCATTCCCTCAGTTCAACACAAGTTCCTCATTTTTGTCTGAACTGAGCTACTTATCCTCCCTTTTCCCACTTTAACTAACCACCAACTGTGATGGGGGTATCCTTAACAGAATATGACAGGCCGTTAGACGCATGCAGAAAATACTGAAGTCCATGTTTAGCAGTCCCATTGAAGCAGAAGGGATTGCAGAGGCTGCAGTACTCTTCATTTCATAGCTGCTTAGGAAAATAAAATCACTTGCTGAAACAGCAACAGGGACTCTGAGATCAGTTCTATCCATAACGCAAGTAAAGAATAGATGACTAATAATAAAAGCAGCTAACATATCAGTTTATCAGAGCTATCATCTGCTTTTCATTCATTACCAAGAAAAGATTGATCATGTAACCTCTGTGTGAGCTCTACCACAAGTGTCAAGAAATCCAGAAGCATCCAGAATGCAAAAAAGTGCGGTCTTGCAGCAGCTTCTGCATGGGGTTACCCAGGAAGGAAAGATAGAGCCCTGGCTGACCACGATCTGGACTGCTCAGAGGTAGTTTCTCAGCAACAAAAATTCCAGCAGTCATACATCAACACTACATGCATGGCTGCTCTCTGGAAGGGAGTCACTTAGCCTTTCCACAGGCAAACCTCAACACTTCCCATTCCATCCCCAAATGGCATTTGCACTATGCAAATTTTGCACTATAATGAAATGCTTAGCACTTTCCATGCAAACTGGAATTTGAAATCCCTTCCCCAATAAACACTGATTTTTTTTCTTTTTCTTTTTTTTCCCCCCAGGAAAACAGGAAGTTTAGCTACATTTAGCAGTAAGCAGCCACAGCTCACTAGCTTTCCCCAGTAATCAGTTAGTCCAAAGACGTATGTAAAACAGGATGTTCTCCAGTTCTGGTTACTCAAACACATTTCTTATTCAACTTCGGTCTGCAGAAGACAGCTTAGAAGATTTAAGCATCAGGGTGTGCAGGCAGACTGCAGACTTTCCACAGCCAAACCAGCATTGCCATTCTTTCAGAAGGAAGAATTCAGTCTTATCAACAAAACTGTCATCAGTTACCCCCAGAAGTCCTCAGATCAGCTACCGTGTAGCTTGATAAATCTTAAAAATGTCCCTTTTCAGAACATGCCTGCTTTATTTTCTTGAGACTTTGCACATGCTGCCATGTGTGTTTATAGTTTAGGAACATAAAATTATATGAAGATTTTAGATTAAGCATTTTTAAGTGAGTTTTCTCTCAACAGACTGTATGTATGATAATGTGGTCCATAAAAACAAATCAAGGAACACGTAAACAAATTTTTGTGGTTCCTTCAATCTCAGATGATATAACACCAAGAAATAGTGCCTAAATCCTGAATTATGACTTCTATTTCAAAGTTTTCTTTCCCTCTGCTCTGCTCTCCTTTCATCTTCCCTCATTTAGTATGAATTCATATTAAATCAACCTCTAAGTATATTTAGGATGCAGCTTCCACATTTCAGAGAATGTAGAATTTAATCTGGAAAATGACATACCCTTAACAATGAAAGGAATTAGAGGTGGCTTGAGGAAAGTGAAGTGGACCACAGAAAGAGAATTTTTTTTTTTTTTTATAAATTACTTACTAAATAAACTTCTTTACTTAGATTCTAACCTATCTATGTGTATCAGGTAGCTTAATTGCATATCTGCTTCCTAAACTACTTAAGAAGTATGTCTGCATTAATGAGTATGGAGCACAACAATGTGCATGCTGCCATATCCTTCTCAAACCAAGCCTTTGTAGACTTACCACATTTTCGCAATGGCAAAAGATATTTCACAATCCTCATTACAAACTAGGTGCACTGTATAACTTTAGCCACAAAGTGTTCTTAGCATCTACAGCTAGAGAACTATTTATGCAGCTTCTACAATTACTTGCTTATATTTCCTTTTTTTGCATTGTCATTCAGAATAAGCAACCTCAAATCACACTAGCATGGAAAGTATTGAAAATATACAAAATAAACATTAAAACAAAACTGTGCAAAAGAACAATATTTAGTAACGAATTATGAAATATAATTTGCCATATTAGGAACACCTTATTAAAATGGAAAACAACTGTAGTTTGCATTTGACTTTCTAGTTATTAGTTTTCAAGTTATGCTTTATTTGAGCTAGATGCCTGATCTTAGCAATATGTAGTCTGCTTTTTGCTTGAATGCCTCGTTTAATTCAGAACAGAAATCTGCAGGATTAGAAAACATTCTTACAGAGCAAGTAGACAGTAGTAAATTAGCTGTGAAGTTATATGAAAATTGATGAAGATGATGCCTCAATACTTTCAATTATGGATGTAAATTTATTAGATAAATTTTTTAGGAGTGGTGCTTTTAAAAATAGGGCACCTCATTCTCAAATCTTTGTACTGAGTTCTATAAATTGGTGGAAAAAAAATCTAATGCAGTTAGTAGTAACAGAAAAGACACAAAGCAAAAAAAAAAGCTTACCTGCAAAATGCTAGCATGATAGTAGTTAAACTATACAACACTAAAAGGATTTTTCTTTCCTCTGAAAACTAAGGAAGCATAGTGAGAAGAAGAAGAGATATTTCACAGTACATCATGTCAGATTAATTCATGAATACATCTGTTGCTACACAAGCAACTTGAAAACAGTCTTTATCACAACTTACATTAAGGCATTAGGCTTCTGATTACTACAGAGGGCTCTTCAGAACCACGATAACATATTATTTCTCATATCATCATGAAACCAAAATGAAAGAGGTGGTATATATTGCTATTCCATTTGAGAATAGATTGTACACACAATATAAAAGTTATTTCCTGCAAAATTATATGTGTACAAAGTGATACAAATCCTTAACAGTTAGTGTTCTACACGTGTTTAACTTTACAGACTATGAATATGTTCATTGATCTCATAACAAGAAAAATTAAGTATGTGCTGAGGTTTTCACAGAGTTATGCCTCTATAATACTACTCCCAAACCTTATCCAGACAGAAATGACAAAAGCCATTTTCCACAACGACAGCAGCAAAACTTATAAGCAAAGAATAAAGCATTCTGTCCACTCATTGTGGCCCTGTAAATATTTTCTTGGTTGGTATCCTGTTTTTAAGGAAAAATAGAAAAACAGAAAATCCTGGAGCTATGCCTTTTTTTCTGTTCAAAGCATCTTGACTACTCATAACAATGCTTGGATATGATTGAATCAGCACTTTATGATGCAGAGTTGGGTGAGGGAATAGATGGGAGGGAAATTCGGAGAAGCAGCAGTTAAATAGAGACTAACACCAACCTTGTCATTTTAAATAATCTCATGTGTCCTTCTTCCAATATCATCAAGAAGCAGCAAAACGATAGCCCTATGGACCGAGATGTTAGAAGATCTCTCCAAAAAGCAGAGCTGGATAAGCTATTCTCATATTTTCTGGAGATGGAAGGACTGAGTCCAGAAATGTCTCCTTTCTTCCCCTCTCCTGCTTTTATTAGTCAAAAGATGAATTTCTAGTGAAAAAATCCAGTTCTGATGAATGAAAAGATCAAAATCACTCCCATCACAAGCTTAACCAGGGTAACAGCTCTTTTTTTCAATCTTATATCCTTAGATACACAGAGACTCTGTTGTCTCCCTGATTTGTCTCACATGCTTTGTGCACACCATGCCCAGTGTCCCAAATAAATACATACAGCCTAAAATACTTTCTTCATTCCGCTCTTCTTCCTGTGTGAAAACAATCTAGTCATTCTGTTCTCTTTATAATTCCTTTCCCTATTCTTGAACACCTTGCTTTTCTCTCCCTGCAAAAGGCATAACAGCCTCATACTCACAGCTGATCCTGTTGTTGTCATCACTTGTTTTCTCTCCACACCTTCCAGAACGTGGTTGAAGGAGCATTGCCACAAGCTAGCCCCAGGTGGTGGCAAACTAGACCATGATGTCGTAATGCAGGCTGTAGTGAGAAACTTCTTTTTCTTGTGACCTTAACAGCCTTCAAACCCATGTTCTGGAGATGAGCAGCATGTTAATAAGCTGTCTTCTTTCAAATATGCTTTTAAAGGCTGATCTACTTAAGATGCACACTATATTGAACCCTTGGTGACTCTATGCAAGTACAAACCATAAATAGCTCATCTCTCTTTCTTAATCTTCCATATCAGACATGGAAAACACAATTATTCCAAACAGTAAATGTAGCAGAAAAAGTGGACTACATAAACATCCCTTTACACAATGCATTTGTGTTATACTAAGTGCTCATTTGCATAGTTATTATGTAGTAGGCTTTTCAGATCTAAACCAACCAATGAAAAACAGAAAAATCCAGCAAAGTATTAGGCTGTCTGGGCATGCTCAAGAAACAAGGGGATTGGTATGCATAAAAAAAAAAGGCTGGGAGAACTAGCATGATTCCATTTGAAAGTAATATATAAGCATCATACGTCTGGGTTATAAAAAGTGAGAAGACGGCTATAACTTTCACAGTTCAATTATTATACTCTTGTGTTGAATGCTCAGTGACAGCGGTGGAGACATTTTACAAGGATTAAGGAGGTACTCTAGCCAGCAAGTATTAAATAAATATCTGAAGAGTAACCTAATATTTATTTTTTGTCTTACTATACCAGCTAGGAGCACCGATTAAATGCTAGTTGCAGCAAATATACCTACTATAGACCTTGTCAATTTCAAAATCTCTCTATATGGGAAAAAAAGAGAAAAAGGACTGTGGATGGAAAGGTTAAACAATCCTTATTACAGGATTTTTACTAACTGTGGCTTCATTGTTTTTCTTACTTTCATCCCTTTTCATGAACATGGGAAATACGGATATTTTCTCATGTCTGTGGGAAAGAAAAAGGCAATGCTTTCAGAATCTGAAAGGCAATATCCAATCATCCTGTAATGTTAGTTCCATCTTCCTTTTCCCTGTCAACACCTTAAAAAAAGACAAGTTAGGTTCTATAGGGTTAAAGATGACTTGAGGGAGGAAGGCAGGTCTTAGGGTTGGAACACAGATCTAAGTAATAAGATATTTTACATCATCTTGACACATGATATGACTTCATTTTCCACTTTTGTTGAATATAGAAATTCTTGGAGAAATCAGCTTAAGTCTCATATAATGTATTTTATATTTCATGTAAAGTAAAGCACATAGCAAATCATGGATCATGGAAATGTTTGGAAGGAGAAATTAGTAGAGTATTTGTACTGTCAAGAAAATATTGCAGAAAACCCATTCTTACCATTAGGACCTATTTCTAGACCAATAAAATTGAATCTAGGCCCTTAATCACACATCTTTCAGGATTCTACCATTTGAAGGTGAAAATGAGGTCTGACATTGCAAACTCTCTCTGCACAGATTACAGGTGAATTCCTAGCACTGCTGATCGTGCCTGAAAATTACACCTAAAATACAGAATTTTTGTTTCTCATAGAGACAGACTTTGGCAGATATTTGCATTTATGCTATTAATCCAGTGCTTTAAGACCTAAGTTTGCATTAGCAAGGTTGTGCCTCAGTGTTTAAGTGCCCAAATATTAATTGCTAAAAGAAGCATGATTTTTCAGAGTGCAGATTGTCTGGAGTTAGTTTAATTCTGGACTCCCATGTCTCAAGTTTGGACTAAAAAAAGCAATTTAAAAATCAACAGCTAAACTCCAAAAGTTATTTTGAAGATAGAGGTCCAGGAGACCAAAAAACAATCATTCTTTGCATTCATCTGGAAAGAATACTAGAGTGCAAATAGCTTTGTTCGCCAGAATAATGCTTGCTTGGTTTCAATATGTTTACTAAAAAAGAAGGAAAAATGTGTAGACAACTTGTTTAGTACTTTACAGGTTTCCACAGCCTATTAGATCTATTCCTTTCTTGACTGCTTTCAGAAACAAATTCAACTGGTTATGAAAGACAAAAATTTGAAAAGCACCACTTAGAATTTTACTCATTTTGGTGGTGGAGAATGATATCAGTAAGAAAGGTAAATCCCTAAGGAGCTTCCAAAGTTCAAGTAGTCCATTCTAATTCTCTGAGGAAAAATAAAGTGTATATCTCACTTCTTTTTAACCTCAATAACTTGTCTAAATAATGTGTTCCTGTGTTTAACTACTCCTAAAGAGTGTTTCTTACTGGTTAACATGGATTCATGTTTTGCAAATTAAGCCATTTTCTCCATTTCTTTGTTTCTTTCCCTATAGTGCACATGAAGACGACTTGATCATGATCCGCCAATGAGTGTTTCTAAAAGCAACAGTGTTTCCATTTCTAAACAAATTCTCTCTTAAAATATCTTCATAGATCATTTTTTCCAAAACCTTTAATTTTGCCACCCTTTCTAGGCTCTCTCCAACTTCCTTAAAACATGGATAAATGGATATTAAGCATCATGTTTTGAGCTCATTAATGACAAATAAGGAACATATCCATGAATGTCTTTTCAAATCACAATCTCATTGATACATCCCAGAGTGAAATCTCCCCTTTTTTCAACATCATAGTCCCATGACACTTTTAGTTTGTGGTAAACTAATATCCAGAGTCCCCTTCTGCAGTACTACTGTTTTTCTCCAGTTTTTTATTTGCACATTTGATTATGATTTTTTCTTCCTGAAAATCACTTGCCACTTATCTTTATTCAGCTTTATCTTGCAGATATTAAAACATCTCTCCATTTCCAAAGCATCATTTTACAATCAGAACTTATCCACCAAATATTTACGACCCTTCTCCTTACTCCTTCTGCTTACTGCAGTGCAAAGTTTTCATAATCATAAATTTTCATAAACTATGTTCCATCTTACAAATCATGGTTGGAAATACTGACCTGACCTTAAAAGACATACACCTGTAGGACCTCATTTGACATGGACTTTCATTTTGTCAGTGAACTATCATTGAATATTCTCTGGATATAATTTTGTATACCCGTTTTATAGTAACTTAATCTAGACTATGTTTCCTTTGTTAAACCATGAGAATGCAATGCTGCAGGGGAAGAAAAACTTTGAAAAGCATATGCCACATATACCACGTACACTACTTCTGTGCCTCATGCAATATGCTGCGTTTGTTGCTCTCTTAAAGAAGAAAATAGGGTTTGGCTGACACCTTGTTCCTGACAGATACTTATCAACTGTTCCTTATTGCTACAGTTTGGGGAATTCTTTTCAAAATAATAAGCAGTGTGTTTCTGAATATTGAAATAAGAATGACGTCTACCTTTCCCTGTCTCTTTTTAAAAAAGGAAATGATACAGTATCATTGAACCAATTTTGAGGTGTATGTATATTGCCTAAGGACCAGATAAACAGCAGAATTTTCAACAGTCAGGAAGTGTCCATGACATCATCAGAATCATTGGCTGTAATTTGATCACATTTTTTATTTCAGTAAACCTTATTACAACTCAGTATATTTCTATTAGTTTGAAGAACCTTTTAGATATTTGCAACTAAATGATCATTTATGGTCTGGATTTAGTTGATGACTCATCTCAAGCAGAATCACAGAGGTACAAAGCTGTGCATGATGCTTCTAATGAAAGAAACTGAATTCTAGAAGCAAAGGAAACAAAACCTCCAGCTTTCAAAGAGAATAAAACTAGGTATTGTAGTTGCCATGAAAGACTGTTATGTCATTTACAGGTGAATAATTTTGACATTAAAAAGAAGAAAAACTGGTCATTTAGATAATTTTCAACCTGATCATTAAGAGTAAAATCACAATGATTAGTGTAAGATAGAGGAAGTTCTTTTTGGAAGCGAGATTTGATCCTTATGACTAATAATTGCAAGGAGTAATCTGCAAAGTCTAATTCTGCTGCTTTAGAACATTGAGCAATTTCCTTATACTCTTAATTATATTTAATATATATAAGTAAGGAAGTGTAAAGAACTGGTAGAAGTTATCTGATAAGCATGAAGAGGTACATGATAAAAAGGAGGTAATTGCCTTTTACAGAATGCTAAGAAAAAAATAATAATATCCCCTTTCAGTATTGTATAACTAGTGACCCACTCCCTGCCCCCCAGGCATTATACTAAGTGTGTGTTAAAGAAAAATACACTCTGTTTAGAGGAGAAAGATGTACTACTTTCATGCACTTTCTAAACTCTTACACATACGCGTTAGAACAGAACATCGTGTGTACCTTGACTGATCCTTAATAGCCAGATGAACTCCTATTATCATCTTAACTACATAAAAAGGTTCAAGCTGATGCTTAAAATGATGTGGAAAGTATTTAAAGAATTGCTCTACAAGGTCAAAAAAATTCCAAGTAGTATGCATGTGATCTGATTATCTGAGGGTGATCTAATTACTTATTGCACAAACACTCTGGAAATTATAGGAACTTTTTCAATAAGACAGTGGTAGCAACAGCCACTACTTTATTCCAATATTCTGTCAAAAAATAATGCACAGGAAAAATAATGGCAGACTGAAAACGCTATCTTACTGTAATATTTGTTTTTTCCTCTGTGAATGAAAATAAACACACACTTTTGAAAAAGTAAAATCCATCTTTTACGTGATTATTTCTATAAATTTTGTACCGTGGGAGGATATACTAATTACAGTAAGTCTATTAACCTACAATTCTTTCCTGGAGAAAAAAACTTTTCCCCCTTCTTATGGGGGAAAGATAATCTAACTGAATTGACAGGATTTGGGATGATTAACAGGAGAACTTAAAAGGACTTGTTATTTTTGAATAACAAGCAACATTAATAATTTTGATTACACTTATTCTTCTGATTGGCTCTTTTATGCAAAGTTATTTCTCCTCATCTCTCCACAATGCTTCACTGGCAAGGGTATCACTCCAGGCCTTGGTTACATACTCCCCAAAAATTAGGAGGAGCAAGAAGGTATTGTTGCAGTCGAGTTTTTCTCTGATTTGTGGTCTTGATTAAACTACGTATTTACTTGTGAATTTCTGAAATACATCTTAAAGAGCAAATGTCTGGAAGAGCCACATGGCAGTAATTTGCAAGTGTTAAAACCACAGAGCGTTCCGCCAAAGTCACTGAACTACTTTGACCTCGTCCATCCTTATCCTTCTTCTCTCTCCCAGTCACTTCACAGTTTTACTCTCTGTTGCAGGGTTAGAATGGCCTTCCAATTTTAGGAACAGCAAAGAGGTGTTTCCAGCAAAGTGCAAACACAAAGATGCCTCCCTTCCCCCCACCCCATTCTGCCTTTTCTCTTGACTCTGAAAAAGCTTATTTTCTGAAAACATGAAAGAAATGAGTCATCTCCTGGGGTCTCTTCATCTTCTTCCTTGGTAGGTCTCTGTCCTGGATACATTTAAGCAACAGGCTAAGGCTGAATGCATGTAATTAGATTATCAAGATTGTCTGGAATTGGTCAGGAACTGGTCAAAGGCTCAGTGATGAGCCTTTATGTTTCTGTTAAGTTCCTCTTTGGGTACGTACCCGCAACTCATCTTTTGTTAAGAAATAAAACTTGCCTTGTCTTAAATTACTATCCAAAGAAGATGGAAAGTTAGCTTTAATGGACAAAAATTAGATAACATAATGCCTTATAAACTTATGTAGTTACTCTGGCTCTTACGGAATCAATCACAAGGAGTTAAGTGAATGTAGCCATCCCTTCTTTAGAAAATAACGTTGTGTGACCTTGGGTTATGTGCTCTGACTGCATCATTTTTAATTGCATTTTCCATAAAGCTTTCTTCAAAAAAAAAAAATTAAATAAAAGCTGAACTCACTCTAAACTAGGTACATCTGCTGAAACAGAGTGGAGCTACAGTATTCTAATTTGATGCCATTAGTCAAACAAAATACACAGTTACAGTATTTTCTGCTCCCCAAAGATGGCTTAGCATGTTCTATGATTTGTTTTTTGTCAAGAAAATAATTCTAAAGCTCATTATATATCCCTTTCGCATCACCAATTAGTTTTTGTTTATCTGTGCTTACAACACATGCTGTCATTGTCTGTTACAGAATTGAGCTTACATGTTTTAATGTGAGCTTGATGGTTGTTTATTAAAAATCACAGTGCAGTTCCTTTTCCTGCGGAGGAAATAGGGAATTGAAAATAAGCCACTGCAGTTTCAAAGTGGAAGGGAGGGTTGTTTTTTTTTTTTTTTTGGTTTGGTTTGGCTTGGTTTTGGTTTGTTTTCTTTATCTTTTGTAAAGAACTTGTCAGCCAAATGGACAGCTTGTTCTGTGACTCAAAGGCATGTCACAACCATGAAACAGATGAGAAAACCCCACCCCAATTCAGCTACTTTTGAGACAACTATTAGGTGTTTTTATTAAAGCAGCACCAGGTAAGAGAAACCTATTTTTCTTCACTGGAAACATTCTAATGACAGTTTACTGCAGTGGACTATCAGCAACATGCTGGCCGTGCCACCTGAATTTCAATTTCTTAATTTACAGCGCAGATAAAATAGAATGGAGCTGGATCTCTGCTGCTCTCTACACTGGGCTGGTCTTATCAAGTGTGAAGTTTGGTGCATTGCAAACCTATTCAAGTGATTATCTGTTGAGGACCTCTTGAGCCATCTCCATCTCTGCAGTGTGCTGATAAGACAGCTGTTTCTCTAGCTACCATGTCTCTCTGGGCCTCAGTCTTCTTTTAGTACAAACTATGGCTTTGTTACTGTGCCCTGGTGCTGTCACTTTCTCTGTTGTGCAAGCCTTTGATCCGAGAACAAAAGAGGTCGATGAAAGCGATTGACTGCTGGTTGACACAGTCTTATTATTTTATAATTAAACGTGTATTACACACCACTGGAAATACAGATCTTCAGTAAAAGAAGCCACCGAAACTGTGGTGCAGCAGAGATATGCCTCTTTCCAGGTCACAGTAGGAAACAAGCAAAGGATACAATAATTTGAATGAACAGGCAGTTTCTTTCAGGTATTATTTTTATCTGGATTAAGGTTCCACGATTGTCTGTAGAAATCCAAGCAGCTGCTGATACCTTTGTGGAACTGAGTTTTAGGATACTCTCAATCGAAAAAAGTAAAACGTCCTTCTTCCCTCCACCCTCTCTCAAAGGTAACTTCTTTTTAAAATATATGTTTTATTAATACTCAGACATTGCTGTGTAATAGGGCAGAGAACAAATATAGCAGCATCATTTGCAATGTTCACACTATTGTAGATTTATAATAACCATATCTTAATATTACAAGCAGGCTCAGGAAAAAAAGTAGGTAAAACAATCACACAGCTGTACTGAGGTACAGGTCTGTTCTGCAGCGAGAAGTGTCTGTCTAAAGACTTGCTCTGAACCCTTCATGCCTGTCATTGTTTATTAAAGTAACAGGAACAAACCTAAGCTTGCACTGTAAAAATGACCCGTATAGGCCCTGTGGGTGCAGTAGCTCCTTTCAGTTCCCCGTCTGCCTTGCGAGAGCGCACTTTCACACATGAACACCACCAACCAGGAACCATTTGTCCGAAGTGCCTGCGAGAGACCAAGCCCACAGAGACATCACATACCTTACTGCTTTTTTTCCTGGGGGGGGGGGGGTGGGAGGAGAGAGAAGGAGGGAGGAAATTCCCATTTGGCGCGATGGTCTTTGTCGCTGCCCCGCAAGCAGGCCCGCGAGCAAGTGGCCGGCAGTGGGGAGTCAGCCCCTGCCGCCGCAGCAGCGCCTGCCGCCGCAGCAGCGCCTGCCGCCGCCGGCAGCCGCGCCGCGCCGCGCCGTCGGGGAGCGCCGCTGTCCGTGGTGCTGGCGCGGCGGCGGCGCGGAGCTCCCGGCGGCCTCGGGGCTCGCTCCCGGCCGGCACCCCCGTCGGAGATCCGCTGCTTGTGCCTCACGGCGAGGGGGAGTTTTGTTTGATTTTCTTTCTCTCTCTCTTTCTTTCTTCTTTCTCTCCCCTTCCTCCTTCCTTCCTTCCTCCTTCCTTCCTTCCTTCTTTCCCTAGTTGTCAAAGTGCTCCTTTACCCTAGTACTTTGCTGGTTTCACTGCCGTTCCCTGCCCTCCAGTCCGAGAGGGAAGGGGGTGTTCAGCACGCCTAAACGAATAAAACGTCCCCATCCGCAGCAGAGTTCCTGTAGTTTTCGGGTGTCCAAAGATTGTTCAACAAGCCACACACGTTTAAGCTTAATGCTGTGTTCAGTCAGCCGGCTAACGCTAATCATAAGGACTTCTTTCCAAGACACATTGCCTAAGCAAGGGGGCACTTAATTTGAGGGAAAAAAAGTGTCCTTCTTGGGAGAGGGGAGAATCTAGCTTTCCTACTCTTGCCACTGCCGACATCAAGGGAATCTGAAAACTCATTAAAGACGGGAAGGGCCAATGACAAGACAATTCATTTTAACAGCTATTTTCTGCCTAATTTCACTTTAGCACAATGTATCGGCAAACGTGAGTGCAATATCGGTAGAGATCTTAAGCCTCAAAAGAGTATATAAAGTTTTGGCTTCTATCACTAAAAGCTAAACACTAATTACAGAGTAGACATTGTGCTTTTGGTGGGGGGAGGGGGTAGAGGCTTAATCGTAATTTGTGTATCAGACCTGATGGGGAAGCTACTGACAGTGGAGTCCTTTAATTTCCTGAAAGTTCAAAAAGCCACTCTTCCGATTTCATATCATACGTTTTGGCGTCTCTTTAAGTCTGTTTTTTTTGTTTGTTTGTTTTGAGAACAGCAGTTTATTCATCCGACTGGCTTATTTTTGCCAATGACTTCAATTGCTCAGGAATTTCAGGGAGCTTATTTTCTTTTTTTCTCATGTACTGCTGACATTCTGCTGTGGAATATTGTTGCTTGCTTAAACACAACCAGCACAAAATGGACCAGGGGATGAAAGTAATGGGAGACTAAATCTAATAATTCATAAGACGACAATATAGTACACGAGTTTCACAGATATGTTCTACTTGGTCTCTGTTCTAATCTTCACTTCAAAACTCGGCCTGGCACAAATAATTGCATTTTCTTCAACAGATGTATACAAAACTTTGCAATATATGCACCAACAAAGAACATGAGCAAGTTCATTGTAATTGTGGTATCATTAGCAGACATTTAAAAGCAGTTTTGCTGCATCAAAGGGTAAAAGGTGCCATAATTAGGCAAGAGTCATCGACGGATATTAGCTGAGCAATAGTGTAACCTCAGAAGACATTCTCGAATGCTGACACTCCTGAAAGCATAATTTACACATGTTCTTCTACCAACTAAATAGACATTACTTCATGCAGGACTGTTGTATGAGCAGCTTCGGTAGGGAAGTATTAGTAAAAGTGATAGCCCTCTCATCAGTTCTTTATTCAGTTCTTGGGACTGCTGTTTCGTGACTTGTTCACTAAGGATTCATTCCTTTTTTCGGACTGCGGCTGATTCAAAAAGTTGACGATAGACTGTTAATAATCAGATAAAGACCGTATGTTCTAGAAAAGTGTCAGATACATTTGGAATGTAATTAATTATGTGAGATGTAAAATCAGGCCCTGTGTGCCACTTAGTTATTGTCACAGTGATAGGATAGGGAGATTACAAGGACCAAAAGATAGATAAACAAGCATGTTTTCTCTTTCATTGTATTAATTATTTATAAACACTCTAGGACGCTCTCAAGGAACGCTACCTTACTGTATGCTTCTCTTTGAAATAGTATACATCTTTCCTTTCGCACCTTGCTACATGCAAATACCAGATTATAGTAAATAAGCGTCTAAAGGATTTTCTTTCTGAAGGGTGTAAATTTCTTTGCTATTGGAAGTACGTTACGTGCCCGTTTTGTTTTGTGTCAGGGGAAAAGAAAACCATCTCTAGGAAGCATTTCGGATTATAAAAAGAAATTAAGATCAAGTGCAATGAAGGACAAGGAGTGTAAGGAATGAACGGCACGTCTGTGTACACCATGTAGAATTGTTTCTCCCGTGCAACACAATGATCTTTCTCTCTGGGAACACCACTGTTTTCCCTGGGAGAGAAAGAAAACACATGAGTAAAAGCCTTCCCCTTCCCCTTCCCCCTCCCCCTTCCCCCTTCTCTGTACTCATAACGTTAGTTGCAAGAACTATCTTTCATTAATATGTTCACTTTCGAAAGGGCAAATTGCAAGAACAATCTTTGGGCAGCTCTATAACTTTAAATAGAGTGCTGACACACGTTTTGCCAGGGCAGCATGGGGTCCGCATACATATCAGAATTTCTGGCAGCTTTTCCTGCCGAGGCAGGAGTACACCGGCAGCCGGACGTCTCCGAGTCCTGCACTGCGCTCCTCCGGACGAGGAGCTCCGTCCGCACCTCCGACCGCCGCTCTTACGCGGCGTGATGAAAAAAACCACGAGTCGCTCTTTCCTAACGCAGCTGTCTGTGCGCTGGGCTCCGCAAGGGCTGCCCCGACACCTCGGCAGCGACGGGGACTCCGGCCGGGCCGCCGCCCGGCACCGCGCCGCGGCAAGGGAGCACGGCACGGGGCGGGAGGGGGCGCCACGGCCGCGCAGCGCCGCGCAGCGCCGCGCAACGCCGCGCAACGCCGCCGCGCCGCGCCGCGCAGCCTGCACCGCCCCGCTCGCCGCAACGCACCCTGAAACGGGGCGCCATGGGGCCTGCCCGAGCGGCGGGCGCCGCGGCCAATGGGCTGCCGCCGCCTCGGCGGGGCGGGGGCGGGGGGAGGCGGCCGGGCCAATGGGGGCGCGCGGCGCCGCCAGCAGCCTGCGTTGCGCCGGGTGCGGGATACTGCCGCGCGTGGCGCCGGGGGTAGGAGCGGGGCGCCGCGGCGGGCGGCGGGGCGCGGGCGCGGGGCGGGCGCGGGGGGGGGCGGCGCGCACCCACCCGCGGACACACCTCCCCCGCGGACGCGCGGCGCGCAGCCGCACGCACGGCACGGCGCGGCACGGCACGGCGCGGCGCGGCGGCGGCAGGGGAGCCGGGGCGACGGGGCGGCTATAAATGCGCGGCGCGGCCGCCTCGCCGGCACGGTGTCCTCCCCCCGCGGCTCCGCGCGCACCGGGCGGTGCGGCAGCTCGCTCCGGCGGCGCGCCCCTAGCAAGGCGCCGGCACGCAGGCAGGCAGGGAGCCACCGGCCCACCGACCGACCGACCGACCCACCGGCCGTCGTTTTGAATCGCGCTTCCGTGCCTCCTTTCCTTTGTTCCTTTATTTCTCCCCCCCCTCCCGTTTTTTGTTCAGCTGGGCTGCGAAGGGAGCGCAGTCCTGTCACTCCCTCCTTTTCGAGTTTCCCCCCTTTTTTTAAATTTTCCTCTTTTTTTTGATTTCTCACGAGTGTTGGACTGCTGAGGGGGGAGGGAGAGGTTTTTTTTTTTTTTTTTTTTTTGCTTTCTTTAGAACTGTCCACAGTTTAGCTCTTGTGTTTTGTCTTGAGAGAGCTATCTATCTGCTTCTTACTCTTCTTTACTGGGAAAACTGCACCGTTACTTTTTTTTTTTTTTAGCTGACGAGAGAAAGGTAAGTTGTGCTTGATTCTTTCCATGATTGTATGTGTATGATAAGGTCTACAAAAAAAAAAAAAAAAGCTGAAGATGCATGCAGTACGGAATTACGATTATTATGTATGCTTGTTCTGTATAATACAACTCGTGTATATTGAACTGTATAACGCAATTCGTGTATATTGCAGTGCGACGGCAGGACTCACTGGAAGTATTTCTGATAGTAAGATACCAGCGGTAGAAGTAGGATGACCATATTGTGTTCAAGTAGGAAGGTGCGCATACTGTCCGCAGAACGTTTTCTGTCCTGGCCGTGCTGTAAAGTTCCCGACACCAGACCGCCTTTCTAACTCCAGATGCGTTCACTTCCCTGAAGCACCTGCGGGGACCCACACCGGGCGGGTCAATGAATGGACGGGTATCGCTTTGAAAAGATAAACCTGCCTTTGCCGATTAGACGGGATAAGACCCCGAGCCTAATTGCATTAGCCGGGCGGCGCCGCGCGGCTCCCGTCGGGGGGAAGCGGCGCGTGCGCCCCGGCGCAAAGGCAGCGCGCGCGCTTAGCGGGCGGCGAGGGGCGGCGCACGGGGAGGCGGCTCTGCGGGGTCCCCCGCGGGGAGGCCGGTCGCGGCCGTGCGGGGTGCGCGGGGGCGGCCGCTGCGCGCGGGCGCCGCCGCCCTTTGTTGCGGCCGAGCTGCGCGGCGGGTCGCGGTGCAGTGCGCGGTGCGGTGATGCGCGGCGGCGCGCCCCGAGCTCTCTCCGTGGTCCTACCGCGCCGGGCGGGGGGGGGGAGGGGGAACGGGGCAGGGGGAGCGTAAGGAGCGCGGAGCAATCCGCCGCCTGCTGCGCGGAGAAGTTTACATTCAGCAGCAAAGGCAAAATGCGAGGGGGCTCCCGGCAAGGAGCCGGCGCGGGGCGTCCCGTCTGCGGAGACTCCTCCCGGCTTCTCGCGCTCCGTTCCCACGGTGATGGGAGGGCCTGGCGAGGAGGAGGAGGAAGAGGAGGGGGAGGCCTCTGAGAGCTAGTAGATGATCGCGCTGTCGCGCGTGTTCCCGTGAAGGACCGGACCCGAGCGCTGCCATTGCTGTTTAATTGATGCCCAGCACGTTGCTCCGTGCCCGCCTATTTCACGCCCGAAAAGAACCGATACGAGCGCTGCACGACGGGGCCAAGCCGGTAGCTGGACACGGTCCTTCGCTGTGCTGCCCGGCGCTGGCGGCGGGAGCGGCGCCGACACCGTGCGCATTAGCCGGCAGCCACGCGTGCGGCGCCGGTGACGGCGGGGGGGGGGACGGGACGGGACGGGACGGGGACGGAGCACCAAGCCGCGCAGGTGTCCGCGGGGCGCCGTCCCTGCGCGGTGGCACCTGCACGCCGCGCCGGGCGAGCGCCGCCGAGGCGGGGGAGGGGAGAACGGGACCCGGGCGGCCCCGGCGGGGCGGGCGTTTCCCGGCCGCCGCCCGTAGGTGCGCGGTGGGGCGGGGGCCGCGGCGGGGCCCGGGGCCGCGGGGCGCCTTGAGTGGCCGCCGGCGGCGTCACTCGGGGGGGGGGGGCGGGGGGCGGCGGCGCCGCTATCAGCCCGCGGCGCCCCGCGCCCGCTTCCGGCGGCGGCAGCAGCGGCAGCGAGCGGGTGAGGCGGCGGCGGCCCGCGGGCGTCGGGGCCGCGCTGTCTGCGAGGGGCCGCGCTTTACTATTCGTTATTTTTTTAGGACGCCCACTCCTCCCGCGGGGTGGTGCCGGGGGGGGGCGCGGGGGCTTCCGTTCCCGCCGTCTCTGCAGGTGGTCCGCGACTCTTCTTGTCTTGTCGTTTTCGGGCGGCTGCTCTTCCCGCTTGCAAACTCTTAGGATATTTGCAGAGTTGCACCAACGGAGGCTTGCTGCTGCTGGCATTTGTTTTTTTTTGTTTTTTTGTCTGAGCAGCTCTTCTCTCTTCCCCCTCCCCCTTCCTCGTGCCAGCCTGTCTTCATCGTGTGTTTTCTGTTTTCCCCAATTGGGATTTTTTTTTTCCATTAACGTCTCTCTCCTTTCCCTCCCGTTTCCCATGTGGTGCCAATCGGATGAGTTAGGCACCTGCCCTTTCTGCGAGGGCACGGTGCAGCGAGCCCTTCGCTTCGCCCCGAAACGCCTCTTCTGCCCGCGCGCCGCTCTCCCCCACCTCGCGTGTCGGCGTGGCTCCCGTCCCGTCCCGCCGCAGCCCGCGCCCCCTTCCCCCCCCCTCCCCGGGTCGCGCGGGGCCGACGCCGCTCGGAGCGGCTTGCTCGCCGCCGCAGCAGCGCGCCCGCTGCCCTCCGCCGGCACCCGCTCGCCGTCGCGCAGGGGCTGCGGGTGGGCAGCGGCTGCCCGCGCGGCGTCTCGAGGGCTCCGCGGCCGCAGGGCTCCGGGCCGCGGCTGGAGCGGCGCCCGCGCGGCTCGGCAGCCTCCGTGGCTGGTCGCGGCGCTCCACCGTGCGGAGGAGAGCGCCGTGGCCGGCCGCGCTCCGCTGGGCGCGGTGGGGCGGGCGACGGGGTCTAGCTGCTGGCCCGGGGGGCAGCGCGCTGGTGCCTTAGCGCCGAGCAGAGCTGAGCGCTGCGGTGTTTGTTGGGGCGGGGCGGGGCGGGCGGGGGGCAGAGGAAGAAAAGGTTGCTCGGTGCTTTTGAGGGCAGTCTCGAGTTTCTGCTGGAGATCTGCGCACCTGGCGCGGCTGCTGCGGGTCGGGTCACGTGTTCGCCCCCATCAAGTAGCGGGGCATGCCTCGCCTGCGAGTGCTGTTTCGGGGGAGGGCGCGGACACTCCTGCGGGCGAGACGGAGTGAAGTGAGGTTCGTGTTATACGCGTTCTTCTTCTTCTTCTTCTTCTTCTTTTTTTTTTTTTTTTCCTTTTAATTCTGCTTGGCCTCATCCTTTTTGGCCTTTTCGTAGGTAACGTGTATTGGCTTTATCTTCAGTTTTTTACATCTGGAAAAAAAAAAAAGCCTCTTCATTCTTGTGTTGTGGGGAGAGGGATTAAAGCAACTTGTTTCGTTTACATAATACCAATAATAATGGCTAAAATAGCTAGCTTGGGCAGTGAAGACAGTTCAGTGTCCCTTTTTCCTCTAGAATTTCTCTGCTGCATAGTTTTAGGTTTCTGTGCAGCAGTTTAAATGTGGTTATAGGTGGCTGGAATAATGGAAATATTACTGCAGAATTTAAAAGAAAGCGATTTAATTGAAGTCTGTAAGACTAAATGTATTTCTACATTTATGGAGCTTTTGAAGAAAACTTTCATTATATAATTTAGTAACTTCTGTGTCTGGCACTTTATATAAAGTGGTATGTTTGATAAACTAGTAATTCCTGATTGACTATTTAACAGTATGTAAGAGAGTGTGTGTATACATACATTATATATATGTGTGTGCATGTATTCCTTCTTAAAAGGCAGGAGACTCCTGTTTTTCTGTGCTAAAAATCCATGCCATTTGACTTCCTTCCTTCTTTCTTTCTTCATGACCAATGTTAGTTAAATTAATCTGACACAGTCCAGAAAATAGAATATTAGCTAGCACTTCAATTTTGCGTTTTTCTTTTAATCTTACAGAGATTTTGAATCTGGAAACGACATTGTCTTCCTCTTCTCTATGGCCTTTTGGAAATGTTATATTAGGGTTGATTATTTAAGAGTGGATTCTGAATCTGCTTTGTAGCTATTACATGTGCATAATTTTGTTTGCAAATGCAAAAATGGTAATTCTTCATACTGTTCAAAAAGGAATGCTATTGCTGTGATATACTGACAGCATTTGCAACAATAGATGCACAAATGACCTTGAAACTGCCAAGGATTTTTATCATGTTATTAAAATTTGACAAAGTACAGCTTTAGTTCCCCTTTCAAATGTCTTATGGCTATACTTGACCTTGTATTTCCCTTCAGGTAGAGCTGTCTTAATTTTGTGTGTTTTTATTCTGGTAGAGTGATTGATCTTCTTTTCTGCACAGTGGAGGTTTTAATTGCTTTAGTCTTTGCAACTGATACCTCTTCAATATGTTTGTATTTGCATAAATCTCTTCCTATTATTAACCATATTAGTATAATATTTCTGCATGCAAGTTCAATGAAACTTTTCCATGCTAATGTGAACTTTAGTTTTCCAATCAAGGTTTCAACTGAAGTTCCTCTACCTGGATTTGTTTTAAATGATGTTTTTCCAGTGAGAGGTGTAGGTCATCTTACCCCAGGGTGTTTTTTGTGGTCATTTATTTATTGGCTCTTCGAAACCTGTGAGCTACAGCACTTAAAAGTAAGACGGAGATTGGGGGATGGGGGGAGACCCAGGTGTGGTGAGTTTAGAATGTTCCACACAGCTGTGAACTGATCTGGAGGAGCTGCTTCAAAAAAGAGGCACACAAAAGTCTTTCAAATTATTTCCCAGACTTCTGAATCGTCTTGTTTAAACTACACCAAAGCTACACCCAGACTGAATTCTGCTAATGCCCCTGTAAAGCTGAACTAGCTAGCTGGTTTAGCTTTATTTGGTGACTGGATAGGAAATAGATGACATATCTAGCATTTTCTTGTGGAAAAAAGTCCAAAAAATATTTCACCCCTTCTGTGCATCTGTCTTAAAATGAGACAATATTAATGTAGTGATGGACTCAGCATGTAAAAATATCGCAAGGATCTAAGTGCAGGCTCTTTCCTGGAACAGTGGTGTTGAAATGTTGCTCTTATGGGTAAAACCTTGCTGTCCTGGAGCATAATGACTTTTGATTGTTTGTTGCCACTGATATATTTCATAGCCAGCTAGCTTTTAGTTTTATTGCTAATAGATAAACTTGCTTTGTGATGAGTGTACATTCAATCTCACTTTAAAGCTGTCTTTGCTTTTGTTTTAATGCTTTTGTAATGGATGTTGGGGTCTACAGAGGGCAGTGAATGCTACCAGCTCTTACAAAGCATTTAAAAATGAGAGGGCGTTGCCTTTGTGCACATAGCCTTTTCCTTTCCTGACAGCCCCAAAATTATTCGAAAAAAATCAGTCCTGTCCAGTAGAACTAGTTGATGGTGCTTTGGGTTTGACACTTGTTGGACCAATTCTGAAGCAAACAACTGCACGCTTTTTGATCTGTTTTCTGTCTAAATCCAGCTAATTTCATTTAATCCAAAGGATTATTTCTGGAGGCTGGTGTAACAGAGTTGGAATTTGTGGCTTTTAGCTATGTGACTCTTCCTGCCACCTGTGGGTCAGATCAAGATGTTTTGTTGCCCGGTCCTCACTGCTGAAATTTAAAAAGTCATACCAAGTTTCAGCTGGCAAAATAGCATTCAGAGGGCAGCTCCGTGATTGTCACCGAAACTCGGAGAAACTGCAGCATTGAGCAAGCTGCCCTGGCCCAGCAGGCATTGGTGTTGGTTGCAGGGACTCGCAGCATCTAATATGCTGCTACTGTCTTACTGCATCTCACCCTGTGCTTGGCGGAGGCTGTAGTTAGAAAACAGCTAATTGTAGGTTTTCTTCATTTGCTGGTGCTTGCTGTTTTGTCTAGGCTTTTCTGGCAAGTCGTATAGCTGTGCAGAAGGCACACCTGTAAAAATGTGATCTCGGTGAAACATTCAATCTTGGTAGTCAGTGTTTTGTAGAGTGTGCTGTTTTTTGGTTTAAGTATGTGAAATAGTTACAAACCACTTAATGCAAAAATCTTAAAGGAAACACTCTTTCTGGGAAACTTGCTTAAAAATTCTAAAGGCACATCAATTTTTGAAATAGATCACAGTCTAGTTCTGACATTGCTGGCAAAGTATCTGGAGTTTTAGGAGCTGTAACTACATGATAACAGCAAAAGTTGTAAAGGCAAAGTATTGCTTGCATAGATTTGAAAAATGCAAGCTGGAAGCAAGCTTAAGCTTTCCAGAGGGAGCTTATAAAACTAGCATCTCATGCTGTTTTCTCCTCAGTTTAAGCTACCGCTCTTCTTGGTACTCCAGTACTAAAACACCAGGAGATACTCATTGGTGTTGATATTTGCAGTAAGCCCCAAAATACATGCTGGTTTGGAAGAAGCTATAATTTCCTAGTAGAAAGTGTGTAATGAGTGTAAGACACTTAAACCTCTTAGCAGTGTTTCACTACGGAGAGTACAACAGCCTGGGATGAGAGTGAGAATCATTCTAGGCAGTTCTGGGTTTCACCTCGTAACATTTTTTTGGTGATGCCATTTCTTAGTTCCCTCATCCACAGTTCTGAGGATGGTGGTGATGCCCAGCAAAAAATGTGCACAGGTTTTTTTCTTTGAAAGAGGGAAACCTTCATGTTTGGAAGTGCAACCTTCTGTTATATAGCTACTCTCACTCTCCTCTTCCTTTCTCCTCATCTTCCCCCAAATGTTGTGAGGGGGGAATAACAGCACTGCTGTAACCTTTTCCTGATATGGAGATCCCAATAGTAACTGGTAAATGCTTCCTTTATACACTTAGCTATTTTTCAAGCAGGCTAAAACCTTTTTACTGTAGGTGCTGAGTCCTGTTTCTCACCCCAGGTTCCTAACAGACTTACTTTACTATCTAGCATTAAAAAATACAAAACAAAACATCTCTCAGACACCTAGACCAGATGAGCCATAAGATGCTATGTGAATAATGAAATATCTTGCTTTGCTTTATTGAGCAAAACAGGTGTTTCCCAGTAAAACTGCTGTAGATGACCAAATGACTCCAAATGTAGAAAAAGCTAATAAAACACTGAGGCTGCTGTTAAGGACTCCAGCCAGTATCCGTGGTTTCAGCTCAGTGTGGAGCCGACTTAGATAATCTGGTATAATGGATAGTTACTGAATTGCTAAAACACAATCTAAAATACATATATGTAATTTCTTGAATACTTAGTACTCAAGTACCGGTAAAATAGGGAGAACCTGAACATCTGAGTGCTTGATAAAACAAATCCGAGCAGAGGTAAGAAAGGCTGTTCAAGGTGCCATGGAATACTTGCTGCGACGCACTGAACGCCTTCTCTCTGGGTCTGTGCTAGCCACGTTTGCTTTTAAATGCCTCAGGATGAATTTTTTTTTTTAACCAAATACTTACTCAGATTTAACTGAACAGTCTTAACGTATGTTTGTGGAATGAAACTGGTTCTGTGTGATTGTCAGAGTTCTTATGTTCTGTGGTTCAAATCTTAATGACAGAAATGAAATTAGTAGGATTTGTTTTACAGTATGGATGAGCAGAGTTAATACTTGCTTGAATTTCCAGGAAATTTGTAGGCAAAGGCCTTAGTCACCTTGACTTACAAGAGGTGAGAGAAGGAGACTCAGTTGTGGAAAGGGAATAGTAATGTAAATTTGTCTTTTCTAGCAGTAAAGTCTCTGCTTCTTACCTTGCCAGTAATATTTGAATACTATTTTTTGCATATTTTTTTTTTCAGAAGTAGAATTATGGCCTGAAGTGGCGCTTGGAATCTGCTTCCTTATGTCTTTATTCCGCTTTCCTGTTTCTTGTTATATTGGCTCACTGAAGACTTCTGCTATGTTACCTAGAGTATGAGAGCAGGCAGAGCAGAAGAAAACAGACAGGTCTGCTTTATGTGATTTCCTCCTAGCTAAATTGCCAGGATGAGGCAGAGGTTCCAGCAGGTTTTGCATATATCCAAACTGTGCCTGCATGCCGCTAGGCCTGAACGTGTGCAGGGGGCCTCTTAGGCTTGCCTGTCTTTGATTTCAAGGTCAGCAGTGGATATATTCAAAGTATGGAAACTTGTAAGTACATCCAGGCTGGCAGGAAAAATTCTGTGGTTTTGTGACGCTTGATGCTAGGACTGTGTCTAACGCTGCATTTTGGGGTTTGGGACAGTCGACCTTTGTGTGCAGGGGGCTGTGGGGTTTTGTTTTTACATAAAGTCATGGAAAACTTAATGTTAATATACTGTAATGTGTGTATGTATGTACATATGAGCTATGGATTTTGTGGTGAAATCTGTCATAGCTCTTTTCCAGTATTGAAACACTTAATTGCCATCAAGAAATGGTGATGATCCCTGTTTATGCTCAGTGCAATGGATATCGAATGTGAGAAACGAAATACCTGGACACTGGGTGAAAGATAGGGGTTTTTGCCCAGTATTTGTACTGGGCTTTATGAGCTTGGCTTTTTTCTGTGTTGTGACTTACAGTGAGTAATGTAAAGGAAGCTGAAATCACTGAAGCTGATTTCAGCTTCGGTACCTAAGTGGGGCACTCATCCACTGCTTGCCTGTTGTTACTCAGTATTTTAAGGCTATCTGTGAATGTCTCCTCTAGTCTATTTAGATCACTTTCTTGAAGTTATGGACCTCCTCCTATGTGCCACGAACGGATATGCATGGTTTTATTCAGTGCCTTTGGAAAAGTTCGCTGGGCAGCTAGATAGTTCTTAGTGGCTGGAACTGGTGGGACACGTGCGCTCATTTAAGTACAGAAATAGTTAAGTCTTCTGTGACACTGCCTCGGGCGATGCTGACAGAAGTGCACGCACTGATAGGGAAGTGGGAAGAGAAGGAGGAGGAGGAGGAGGTCCCTTGGGGTCTTGTTTAGGAGCAGGGGGATTCTGATGAAGATCTGGGTGCTGAAGGGAGTGGGTGTTGTGGCAGTGGGAAAGATGGTTGGGGGTATTTAGACTTCTGAATGATTGCCTTTAGCACGCACATGCACAGCAATTGCACTGAAATTGGTAATATACAGAAAGGCTGCTAGCAGCAAATGTACCTTGTCCGTGTTCACGTTTTTTCTTGTAATAGAGTTCTTGTTTCATTGCCATCCATTTTGTTTGCTTGAAATACTGAAACACTAATGCTGTGACTCTGTTTCTATTCATCCATAAGCATTAAACTTCATATGCACCAATCCAGTTTCAAGGCAGAGCAAGATCTTGGGATTTACTTATTTTTTTTTCCTATATCTACCATTAGTCTCCAGTCTTGAACCAGCAAACAAAACTAGTTAAAGGTAAGAGGCAAACGCTATAGCTTACATATCACAGTTGGTGTAAGAAAGGTTTCTTAAATCTTAAGTTCACTTAATATATACCTGTTATTATTGTATCTAAGGCTCTTATTTTCATGTCTAATAACATGCTTAGAAACCTCTTCAGACCTCCTGCTGATTCCCTTCTACCTGATATGCATTAGAAGCTGTTTTCTGTCCGTTTCCAAGAAAGGGATAACTAAGATCATAATTCTCAAACACCATAATCTTCTTGTAGCCTTTTCTGCATATATGAAAACTAAACATGTGCTGCATTCACTCAGTAGTCAAGAAGTGGGTTTATTAATGAGTTTAAATAACATTTTTATTTTAATGCACTTGTACCTTTAGTTATATCTCAAAATTGAGTTCCTGACCTAAAACTGCTATTCCTAATCTGACCAGAAAACCAATTCTGAAAGGGACTCTAAATCACTAACAAAGTGAACTATATAAGATGAGGAAGATTTTTAAATTTCTTTTGCATTCATATAGCTAAACTGTAAAACTTGGCGTACTAATAGTACTTACCTTGGAGTGCATCCATGATTGAGATGCTGGTAGGCAAAAAGAGATTCCCCCCCTGGTAACAGTTGAGCAAACTGGAAGAAAATTAAATGTGGAGTCATGCTTGCCTTTTGATAAAGACTGTTTTTACAAGGAGTGCTTTTCTTGTAGTGAAATTACTCTGAACCAGTAGAGTTTAAGGGTATAGACTCACTATCCTGCTGAAGGAGACTTCATGCTTGTTTTGGATGCAGCTCTGCTGGTCAAGGATCTCTCTCCTGCTGATTTATAACTAGGCTATAGAGCTGATTTTTGTCAAAGGTTTCTTGCACAGCTGAAAGTGTATGGAATGGTGACTGCACATGCATCTGGTGGTATGACATGGGCTATGCATACAAAGTGTCTGAGAAGGATCTTCAGTCCCAGTTAGATAATATTAGGAAAAAAAAGTAGATTCCATTACTAACTTTTGGGTTTGATAATCTGGTCTTTAAGAACTAGCTGTTACAAAAGGAGCAGATGTTGCAGGCTAGAAACGGTTGCTGTAGCGCAAGTACAAACTCTGCTTTTTCTCTACCTTTCCAGACATAGACCTTTCCCCCTCTGCCACCTCTTACAAATACTGATTGCATATAATTAGGTGCAGTAAGGGTTATGTATTTTAGCTGGGAAACAAGATGTTAATGTTCCTGAAGCAATGCTAATTAAGTCAAATTGCATATCTTTGATGTAAATTGCGTGGAATGAGCAAATGCACCAGTCTCCGTATTTGAAGGAACACATACACATGAGAACACAAGATGAGCAGATATTTCTGTAGGAACCTTTTCCTTTTGCTGACTTTTAAAATTAACTTTGCAGTTTCAACTTTGTTATAAGCAAAGTGTAAATTAATCTTGGATAATGTTACTGTATTCTGTCAGTGCCAAGATTATAATGGCTGTTACTAGTGATTGCTCAAATGTTGTAGTGCCAAATATTAATGACCAGCTAACTGTTCTCCTGTTTGTTTAATTGGGTTGACTTGCCCCTTTTAAAACTTTTATATCTGTTTTCATGGTTTGCTTATCCGAGAAGGCTGTGTTGCCTTTATCTGCATATATCTGTCTTAAAATCTGGCTTTCAGGCTAATAGAAAAAAGCTGTAGGCATGTAATTTTAATTATATGTTTATTACCATACCAAGCTAACTGAGTAAATTTCCATCAAATTGAAGTATGTGTATGCAAGACTTTGCACTGACCTGGCAAAGTGAGTACAAAATGGTACGCTCAGATTGGTGGAGCGTTATCTAGACAACATCTAACAGTGCTTGGACAGTTCTGTGCACTTGAATTGCAGATGGTAATGGTCATGTGTAATGTGTGTGAATTGAAACTAAGGATAATCCTTTATGGAATGGTTTAGAAGCTGTACAGCAGGATTAAGTGGGAACAGGAATAATAATTTCTTGAAACATACAAGTATTAGACACTGAAATACTGTAGATGTAGCATACTTGGGTACAAGATGAATAGTTGGAGCAGTGTCAGTGACCTGTGTTTGAGAACTTGTAAAGCTGCTCAGTCTCTTGAGGCATCTCTTAAAGCCCATAAGACTCCAAATACCTTGCAATGCTCTTTAAAAAACTAAGCAGATGGAGGGGGTATGACTTACTGGTCCTCAGCTCCTAGATGAGTCCTTCCTTCTGGTAAGTGTGTCAGTTCTATGTTTTCTTATCCTGATTTGAGCAAGAGGGTGGACTTAATCTGCACACTTACATGCTGTAGTCTTAAGTCAATTAAAATCTACAAATGTTGGTGACGTCATTCTTTCATGTTAAACTTTTAGAAAAGCTTGCCTTGGGTGCTGTGCCACTTGATAGTGTGCTCACTACAGAGGTTCTACCCTGCATTGACTTGGAGATGGGCGAACATGGAAGATTTTTTTTTTTCTTATTCCTTGATGATGTGGTGTTGTGTGTGGTGTGTTCCTCCTGCCCCCCATAGGTCTAAAGTTTGGTGAGGGAAGCCACATACTATACCTCCTATTTTGAAGAGCTGTTTGCTGCTACACTTTCTGGTACCAAAAAGTGTCTGACCAGGCTCCTAGCTACTGAGTCAAGGAAAGTGTTCCCTGGGGAGCCATTTCCCACTTATGGTTCCTCTGTAGCAACAGAATTTAATCCAGAGTACTGAGTCTGAGCCTCTTTTGCTTCTGCTAATCATTGTCTCAAAAATGGATGCTTTGCATGTAGCGCAAACCTAGGCAGGAGAGAGCTAAATAGTGAGATACTACTGCTATGGTAGAGGGACCTCTAAGCCCACCTCCCTTCGTAAATAGCATACGAAGCAAGCTGCTTGCTTGCTTGCGAATGCAAGGAATTCTAAAAGTATTTTTCCTCCTTTCACTTGTTTTATTTTGCTGGGGGGAAAAGAGTACCCCATACTTCCACATCTGAAGCTTGAAGGAACTTCAGTTCCTTAAGGTGAACTTGATTGTACCTTGCCTTTTAATTATCTCATGACAGTTCCCATAGAGAATGCTTGGAGAAACTGGTATCTTGCGAGGAGGTGAGGCAGATATAGGCTCTCAGGACCTGCAGTTGTGGTTTGATAGATGCTGAAGAAAGAGTGAGAAAGCAGTCAGTAGCTGTTGCTCCTGAGGAAGTAAATCAGGCTTGTCTGGGCTACCTAGCATTCTGGGTTTGAAAAGGCAGAGAGGAGAAAACCCATCCCAAGGGGAATCTTGTTCCTCCAGAGTGGAGGAGAGCAAAATGAACTGTTTCAATCTTAATAACGGAATTATCACTCTTGATGCCAAAATACTCTGAAAAAGCTTTGTCCAATCTTTTCTTTTACTATGCTTCAACTGAGGGTTTCCTCTGTTGTTAGGATGGTATTGGGTGGGGTACTTCAGCCCAGGAAAGTACTGCTTTTCCTTTCTTTACAGCACTTGACTGACTGAAATAGGAGCCTTGTCCAAAGTCTCAGCCACTTTAATCAATCGCTGTAGTTCTACTGATCTCCCTGGATTTTTGTAAGAAAAGCAGAGGCTGCAAGAACTTGAAGTGAGAGCTCGAGGGAAGAGATACCTTTTACAAGACTTCCTTTCATGAAGTCTGAGCTTGAAGAAGGAAAGGCCAAGGAAAAATCCAAACTTAAACCTTATAGTAGGAGATATTTTCGTGGCTTCCAATTAAAGTTATTTGAAGATGATTGAGCAGTCACTGACAACCAATGTGCAAGGGAGTTGTTTCAACACTGCTGCTTTTGCAAATCTGAAGGAAGATCAAGGAGCTATGATTACTCTGTTCTGATGTGGTAGGAATGTCTGCTGTTTGTCCAACTAGAAATTTCATATTAAAGTAATGCTGTTCTACATCTGGACTCCACAGATAGGAACTGGCTGCCAAACTTTCCTTCTCTAGTATGGTGACATACATTACTAATTGGTGACTTAAAAGCAACCTCAACTTAGCAGTGAATTTTCAAAAGGTAGGCAAGGTACTGGTAGCCAGACTCAGTTCACTAAGCAGAACTGTGCATCGGAATGAAGATGGCCATGCTGTTTTTTAAAAGCTTCCAAATTTAGGTCTGTTTCTACGCTGGGTGCTTGTGAGATGTTATTTCCCCAAACTCTTATCACCTAGTTGTAAGGAATAACCAGACTTCAAAGTGGCTGAGGGTTGTGCATCTGTGGTGTTATATGTGAAAGGCTTTGTCTTTTCTTCTGTACTCCAGATTACACTTGCAGGAAGAGATGGTTGCTATGTGTAGGTCACCAGGCAGGATATTCGCTTGATGCTCTTGAATTTCTATACAAGTACCTGACTCTATACCAGACTTTTTTCTACCAGTGTTCATACTGGCATCTGAAGAAGAGTTTTAAAATGTGTCTCTGCAAGCTGAGCAGGGGCCTGCTGTGCACTGAGCAGCCCCAAAGGCAGCAGTGTCCTGGGCAGTGCAAGCAAAGACACGGCTCAGAGCGGTGGCAGGGCAGGGATGGTCCCCTCCGCTCAGCGCTCATCACACCCCATCCAGACGCAGTCTCCAGTGTGGGACCTAGTGCAGGCGAGATGTCCACAACCTGGAGCGGGTCCAGGGAAGCCCCCGAGGTGCTGGGGCTGAAGCCCTTGCCATGTGAGGAGAGGCTGTGGGGCTGGGTGGGTCAGCCTGGAGCAGGGTTGGCTTGGAGGCACCTTGCAGCAGCCCCCGACACCCATGGGGAGGGCAGCGAGGAGATGGGGCCAGCTCCTCACAGCAGTGCCTGGTGGGAGGCAGAATGAAGCCCTGAGCAGCCTGGTCTGGCCCTGTGGCTGGGCCCGTGTTGGGTGGGATTGGACTGAGGCTCCTGAGGCCCCTTCTAGCCTGCATGGTTCTGTGATATGCCTATAAAGTGGTCGATGGAGAATTGAGGAGCGGCAAAGTCATTTGGTCCAGGTCTTACAGAAGGAAGATACAAGTCCAGCTGTATGGTAAGCAAACCCTTTGTTTTCACAGTACAGTAGGTTTGAGCTTTGTCATGTCTAATCTAAGAAAAAAAGCAGAACTGGGGATTGGAGGGACAGGCTGGGGTGAGCTGAAGGCGTCAGAATTAGATTTTGCTTTGTCAGCTGCACTCTGAAGAGGTCGCTCATTTGGAAGATGTGCTGTAGCTTTCAGCCTAATGTCACGTAAGCTTTGTGTAGAGAAGAAGCCAACGGAGCCAACCTGTAACACTTTAATAATCAGAAATGCCAGCCCAGTATGAAACTGCTTGCTGTTCAAAGTGACTTTCAAGGTGAAATTTAGTCCTTTGCACTGTTTTAGCAGTAGTAATAAATCTTTGACAAGTGCCCTGCTTACCTGTCCTTCAGGCTATAGTCATTTGGGATAGCAACTAAACAGCTAGCACTGTTGCCTGCTACGTGGGCAGCCCCCTTTCTGAGTCTGCTTTACACTTCAGCTTATGTCATCTAATCAGTTAACAATTTTTCCCCAAACTTCATCACAAATATTAGTAATGATCCAAGTATTTTCTGATTCTGAGGGACTGCATGGTGTAGTTCTCTTGAGAGAAAAGAATTTAGTTCTGTCTTTCTCGGTGTAAATTCACCTAATCAAAAAAAAAAAAAAAATACTGTGATGTGTCCAAACTTGTTTTGCTGGTGGGGATCAGCCTAGGGAAAAACAGGCTCCATATTTAGGTTTTAAAGTGGTGTTCAGAGCACTGTTAGAACAAAGATGACATAACTGTCTGTGAAACTGACTCTTGAGAGAGTACTGGCTCTCAGAAGCCTTTTTCTGCAGTTCCTGTAAATGGCTCTGGGCCAAATAAGGATCCTGTGGTGAAGTGTGGAGGTGTGTTAGTGATGTCCTTTGGATAGGAGATCTGCATACTGCAGTGTGAGGAGCTACTGGCCAGTACTGACCCAGCCTGCCTCTGTGCCAAACAAACTGCTCAGAATTGTTGCTCATGTATCATTAATTGTGGGGCTTGGCTTTTTCCTGAGGATATTAGCACAGGTCCAGATGGCAAATGGGGTTTTGGGCACGCTTCTAGAAAAATTCATCTGAGCTTTGGCCTGGCTTAGGCTCTTTTAGAGACTGGTCACCAAGTGTCCTATAGATCAGGGTAACTTGGATTGGGTAATATCTATTTTTATTAGAATAGTTTTTGGTACAGTAAGGGAGAAAATGATGAAGCTAACCAGAGTCAGAAAACTAAAGGTGGCTGCAGTGATTGGATTAAACCTATTTTTGTATCAACATAATATAAACCAATGAGGAAAAAACAGATTTACAAGACTTAGATATCCCTGTTCTTCCAGAAGTAATTGTTTTCCCTTTCTAGTTTCCTGAATTGTAATGTTCCCTACCCTCCATAATTTAATTAATGGAAATGACTTTGATATCATGTAGTTAAATGGCAACTTGAATAGGGGAAACAAAGGGCTAGCTGCTACATTGTGCTCGCAGGCTCTTGGGTCACATCTGTACAGCAAATCAGAAATGCAGAAGTTTAGTCTATAATCCTTCACTTCTGACAATAACGCTGTTGGTATTTCCCTCTGCTTCCAGTTATGAGCTGGTAGTGCTGCAGAGGAGGTGTGCTGCTTACACATTAACAGTACGTGGCCAAACTGGTTGCGTCTTCTCTGTATCCACACCATACTTGCTGTCCGTTTTAGTAGTGTTATGTAATTCTGGGTGATCTCAGGAGGATTAGGATGCGGAGATGAAGAACTTCTCTGAGAGTGAAGGGCAGTGGAAGCGGTGGGGGGAAGGACGGTAGAGGTATTGTCTTTGGCTCAGATATTTTAACAAAAGCTAGCGTTCCTTCTTCCATGTTTACTTCACTTTGGGCGGCGGGGAAAAGGGAAGGAAGGAGTGGGATGTATGTTTGAACAGCCCTTCCCAATCTCTTCTATTTGACGTACAGTGGTGGTCTTGAAAACCAGGTAGGTCCCTGTAGGATTATGGAAAATTGGGGAACTCAGCTATTTTAGACCTGTTTCAGAGGCAATGGTTGTGCTTCGGCTTCTCTGTGCCTTGATACTGATGTGCTTTTCACTGCCACCATCCCTTGAGTGGAACTTACATATGTGAATGGTCCCTAAAGGCATTCAAAAATAGGGATCCTAAACTGTGCTTGTAGTGCACTCCACCTTAATGGCCTGTCTGCAGTCATTCCAGTTAGCAGTTTGGTCTTGTCTATGCCGGCAGTCCCAAATGGTTGCTGTGTTCTACGGTCATGTCAAATCTTCAGAGCCAAAAGAGAGAGATTAAAAGATGAATAAGAAATTGATCTATTTAAATGAGAGGAGATAAATAGTTCTAATACTGTTCATGTGGGGCTTCTAATAACCCGCCATTGTGGTGGAGATGGTGGTGTTAAAATGTAGCATCTTGTTATCTTGGGCTTCACAGCGTAACTAGATCTTGCTTCTAAAATTGGTTGTTTTAGTCTAATAAAATGGAATTGGTGATAAAGTCTTGTTCTCCCTGCCTTCCTTATTCCCGCTTCTCCCAGGAGAAGCTGCCAGCTCAGGACTGAAAATCCTGAGAATGGTTTTGGTGGATCTGAGTTGAGTGAGGTGGACAGGAGGATTGTGGTAGGGCTGGTGAAGGTCCAGATGTACAAAGTAAACATTGGACTGATGATGCAAGGAGTTTTGTTCTTACCAAGCTACTGGATCTAGTCAGATGAACTCACAGTAAGGAAACTTGACAAGTCTGGAAAGAGGAAACAGACTGGTATAATGGGGAGGGGGAAAAACCTCCAGAGAACCTGAAGCTCTTTTGATTGTCCTTATTTAATCCTTGTTTTACAAATGGATGTTCGTCTAGTTTGTTCTGCCATACTAGCTTCTACCTAATCTCTAGGTATTACCTGCAAATTCAGCCTTGCTTAGGGATGTCAAGGAAGAATCATGTAAAAGGAGTGCTCTATCACCCCTTTTTTAAGAAGCCCTTCTCATGCATATTTTAAGACCGGTAAATTTTAACAGCCTTTTAACTTAATAAAAAAGCCTCTTTTTCAAGGTCAGGTTCTGGAGTGAACCAGGACATTCTCTTTAATAAACTGAGGACAACGACATTTGGAATATATTTCTTACCTGTGAGCAGCTGGCAGCCTTTGTGGCTCTCCCCCTAAAAGCACTTCATCAAAATAGCTGTCTGCAGTATATTTTCCTTAAACTGCTTTGCTTATGGTTTATTGTGCTGTGTGGGTGTAGCCAGAGCACAGCTTCCTGCTAGCTAATCAACATTTCCTTACTTTTTTTTTGCATTATGAAACTAATCTCGCTCAAGCTAAATCTAGCCACCCTTAAAACCTGCAGCACTACTGCTGCATATTGGTAAAACACTTGTGTACATTGTGCATTAACCCAGATCCACACTTGTATGCACATACACACATCCACCCACACACCAACCCACCCCACTATATCTTCTTTCACTTTATTTTGTGAGAAGTGGAGTGTAATCTTTTACCAAGTTGCCTGTGTTATGTGTAATTATCTCTGATTTGGAGAAGGTGAATGGAAGCTGCAAGGACTTCAGGGTGGCCACATTCATTTGTGGGGCCTCCTGCCAGTGAACAATTACAAACAATTGAGAACGCAGCTGTGGGCAATCCTTTGTTTCTTTTTGTCCATTAGCAACAAGCTACTATCATTAATGTTTATGAAATCTTAGAAGATAGCTTTTTTAAAATCAGTTTTTCATGTAAATGTTGCATCACATTTATATAAGATGAGCCAAGAAGTGAAACCTGCACCCCTTCTGGAGTTGTCACTTGCCTGATGCTCTCTGTGGAGTGCCTGGGAGCAGGACTGACCACCTGCGAGTAGCTGTGGCTGGTTCTGGTAAGTGCTGATTCTGATTGCAGGTTTCTTCTCCCTTGGCACTAGCCAAGGCACCGTTAAGGCCAAAAAAAACCCTAGGGCCATGATGTATATGGCATTTGAAAACCCTCTTCTACATTAACAAAACAGAAGTATTGAATAACAAGCTGAGTTAAGAATCTGGCACTTTATATCAGATGCAAAATAGATGCAGTATGCCTATGTTTGTATGCCTAACTTTTTTCCCCCTTCTCTGTCTTCCTCCAGACGAATTTGTACAAAGCAGAATAGTGTTTGTCTTGTTCAGTAGTTAATTGTTCTAGTCATGGTTCTGCTGATCAGGCAGACTTGTGCTTTGGAACAAGCATTTGTTGGAAGTCAACTGTGGTACAGTTAATGAGCAGCTGGCTAACTTGAGTAATATGACCATCTCTCTTTCAGTCAAATCCTCCTTCAGCATTTTGAAAAGTGTTGTGAAACTTCTCAATGAGGCATCCATCCATGTCAGGTTGGGGAGGGAAAGAGAAATAACATTGACAGTGAACTGTAGTTGGAGGTGCTTGGATGTTGCAGCACTGCAAAGGGTGTTGCAATAGAAGAACCCAAGTATGCTCAATAATCTAGAGTGCTCCAGGCAAGAATAGATTAAATAGACTGGGGAGAAAAATTGCTTGAGTATAACACAGCTGTAAAACTTAAGGCTTTCAGGGGGTGTCAGCTGAGTCTCCGCTTGGTAAAGACTTTCATAAGCAATTTGGTATTTTGAAGGGGGGAAAAAATCCCCCTGAAAAACAGAACAGTGGTGATAAATTTATGCAATGGATCAAGCAATAGTTGCTGTTCAAGGGAATTTCCTTCTGCTCTGGCTCATTCCTAAGTGTGACTTTTCTTTCTCTCTTCGCCCTCTTAAAGCTTGGAGGATTCTGTTCTGAAGCCTCTGTAAAGGCATGACACATCTTGCCTGTCTCCAGTTGGTAAGGAAGCTGTCACAAACAGCCTCAAGGAAGTAGACTGTGTAGTACAAATGTCAGAACAGAATTGTGCATATATACCAATTTGATATATCAAAAGTTTGTATCTTTATCCAGAATTTTTGAAACATAAGGCTTTTTCAAATGTCCCAGTTAAGTCTATCTTAATTTGCTGAATGAATTGACTTCCTTAGAAGAAAGTAAGGGTAGTATTGACAGGATTCTACTGAAAGAGCAGTATTGCTTTGACTTGGGTCTTGCTTTAACTTCTGTATGTATGATGGGAACAGTTGCAGGGCCCTAGACTTAGGGGAAGAATGATGCTTATTAGACAAAATGGGACAGCCTCCTGAGCATAGGTGGAATGCTTTAAGAGTCTTGAGAGTGCTGTTCTTTGTCCTGGACCATATTCTGGAGTGTGTTTTTTATCTGATAAAGTAGAGAAGGTGGAATTGTGTGGTAAGCTAACAACTGTGTAATGAGGAGCTAATGAGTGTGTTATGGAAGGTTCTGAGCTAATATTTTAACTTGAATGTTACTTTGCTGAAGAATCTTTCTGGAGTCCCATGTGTGTGAATTCTTTCTCCATTTATGCCTGTTAGGTAACATGAGAACCTCCTCTGCTGTATCACTCCTACCTTCTGTAAGGCTTATCTTAAATGTTTATCAGTTCATCCACAGGACACATGGGTGATATGCCTTCTTTTTTCTTCCCCAACATTCATGAGTACAACACAGTAATAGATTGAAACTTTACCAAAAGCATGGTCTTGGGCTGAGAGTTAAGTCTTGGATAACTTTTCAGTCTCTCTTCCCCTTTTCCTCTGTCCCTCCTCTTGCCTGCTAGATGTTCACCTTCCACAATTATGCAAAATGGAACAAAGCTGATGTAGAAACTGACCATAATGTATTCCTGTAGTGCAAGTGCTTCTAAATGTTAATGAATATAGCATAAATAAACAGCTATTCAGCTGTAGCTAGAATAATAAGACACCTAAAAGATGATCTCTTTTGGATGGTGGAAACTTCTCAGTAACTTAGATTTTTCTTCTCTAGTTACAGGTAGGTGGACAGGAGCAAACAGACTTAATGTATTTTGTGTTGAATGCTGTTTTAATGACTAGGGCTGGTGCCAGTGGTTAACAGTCTTCTGCTGCATACCTTCCTTTTTTTTTTTTTTTTTTAGTTCATTAAAAACTGTTAAACCTACTTTAATGGTATTAATGACTGAAGTGATTTAGAATCACAGGATAGTTGAGGCTGGCAGGTACCTCTGGAGATCATCCAGTCCAACCCCCCTGCTCAAAGCAGTGTCAACTAGAGCAGGTTACTTGGGACTGAGTCCCACTGGGTTCTGAATGTCACCGAAGATGGAAACACAGCCTCTCTGGACAACCTGTCCCAGTGTTTGACCACCCTCACCATAAAAAAGCCTTTTCTTATGTTTTAAAGGAATTTCTTGTACTTCAGTTTATGCTCATTGCTGCTTGTTTGTTCACTGAATACCACTGAGAAGAGTCTGTCTCCATCTTCCTTACTTCCCCTCCACCCACCCCGTCAGATATTTAAACACTTTGATAAGATGTGCCTGAGCCTTCTTTTTTTGAGGCTAAACAGTCCTAACTCTCTCCTCATATGAGAGATCCTCCAGGCCCTTAATCATCTTTATGGCCTTTTGCTGGACCCTCTCCAGTAGGCCCATGTCTCTCCAGCCTAGCACTGGACACAACTCCAGATGTGACCTCACCATTGCTCAGTAGAGGGGGAGAATCACCTCCCTCAACCTGCTGGCAGCGCTCTTCCTGATGCACCCCAGCATACCACTGGCCTTCTTGGCCACAAGGGCACATTGCTGCCTCATGCTTAACTTGGTGTCCACCAACACTTCCAGGTCCTTCTCGGCAGAGCTGCTTTCCAGCAGGTCAACCCCCAACCTGTCCTGGTGCCTGGGGTTGTTCCTCCCCAGGTGCAGCACCCTGCACTTGCCTTTGCTGAACTTCATGAGGTTCCTCTCTGCCCATTTCTCCAGCCTGTCAAGGTCCCTCTGAATGTCAGTGCACCTGTCTGGTGTAACAACCACTCTTCCCAGTTTTGTAGCAGCTGCAAATTTGCTGAGGGTGTGTTCAGTTCCATTGTCCAGGTCATTAATGAAGAGGCTAAACAGCACTGGTCCCAGTGTCGACCCCTGGGGGACACATTTAGTGGTTGGCCTCCAGCTGGACTTTCATGCTGCTGATCACAAGCCTCGAAGCCCAGCAGCTTAACCAGTTTTCAGTCCACCTCGCTGTCCATCTATCTAGTCCACACTTTGCCAGTTTGTTGATGAGGATGTTATGGGAGGCAGTGTCAGAAGCATTACTAAAGTCAAAATAAACAACATCCAGTGCACTCTCCTCATCCACCAAGCCAGTTGTCTCATTGTAGAAGGCTGTCAGGTTAAACATTTCCCCTTCATAAATCCATGCTTCTTGTCCTTCGTATATTTGGAAATAGTTCCAGAATTATTTGCTTCGTCACCTTCCCAAGGATGGAGGTGAAGCTGACTGGCTTGTAGTTTACTGGATCCTCCTTCTTAAAGATAGGAGTGACATTTACTGTCTTCCACTTCTCAGGAACCTCTCCAGATACAACTTTTCAAAGATAATGAATGGCCTTGCAGTGACATCACCCAGCGCCCTCGGCAGTTGTGGTTGCATCCCATGAGATACCGTGGATTTCTGTGTCCAATTTGTTTAAAAGTTCCCTAACCTGATCCTCTTCCACAAAGGGTAGGTCTGCTTTGCCCTGGACTTTCCTGCTGGTCTTGGGGGCCTGGGATTCCTGAGAGCCTTGTTTTTTTCTGGCAAGATCTGCTAAGAAGGTGTTGAGTACCTCTGCCTTTTTGATATCCCTTGTCACCAGCTGCCCATTCCCATTCAACAGTGGACCCACATTTTCCCTGGTCTTCCATCTGCCTTTGTCTTCCAGATTTTTTTTAAACTGATGCAAATTGAATAAACTTTCACAGTTTAAGTACCATATGTATAATTGGCCAACTTGCCAGTACTTAAAAATATATCCTGAATGCTTCTCTCTCTCTCTTTTAAGATTTAAGTACCTGATTTTAAGAGCTTGTTTTATGCTGGCTGTTTTATGTTCTGCTTTTTACACCTTTTTACTGCATAACTGATCTCCAGACTAAATTCTTGGGACATACTGAGAGGTTGCTGTGCTTTCCATTTATCTAAGAGCAATTAAAATCTTTGTCTTTAAGGACACAACTTGCGCTGTAAGTCACAATCACATTTTGATCAGACCTACTGTGTACCCAAAAAAAAAGCACTGAGTTACCTGGTGGGTATTTAGAATTCTTTGATTCCTGCTGCAAACTGCTAGACTATTACTGGAGACTGCCTGTGGTGTGGAGTGCATGTTTGAATGCATTGTTTGTTTTCAAAATTCCATTCTTACTTGTCTACGTTCCACATCAGCTGCACATGAGGGAGGCACGAGTTATAAGAGATCTGCTTTTGAGTAAGTTCTGAAGGTGTAGTGAAAGTTAAATCCTTGTTTTGAGGACTCCTGTGCTGGCTAGTGGTTCTGAGATTAGTGGGAGGCTGTTCAACCTGTTACATATATGCAGTAGTAAACTCATGAGAGCAAACAGGTGATTTGAAGGAAGTCTGAACTCCACTGGGACTAAAGGCAATGAATGTTGGTGTCTTGGAAGTTCATCTCTCCTGGCTGGAGAAGTTTCCTTGCTGTTGCACAGGCTTGCCTCTGAAGGTCTTCTAGTACAATAGAAAAGGATTAAGGCTTGGGGTAGTAGAAGTAGCTTACCTAAGGCTTTGGAAGGCAAAGAACTTGCCTTCCAGAATGAAATGGTTTTCATTACCTAACGCTTGCCAAAGTTGACTATTTTGGAGGAGCTGTGCTGTTCACTTGCACGAAAGCTCTAAGAGGACTCCTACATTAAAAATGTACTGAACTACGACTGAGTTCTTAAACGCTGTAACTGCCTAAGGAGTAGTTTATGACAATAGGATTTCTGCATCTGGCATAACAAATACCAACGAGTAAAATTCCTCATATGCAAATATAAAGGAATAATACTTCTCAAGTCATGTAAAACCTGGTGTCTCATTTCTTTCCGCAGTCTTTGTTCTTGAGTGTGGTAGACAGTATTTTGGGGCGTATCAAGAGAATTTGAATTCCTTGTAAGAGAATCTTAGTTTTTTTAAGGCATTAGCAACCAAGATGCTCACATTTGGGATTTGCAAGTTCAAAAGAAAGAGTACTGCTGCCAGAATACTGCTTCTGATGGAGCATTTGAATTGAAAGAGTTTTCCTTTTAGCTTCCTGGAGCTCAGGCTCTCTTATCCTCTGAAGAGATAGTGTGTTGAGAAGAAGTGAGGTGAACTTCATTAGTCTTGAGTTTGGTAAAAACATACCTTACTGCCTTTGTCTTTCATGGGATGAGGTTGCATCTCTTATGCTTTAACTACTGCTAGTTGTGCAGGATTGCATGCAGAACATACAGCATTCTGCCTAAATGTTTATAATATGCCTGCACAAGCCTTGATTAACATTCCCCCCCCCCCAATATTTCTACATTCTTATTTCTAAACCAAAAAATACCAAGGCAGAGGCTGTTATGTGAGTTAAGTTTCCTTTCAGAAGCATAATAGGTTTTCATTACAATTTTCTTAATAGCAACTTGCTTTGAGAAGGGTGTGTGTGTGTTCCCCCCCTCCACTCACTGCAGTGTGTTATAGGTCCAGATAAGAAGTCCTTTTTACCTTGTCAGGACCAAGGATAGGAATCCTTGTAATCCTGTACAGATTGGGTATAGGTGTTGAATTTTACTTTTTGTCTCTAACTTTCATGGGATGAATCCTGCATGTGGTACACCTAAACCAATATTTTGCATCCATGTTGCTTTGGGGAAGGGGGAACTGATGTTGCAAAGGACAACTAAGGTGCATTGCTGATCAGCAGCAACATCTAACAAATTGGTGAAGACTGAGGATGATTGATTGAAGAGTAAATGTATACTAAGCTCATGTTGTCCTTGAGTTTGTAGAATCTACTGCTTGAGAGGTTGCAGAAACCAATTTTGAAGTATCCCTAAGAAAAATCATGATACTTTTATTGTGGGATTGGTGCTTTTTCTGAATTTAGCTTTATTTAGTAGATAGGGAGAGTCTTCTAAGAAGAATCTTTGCTCACATAATCTGTAGTGAGTGCACAGCTTTGTTGCAGTAATGCAGTGAAGAGAGAAGGATAGACTTGTGGACCTGAACCTTTAGTTATCTTGCTAGTTAGGAAACAAGCAAATACATGCACAAAACCTGAGTTTGTTCCCAGTGCCCTCAGAATTTCATTGTTTTGAATTTGCAAGTATTGTTTCTTCAAGTGTTAAATAGTGAATCTACCTTGTGGCCTTATAAAGGAGTATCCAGAACTTTCTATAGTAACCAGGTCTCCCTCAGTTGTCTTTGACTTTCCAGATTAATGTTTTGGGGTTTTTTGAGCCCTAAGCTTAAAGAGTGGGTGTGGATTGTCTAGTATGCTGCTTACCACTCATGTGCTGACAGTGGTGGCCTGCTTCTACAACGTGAAATCTTGTCTAGCTTTTCAAGTTCACCTTGAGTGCCTTGGATTCAAATTAAGATGCTTTTATATTAAAATGCTCTATGTCATTAAGACTTTGTCTTGAAAGTGTTTTTTCCCTGAGAAATCTCAGTGTAATGTTGCTCAGGTTTTTAGGATGGTCAGTTTGTGGCAGGGGCTGAGAAGGGAGAGGGAGATAAATGGTGGTTCTCATTAGCCAGAAAGGCATGTAATCTCAGGATGGACCATTGTCACAACTGTCTTCACTTTCTTTGGCAGTCTTGGACTGTAAGCATGTGGGGGGGTGAGGGGCAGGGTCTTACCCATCTGCAAAACACTTTACTCTTATAGAGTCCTTAGAGGAAACTGTCTTCTGTGTGGTTGGGCTTTTCCACTCATGAACAATCCTCAAATTTTTACTCTGCTGATCCATGTTGCAGGAAGGACCATTTGGATTTTAGTGAAACTTAAAGTGATAAAAGCTGCTTCCTATTTAAAAAGCCTAAAGATGGCTGTTTCTTCTGACAGATTTGAATTTGAGTTGAAAGCCAATGGAGGAAACCTTCGCTTTTAATATAGTCCTTGGAAATTTTAATTGCATGCTGGCATTTACTTTCTCCTGTTTGTTTGCAGTGTTTGCTCCTCATGTTTGTTAGCTTTTTATTAAGGCTGCTAGATGATGGTTTTCTGTTGTCTGTGAACTGACTTACCCAGAAAAAGCACATAGCATGTTGAAGACAAAAATCACTTGCTTGTTAGAAAAATAGCTATTTTTAGCTTTTTATAAAAAAAATCTTCTGGATGAGCTCTCTAGCATCACTATCTTATTGTTGACAAATTCTAAAGCATTTCCTTATCCTAATGTGAAAGCAGATTTCCTGAATAAAGGACAAAAATGGTAATGATAGCACTAATAACAAAGCTGCATATCTTTGAAAGTTTTTGAGCTTAGCAAAGAGGTCTTGTAGTAGTTTGCAGTGTCTTGTCTGTAAAAGCATTCACTTTACTGCATTTGGCCTTGAAAAGGTCTGTGGGAGAAACTGGTATAGCATACCAAAGATGCAGTGTTTGGAATTATCTCTTTAACTCTGGGAAGAATTTGTAGGAAATATTGTAGGCCTTTGATATCTTTTAAGGGGCCGGGGAAAAATCACAGGAGTTAAAAATGCGTTAACTGTTAGTCCTGAAGTTTGTCAGCTAGAGCTATTGTTTTTATGGCAAGGTTTGAGCCAGACTAAAGAGCCTTGGACAGTAACTGTTTTGTCAGCTGAATCAATGGACTTTGGATGGTTACTTTTTAATGATGTGCCTAAATACAGATAAGAACTTCTATGCTTTTAACAGGTTTTGAATTAAAATTTTTTTTTTGAATAAAAGAAACAGCAGATGTCTGGCATCTGTTTACATAATAGGTAGTGATGAAAAGGTGGAAGACAAGCTGAATATAAGTAGACTTTAGAGAAGGACTATCCCTACTAGACCTATAGCTTCTCAAGAATAACTGCGATAGGCAGGTTTATTAATTTCACGGCCTTATCAGGAAAAAATCAGGTCTAGTAAGCACATTCAGACTTGCCTGAATCTTTCTCATAATTCTTAAACTCATTGGAGAATTGGCCATCTGTTTTGGGCTGTGTATAGCTGTCAGTGTTTAAATAACTTTATTCTGTGCCAAAACTCCATACTGTGTACCAGTTGAGCTGAGCTGCTGGAGAGAATAGAAAATAGAAAAAAAAAAAAAGCACTTTGGCAATCTGTACTCAAAAAAAGCATGTTATGAGCTAAGGAGAAGTTTACTGTTTTGTACTTAATGTCCTTTAACACTTTCAGTAAACCTAAGAATCATTCATTATGTGAGATTTCCTGGTTGTCACAGTGCTACTTCTATATGATAGATTGCACTGAGGAGAAAGATAAGGGTTTAAATCACTATTTGAGTTACTGTATTGAAAAAAAAATCAGTATAAACAAAGTTGACTGGCAAGGGAATACTTGCTACATGAAACTTACTCTGAAACCTGATTTAGTTAAAAGGATTGGGCAGGTTGGTAACTGGAAAAAAATGAAGCTTGATGTAGCTGGACCTCAAAAGAAGTAAAATGTGCCAGGCAATGTCAATTAGTTTATCTTCAAAAGCAAGGTGTGATGGTGTGCGTAGCATGTCAAAACTTGGTATTGAACCCAGAACACTTTTTGAAGAAGATGGGCGAGTACTCTGCAGGTGTTTCTTCTAAAAGCTAGAATAAACATGAGCCTAGACTGACTTATTTTTAAACTTTCGTCTCCTAATGAAAGCAACTGTTTTTTAAAGAGTTTTTTTTTCTCATAAAGAATATACAGGGAAACTTTCAGAGGGCTCTTATCTTAAAATCTAGAATGCTAGAACTGGGTGCAATTCTTGGTACCAACATATGAAAGATTAAAGGGAGCCTGCTTGAAGAAACAGCTCTTCTGTCGGGGAATGTCTTGTGTCACAGGGTTCTTGGAGCAGTGCCAGGATGTAATGTGGTTTTCCTTGAACACTTTAAATTTGTTACATTAACTGGTATCTATAGTAATTCAGTAACTTTTGATGCTTAAAAATGGCTACAGCTTATTTCTGCCAAATTTGGCATTTCCCATTTTTGTACCAAAACTATACAGTTTGGACTTCTGCTCTAAAACTTGAGGGGTAAAGAAAGCAGTCTTTAGAGTGTATTTTTTAAAGTTGCAGGTAGAATTCAACTGATTATTGGTGTGAGAAAGCAGAAAAGGGAACTGCAAGATTGTTTGGTGTTTCATCTGATGGTGCCCTGGGTAATTAATCATAGCATTATACTGTTTTTTTCCATCTTCATGATTTGTATGTGTGTATTTGTGTGTCTTTCATAAAGATGCAAGGGCTGTTGCTAAACTCTGAGATGTAGCACAGTGCCCTCAGGTATAGATGGATATCCTGTGTGGCCTCAGTGGAAGATGTGCATCACAGCATCACAGAAGTGGGAGAAATGACATGTTGAATAAATGTATTACTGAATTTCAGTATAACCTCCTAGGTCAATAATATCTAGGGTCTGCACCATTAATCACTTAAATGAGATACGTCTGTATCCTGTCCATCTTTCAAGGAATAGCTTTGAAAGTGTATCATGAGGAATGCTGTTGGCTTTTTCTTGACTTGGACATTCAGGATTTTGGTACCTAGTCAAGTTACTGAAGTTCATCTGCCTTGACAAAAGAGAAGGATTTGGAGTGACTCATGCCCACAGTGAAGCATTGGAAAGTGACCTGTCGTCCGTGAACAGGACCAATTTCTCTGAATTAATCACTTAAAGCCCTGACCGAAGTGTTCTGATGGTGTTTAAGGGATTGAGTCTATTGCATCATATTCTTGCAATGGTGTAGATCTCTCTAGAAAGCCTAGCTAGCACCTGGCAATATTATATGTGGGTAGGATTTCCTGTCCGCTGATACTTTCAGCTGTTCTTGCCTTTGAACAAATCTTGAGGTTTCTACTGTGTTACAGGGGAGTGAAACAAAAACTTAACTTTCTGTTTAATAAATCCTCTGTCTGGCTTATGACTAGTGGTAAACTCTTATTTAGTTTGAAGAAAAAGTATGGTGTGGACAGTCTGGGTTTCCCTGTAGGCTTTTGGGACAGAACAGAGCCGTGCTGCTTCCAGAAGCAGTGGTTTGTTGTCCATTTAGATACCTTGGGACTGTCAGAGGTACCGAGGTGTTCCTGAAAGCCACTTCCTAAAAGCTGTTGAGAGACATCTAACTATAGGCAGGCTGTAAGGCTTAATAAATGATGGCTGCTTTAAAAGGGCAAATGGAATATATTCAAATATGTGAGGTCTGGACATCAATTCTGTGTAACAGAGGGCTCCCAGAGTCCTAGAGCTCCCATGAAGTTTGTCCATTTATTGTTATCATATCAAACTGGCACAAGGTAAGCAATAATGTTGTTACAGTTTTGATGTCTTCTTGAAACTTCTGCTTGCAAATGCTACTAACAAAATGCTAAAATGTTGAACCTCCAGCTCAGCTTTCAAAAAAGGCTTCAGGAGCACCCATACTTAGCCTATGACATTGCACATTCATTTTGCCTGCTATCTAACTGGATAAACGAGATATAACTGGATAAATATCAGAAAACCAGTTCTTAGGAGCTAGCATACACTTAAGCCTGTGCAGTAAAATAACCTACTTGCGTTCTTCTTTTCTGCATTGGGGGTAAACTCTGACTTGTTCTCTCTCGGTCTTGACTGATACTGTTACTGCTCTGCAGTCTTGTGCAGCACCAGTGTCCTGGTTCACAGCTTGACGGGACCAAGGAGTTTGTTTTACAGAATTGTTTGCAAGAGCCTTTCCCTCCATAACGGGCTCCCATGATCATGTGCTGCAGCATTATTCACAGGCGCTCACTGAAAGCTGGAAGGACCAAGCAGTCCCAGTAGCAGATCAGTCCCAGAGGTGGGCAGGATACGCTAGGTCAGTTTATGCTGCTGCTGTTTATTCTAGGTCGACTGGTCAACTAATCTGACTGACTAATATCTGAATCAACTAAGCTGTCAGAGGCTTGCAAAACAGTTGATGCCACTTTTCTTCAGTTGCTTCTCAAGTGGACACTCTCAGCCAGCTGAATCACTTCCACCACTTACTCTTTTCTGGGGTCTGTTGAAAGAATACTGCTGTGTCTTTTCTGCCAGCTGTCTCAATAAATGCAAAACTCCACCTCCAGAGTCTTACCTCTTCTCAGTGCCTCAAAGAAGAACCTTGCTAATAATGTTAGTCTGTGTAGCTAATCACTTGCTCTAGTGGGTTTTGTGGAGAAATATGACAATTGGTACTCTTCATAAGCAAATTGGAATGTAGGAGGCTTGTACGACAGCTGGGACACTGCATCACTGCTGCTTTTAAATATTGGAAATAAGGATAGCAGTGTGTTCCCCATACACACACTTTATAGTAGGTTCTGGTCTACTGTTCAGGGACAGAGCTTTCCTATCTAGCTCCTATTTTGTTTCTGCTGGCTCTGGGAGTATGTAGGAAAAAGTACTTGTAGCCTGTGTTGTGAGCATGTCCATTCAGTGAAATGGTTCCTCATAGCTACCTTACAAGGTTTGGGTTTTTTTTTTCTTGTTGTTGTTGAAAAGTCTGGATGAATGGAGCATAAAATGTTTTTCTTCTCCTTGAGATTTACCTGACTTCCTTTTTAAGGCTTAATTTCTCTGAAGGGTTTATTTTTGAATGATGACTTGACTGTGTACTTTCTGACTAATGAAGTAGAGAACTGGGTGATCTCCATGACACAAACAATTGTAGTTTATTGCTAAACTTCTTGGAAAGAAATGCTTTTTGTCCCTCTGTCCCTCAGTGCCACTCCAATGGATTTTTGAATCTTTCCACATGTTAAATGCTACTGCAAAACAAGGAATGCAGCAGCTGAGTAAATTAGTGAAGTTTCTTGTGTTCAGCACAAGTGTCATTTATTCCCAAGGGTGAAAGGGAAACTTTAAATCCTAGTTACTTTCCATATAGACAGTACTTCTTAAAGCATCTGGTATGGATCAGTCTTTGTCAAAGAAGCTGAAGACATTGAGTAACTTCTGAAGTCCTTTATGCTTCCCTCCCTTTACTTGCATCTTCCTGGCAGAGCAGATGAAAGATGGTCAAGCAAGTACACTTACTCAGTCACAAATATTTAGGTTATTTATGTGTTGTTTTTAGATTTGGATATTTTCTGAAATTAAATATTCCATTTGGGACTGGATAACTTGTACCCATGTGACTCAAATAGTCGGACTCTAACTGGAGACCAGGAAAGTTGTGTAAGACTGGAGAATTGCTCTTAAACTTTGGGGGAAGAAGGATATGGTGAGCTTTCTGATACAACTCTGTTCCTAAATGGTGTCTTCATAAAATGTACTAGTATGTCAAAGGTGATGACTCCCTGTTGTTACTAATAAATTACTCAAATGCAGGTTTGAGAAGCTCTTGGTTGAGAGAGCTGACAATATTACAAAATCTTGAGTTTAAACCTTAGTGAAACAGTTTATTAGATGCAAAGTGTGCACTGTAGATTCCTGATCCTTTTAAATTGAGCTTTTACACAATTTCACATGGGAATCCTTAAACTTGTTTTTTTTTGTGTAAGCAATATCTGTTTATGTTGCATCATGACCTATGTCCCTAGATCATTTCCCCTTGGAAAGATGGGGCTGATAATCCTGCAGGCAGCGTGGGTTTTTCACCTGATTTCAGTGTTGGCTGATCACAAGCTCCTGCATTGAAGTCCAACATGGATGAATTATCGTCATGAGAAGGACTGCTGCTTTTCAATCTGTAAAGCAGATGAGTACTTGAGGGATTGAGAAAGGCGCACATGCTGTGCCAGTAGCACATAACCTGTTTGATACTCCCATGACGATATATCTAAGAGGTTATCAAACGGGTGTGTTGCCTGCATTGCTTTTGAATGCGTAGCTGGAGTACGGAGATCATTCAGTAGCTGATGCTGAGAACAGCCAACTGAAGGATATTGGAAGCTTGGAGAGTATTCAGCCACAGAGGTCTGAGCTGTGTTGCTTTTATTGTAATAATAAGCTTTTCTTTGTGGTTCATTAGATGCAGCTGCAATGCATTAGGAGTGACTTAAATAAAACTCAGCTGATCAGCTCTGGATGTCCTAGGTATTTTTGCCAAAGTTACAGGCTCTTTTTTTTTTTTTTTTTTTTTGAGTCCTTACTCAAAATACTCTCTTCAGCAATGGAAGAGGAACAGTTTTCCAGTTTGAACCATGTGTTTTTGCTCTAAATCTGTAAAATAATCCCCATTTGCCTTTTTGTTATGCAAAAGATAAAAATTAGCTGAGGAGCTGGTAAATTGGAGGCTGCCAGGTGATTTCTCTAATCTCTGATACTTAACAGGCTAAAATTAGTTCCTGTATGGGATATCTGTATTGCAGGGACAGCTTCTGCTGCTTGAGAAACTTTTTCTGCTGGAGCACTTCTGTGCTTGAGCAATTTTATTTATTTCATCAGCTAGGTAGAGTCAGCATTCGACTTTGAGAGCTTCTGTGAATGTCCACAGACCCATGAGGAAAAGGAGTTGCTTACTGTGAATTAATCACAGAGTTGGTATGGCAGCATTTCATGTTTGATCTTTTTTCTGCTGGATGTGTGTTAGGTCCTGGTTTAAAATTTGTATTTTCTGTTTTTGATTTTACACCTCTGGCTTGTGTCTGTTTCAAGCCTGTCTGTTACAGTTGTTTAACCTTTAAGAATTTACAGTTTAACCTGTTAAGAATTTGTAACTTCAGTAAATGTTTTTTCAGAGAAGGGCCAAACTGAGATTTTGCTTCATTGGTTGTTCTTGCTGCTGTAGGAACTTTAAACTTAACAACTGCTGAGAGGAAAAAGAGAACATCTGGTACTTTCACGTATTTTGAGTCCATTTTCCAGTAATTTGTTGTACATAAACAAAGACTAATCCATGCAGAGCAGTTCCATGTCCTTTCATGAATACACAGTAAAGGAGGCAGAATCTAAGTTTACGCATGCTTCTGTGTCCCAGGATGTAACTGGTGTAAGTAATGTTTATATGGTATCTTTCCTCTGGCAGTTCGTCACAAGTGTGGGAATAAGGCCAGGAGATGACAACCAAGTTTCTAACAGTCTACTCTTTACAAATTAGTCACAAGTTTCTGTGGTACAGGAATTTTTGTCGTCAGCCGAGCAATGCTTGACAGCAAGTCTTCAGTGTTTAGGTGCCATTCTTCATGTTTTATCTGTTGTGTGTGCTGATTTCAGCTTCCTCCTTCTGTCACCGTCTTGCCTGATGCCATGATGTTTCCCTAAAGTGACTCTGTTAGAGCTTGTGTTTGTAGATTTATGTCTGGAGCTTGTGGCTTTAGCTTTTTGAAGTCTTTGCAACATCAGACTCTAGGACTCTGATGTGGTTAAATGAACACCAGCAGTCGTGAATCTCAAGCCAAAGCTCTCTTAATATCTTTTCAGTAAATTAACTAGTTTACAGTTGCAGAGGGAATACTGCTAGCCTTAGGCAACTAGTTCTGATGTGCACACTCTGCTTACAATGAAACAGCTGTAAAGTTTTTGCATTAACGCACAGGCTGAATGAGCACTTGCAGATCTTTCAGCCCAGGCATGGTCTTGCACAGCTGACTTGCAGGTAACTTGCTTGCAGTGCCTGTGTATTTTATACAGTGTTTGTTCAGGATTTGCTCTGAAAAAGGTTTAAATTCCCTCTTCCTTACTGCTCTTGCTAATAAGCATACTTTAACCTGTTTTTCTACTACTTTTCCCCAAAAAAGCTTTACAAAACAATGCATGAACTACTGAAAGCTGAAAGTTCAGCACTGAATAAAGTTCTGTTTCATGCAGAATGGCATAATATGCCTGCAAAGTAAAAAAGAAATAAATGTATATGCTTACTGACTTCTGAGCTATTTTGAGAATAACTTAACATAGCCCTACACTCTTGCTCTTTAATGTCATATGTGTTTGACTAGACAATGACATACAGCTGTGATCTTTAAGACAGAGTTGTGTGGGTCATTTATGTCAGTACTTCCTCAGGATCTAGAGACTTGCTGGTCTATGTATTAGCAAATAGTTGGAAGATGGTTTCAATATATATTTTGACTTCTTTTTTTGGTAGCAAAGGGAGGAGATTAAATGATGACACTGTTCCTAGCAGAACAGTTTCTTTAAAGTATTTATCAACATTGCAGAACAGGAAAAAGGATCCTTGCTTTCTGGGTGTGAGACAGAGCACCACTTTTATAAACTGAGTCCTTTCAAATTGTGGCCATCCTGACTTCTGAGTATTTGAGTTCGTTTCTAGAAGTGAATGATTACGTTTGTCTCTTGTCTATGTAATAATATTCTTAGATATGCTGTTCATTTAAATGACCACACTTAATGTGGCCAGTGGAGCTTAAATGACTGATCTGTTCAAAAGAAGAGTGTGGAGTAAATTGTTTTCCTTCTAATATGCTGCTTTTTTTTTAGAGCTAGAGTATGCTGATCCCCAATGAAAGAGACAATCTCTTTCAAACTTGGAACTGCTTCTGTTAGATCTCATTGAGGAATCTGTCCAATACAATTGAATGTATTCTTTCTCTTTCTGAAAATGGGATTGATGAAAATTCCAAGTCCTGGTGTGGTGGTGGGGGGGACAGTACTTATTAAAATAGTGCAACTTCTGTGTTTTCTAACTGTTCATGAGACTCCTGTGTCTAGTTAGTGGGAAGATGTGATCATACAGGGCTGTCTTTGAGAAACCACATCTGATACCAGCAAGGGCTTTAATACTGATGATAGCAGTTTTCATTCAGACTTCTCTGAATGAAGCATTGACCTGTCTGGACATGCCGTGAGCATGTGTCTGGGGCTTGTTTTTGGTAGTTGCTGACTTCTGCTGTAGTAAAAATGTTCTTAATGCTGGAAAAGTATATAGGCTCACTGTATGCCAGGAGATTTGGTATAAACTACTGTCATTTTTGCAAGATGAAGGAAGAAAGATGTGTACTATTTCAGAACAGTCCTTACTAATTTACTAATGCCTTGGCCTTCAAAAGATAATTTCCCCGCTCCCCTGAAGCATGAGTGCCATGTTCACCCAGTGAAAATGGACTTGTTGCTGTTTTAGAAGTACTTGATTATGAAACAAATGGCAAAGCATCTAAATTCAGTTTCCCATTTCCATGTTAGAAGGATATGGCTGCATAAAATCCACAGTCTGGTTTGTTTTGCAGCATTCTTCAACACTCAACAGAGGTCAGCCTTTGAGTGCCCAGACAAAAAACATAATTTGACAGGACTGCTGTAAAGGATGCTGAAGAGATATCGAGATTTTAACTTCCTGATCTCGGCTTGGATCCTAGGTGAAGGCGGCTTCGCCATCTCTCGTGCCTCAATGTCAGGGCATGGTTGTAGTGAAATGGTATTCAGATAGCATCAATACCGTATTCTCCAGCTGTTGATGTTCTCAGAGTAGAATTTTGGTCACTGCTATGTCCCATTTCTCCCTCTGAACAACTCCCTGTGCTGTGCCCTACAGGACACAAAATGGCTCAGCTGGGGGCAGGGGTAAGTAAGGGACTTCAGCAGTGTGTTAACACTGCTGTTGGTACATTGAGACCAAGTAGTTTATATACCTCTGGTGTGGGAGAAGTGGTCAGGGGAGTAAGGAAATACCTGAATGGTGTGCAAGATTATTTGGCTGTTTAGAGTTGCACTGTTAAAGTCTCTCTAATTAACAGTTTCCTGCACTTCATGTGCATTGATACAAGGCAGGAAAGTGTAGGTTTATGCAAAACTGTGTTGTTGGACTGATTTTGTTCTTAACGAACACTACCTTAAAAGCATTGGTCAGTGCTCCTGGAGGCTACTCAAGTAATTCTTGTAAAAAGCCAGTACCAGCAGCTGGGGGATGCCTTTCGCAGCAGTCTGACTGTTTTGAAGCAAAGGGGCTTTCTGCCCAAGGAGGTGAACTGTCTCAAATACTTGTGTGGCTTTAGTAGTCTAGAAAAATAACAAAAGGGAATACAAGGCATTTGTGCCAACTGTAACTTTATGAGAGAAATGCAAGGTTTTAGGGGCAGGTAGATGCAGAAAGCAATCAGAGAGGAGATGGGCTTTTTCGAGTAACCTCAAGGAGTTGTCTATTTTATGGCATCTTTAACCATACACGATTGAAATTAACTGCCTCACTTCTGCTAAAATTTGGGGCAGAAGTATTTGAGGGCTACCTGGTACCTAGCGCTAGCCATAGAAACGCAGGAAGATCGGTCATGATGATGCGCTCCCGACTGTAGACTTTTCCCTGTTCCCAGTGCTGCACTTACAAAGTGAGTTTGGTGGCCAGACACTTGGTCCAAAACCGCAAATGTTCCTGGGTCTCTTTGAGGTAGGGCTGAACTTTGAAACAGGTGTAATGAATTGGTTTTTGTACTAACACTTCTAATATACTACCTGCAGTAGTGCTTCTAGAATGGTTTCTCCTGCAAATTTTTACTGATTTTTTTTATTGTGGTTATTCAATCTAGACCTATTCGTTAGCAGCAAACTATGAATTTAAGATTTTTTTTTTTAAGCTTCTGATTTAATATATTTGGGAATATATTTACCATGATGCTGTATTGAGACTTCTCAACAACTTTTTTTGCAAACAGCTCTGTTGCTTTTCCTTTAAAATCAAAGTTCAGTGAAGATGTGCACAGAAGAATAGCCTAAAGTAGAAAAGATAAAATTCTGAGTGCTGGGGCACTGTGTTGTGGTGGTATACTCCTGTGAGTATTGTTGTTTCATTATTGAATTAGGCATATAACTAGCATTACTGTGAAATTGGATACTACTTCAAGTTTTGATACATTCAAAAATCTAATACAGTGAGGTCAACCTTTCAAAACTAATTTCAAAGAAAATTACTTGATCTAGAATTTGCTGTTAGAAGGTGGTAATGGGTGTATATACAATTTTGGCAGGGGGAGTTGAACATAGGTAATAAACTTGCACTGCATAAATATATCAAGTTGAAATTTTAATAGGCTTGAGTATAATCTCTAGTATAAGATACATACATGAAATAGTGTAAAGTAAAATAAGAACATATGCAGCATAGCTGATATAGGGATAAAGGCATCTCATGTCAAGATAGCCATATATAGCTTTTTAGTGTATTAGAAAACACCAGAGGTGGAAGACAGCTTATCTAGGGCTTTTCATCATAAAGAAACAGTTAGGAGAAGGAGCTAGAGTGAAGCCAGGCGGTCCCAGAAATCCTCTATTTTCTGGACAGATTAATAGGATGATGCAGTTAGTAGTAATGACCGAAATGTATCTGATTCATCAAGATTTAACAACAGGTTCTGGCATCTTGACTGCTCTGTCTCCCTGTCCTTGAATTTATGCTCATGCAGGGATTCCCATCTGCAGAAATCAAGTCTTCAGACTTAGGTATGACTTCTGTCCTGATGGAAATCCAGAGCAAGATTATTTTAAAATAGGAAAAAAACTTAAATCTCTCTTTATTTTTAGTTGGGTTGTGTAAATAAAGAATTCTGTGGATAAGTTGTCTCAGAGCAGCATATAGATCTATCATGTTAGATATATTGCATTATTCATTACTCACTGTATTGCAGGATTAGGAAATAAAGTTCTTTTAGTTTGCTTCTATGGAAATCTAGGGTCTTTAGGCTGCATTTATGGAACTGACTCCTACCTTGCTGGAGTGGGCAGGGAAGTGTGTTAGAAGATTAAAAACAAAAGCAGTGTCAAGCATCTTCCCCCACCCCCTGAGATGTAATTAGTAACATCAGGCCATTAAGAATGCTAATTATGGACTGGATATTCAGTTTTTATCTATTATAGGTATTCAGAATAACATCCAAAAAAAAGCTGGTCTTGACCATATTAATTCATATAAGTTAGCTATGAGCTGCCTGGCTTGGCAATGTCTTTACTTTCTTGCCTTCCTTCCTGGACGGTCTGTTGTGGTGTTTTTTTAATTTATTTTTTTATTCTGTTTTTTTTGTTTGTTTAAGGATATGAAATAATAAAAGCGTGATAAGGCTGTAAGAGAAGCTTGAGCTTTTTTTGGCTGAAAGAGGGCAGAGAAAGCTGATTGAAAGTGTTCTAGATCATACACCATTCCTTTCCCTTTATCACCCATTTACCCCCAGCTGTGAAAGAAAATTCTGCGGCTCAAGGCAGTTGGTAGCACAGACCTCTTTTTTTGCCTTTAAGTTCTGTTTTGATGCCATCTAGCAATGAGGAAAAAGCAAGGATTTAGTATTTGAAATACATAAAGCAACTAAAAGAAATGCTTTGAACTTGTCCTTATAGAAGGACATAACAGTAAAGGGCAAAGTAATTTTTTTGCATTTCCTTTCACCTGTAATGTGGTGTTCTAAAGGAGAAAAAGATCTTTATCATTTCTATACTTGAAAGCTGTTCTTTATTCCTTTACTTGCTTTTCCTTTTTTATTGCAGTTCAAGAAGGAAGTGGGTTTGTTCAGTCTCTTAAAATAATCAGGAAGAGTCCTGCAGTAAGAATTCTGCAGAACTTCACCTCCTGTGGCTTCACTCTTCAGTATTAATTTGTGAACAGGATGGTTAGGATAATGGAACTAGAGATGCATCAGATAATGTAGGTGTACACCTATTAGGACAGGTACAGCAAAGTCTATCAAGGTGTTTCTGTCAAACTGTATGTTGATTCATTCAGAATAAGTTGTAGGTTACTTCAAACATGCAGCCCTTTGAAATGGTTGTCTTAAAGTTTAAAAGAAAGCTTTAAAAATGAATAGTATCTAAAGCTAACCTGGGAATTTTCCTGAGAACAATCACAAAACCCATTTATTTACTGCAAAATCTTTAGGTCAGAGTGTGATTATCACTTGGAAAATGCTGGACTGTGTGTACTGTGGTATAGAAATATTATTCTTTTAACTTCTTTTTAATACATTGCATATTAACCTCCTAAAGCAGTGATTAAATGTTCTGGTGAAGAACTTAAATTGCTATAAAAACTTGATGTGTTTTCGCAAATAATCCACATCTTCTGCCGCTGCCTCTGGCTTTTACGTGCGGATCAGTGGGAGTTAGAGAGCTCTTGTGAGCTGGTCAAGGCAGGAAGACTTGCAGAGAACAGATGCTTTAGGATAACCTTTGGCTTTATTAACCGTGCTTCTGCTGAATAACAGGCTGCCAGTTCTTCACATGCTCGGTCTCTAGGTTAGCCAAAAAAAGAGTATAATGTTTAACACCGGCATTGTGTGGTAAGTCGCGTGCAGATAAGCTGCCTTTGGGCAATGTACAGCCCCAGTCTGCCTGGATAGTTCTGTTCACCATCTTAGCTGCCAGATTTAAGGCCAAGTTGATGTCAGCAAACCTCGCTACCTTTTGCCCTGCTCTTGCAGGTTAAAGCTCTTGTCTTCCTGAGGCTTTGTGCTTCCCCAGAAAGTTTAATTGAGATTTTTCCTGTGCAAAAGTGACTTAGTTCTATGTGCACATGTAATGGTGCGCAGTTTACTTTGGTCTGAATACTTTTGCATATTCATTTCAGTTGTCTTCAATTCTAGAGCTTAAGAAAAAGCAGCCCATGAAATGGCTGTCTCAGTCCCCTTACAAACTGGACCAGTGAAGGCATGAGTGTTGGTGTGGCAGGCTGGCAGCCCTTTGAAAGGACTTGCATATTGCAGGACTTGCACTATTCAGTTAGGAAACTTCCCTGCTTACTCTTCTTTTGAAATCAGTTAACTGTGGGAAAACAAAACCTGCCTTTTGGGGGAGAAGTCAAGGGGATTCACTCTACAGTTTGAGGGGTAGGGCTGTGATGGAGATGCTGAGTTACCAGACTGGTGGTGTGGTGGACCTGCTGGGACTGTCTTCTGATGGGGCGTCTGTGACACTGCCGGGCTTCGGGCCCACTCATCTTTCCAGCTTACCAGGAAGCTAGGAGAGACTAGTGCTGTGATGAAAATTGGAGAGGGGAAAGAGGTTTCTTTAACCTTGGCTTCTTCAGTCTGGAAGATGAGACCCAGTTGTCTGGTCCCATTGCTGGGCCTTGTCTGGGACATGAGGGACAAACTCTTTTAGCTATATTCTCCTTCAGTGAAAGGAGTGGGAGAGTAGACGGAGAGGCCTTGAAGTTGATGCGTGCCTCCTCCTGAATCAGGAAGAAGTTGGTTTTGTGTGGTGTGGTTTTTCTTTTTTTTGGTGTGTGTGGTTTTTTTGGTTTTTTGTTTTTTTTTAATTTGGGCATCTCTTAAGAGTCGCAGTGCACTATTTTGCTTCCTATCTCCAGCTATTTGTAAGACTTTAGCTTTTGAAATTGCTGGAAGAGCACAAGCATGTAACATTGAAAGTATGAAAAGGAAAAGTCTTATGGCCCCTAAACCAAAGAATGAGGTGGAAGTTAAACTGAAGCGGGAGACCTAGCCAGTTCAAGGGGAGCAGGGGCTGTCTGTCTGAATGTGGGTGTTGACTTTGAAACCCTTCTAGGTGTCAAGAGGCCATGTTTAATACAGTACTCAAGCTGTTTACTTCAGCTCTGTTGGATCTCAGGGTTTTGTCTCTTCCGTTATTCACAGCACGCTCAAGAGGACTGCAGGTGCATACGGCTGAAGGGATGATACGTCTGTAGCAAGAGACTGTTCAAGCTTGACTTCCTGCAGGATGCATATGCCCTTTGGCAGGAGTGTATTGCCCTGGATAGCACTTTCTTAGAAGCCTGTGAGCTAGCTAGCATGAGAGATGGTGACAGTGTGGGCCAATGTTTAAATGAACAAGGGCAAAAACTTTTTTTTCTGTAGTTGGCACGGTTTTGTGAATGGTGTTGTACAGTTGAAAGGTCTGCATACCTCTTCTCTTGAACAATAGTCTGTCTTAAAGTATTGATCAAGCCTGGAATTGTTCTCAACTTGTGTTTGAGATCTGCTGTTTGGCTCAGGCCTGAGGAAAGGCTTGTGCTTGAAAACTTGTCTTTTACTCAATTATCTCTTATTAGACCACCAAGTATATTTTTCCTCTAAGAACTTTTTCTGTTTTAAAAAGAAAAAAAAAAAACTGATGAAACAACCAAAGACAGTTCAGAATAGTAGATCTGTTTAGAAGACCAGCCTGGATCATAGAATATCTAATTGAATAAAATCAGTCTGGCAGGGGTGGTGATATCTCTTTTATATACCTCAGTAATATCAATGAACTGCTCTGTGTGTGAGCCAGCTATAGTTTTGGTGAAACTTTTATTTAGGTCAGTAGTAATGCAGGTAGTAGTTGGGCAAGACAGGCCCAACTTGACATTTAGTTAGCGTTTTGAATATAATAAATGTTTCTCCTCAGATATCCTGAACCTTTTTTGGATGAAAGATAACAATAAAAAGGAAGAATATTGTTTTTTGTTGGGTTCTCTCATCCTTTGCTTAAGCTTATTAATCCAGCTTGGTGATGCTGTCTCATTCTAGGAATAACTAGTTATGTTTCTATAAGTGATTATGTTCCTATATAATGACCTGAATAATCAGGAACATATTTTTATTGTAGTCTTGCATCTTGAACTGATCATTTAACAGAATGCAGTTATATGTTTCTTTACAGAAGGATATTGGAGTCAATATTTCCAGTGCAATTTCTAAGACTACTTCAGCTTTCTTGTACATCTTCTCCCTTCTCCCCTGTCATGCAGGATCCCCAAGAATTAGCCTATGCTTTTGTTAATTGCTCCTGCATGTTCTCTAGATAGATGAGTTCTTAAATAATGTTCTCATCTTGTTGTACTTATAATTTTGCAGAACTGCTTGCAATTGCTCAATGCTACTAGTTTAAGAGGAAAGAAACCAGCATAAGTCAGTGCAGCATTATTTAGAGCATCTCACAGACTGTTTTGGCTTAAGAATGCCAGCTAGTCAGAACATTAACAGTTTCTGAAGACTTTGCATTTTCTGTGGAGATTTCTTTTGTTCCTTCCTAGGTATACATTTTCATTGTTCCCTGTAAATTCCTACCTTCAGTGCATAACTTATCCTTCTGTCCTTTCAGTGTGGTCACGAGGACTACCAAGCTCTTCCCTCGTAGCAGACTTCATGCCTGTACTGATGGCTCTTTCTCCTCTGACCTTCCAGCAGCTGTCTCCTTGTTGCCCACCTGGAATGGGCAAGGCTGTCTAGCTGCCTCTTTTCTTGCCAAAAACTTCTACAGGTGAACTTCTGCAGCGCTATCCACAAGGATGAATTAAAATCCTTTTGCTCACATCCTGTGTGACTGTTCTTCATATCCATCTTCCACCTCTTCACTCACTTCCTTCTTTTTCTTGCCTTTGCAAAGGCTAAAGTAGGGAAGTGTTAAGCAATATTACGTGTTTAGTGATGAGTACAAGAGCCAGTGTGAAAATGTTTCTCTTCTAACCTAGTCGCTTCAGAGAGAGACTGTGTACTTTGTTTTTACTAATGCATAGCTTGACTACTCTGCTTTCTGCTCTTAAAATTGACTGTATTTAATTTAATAACTCTGTAAGGAAGATTTTGAGAACACCTTATTATCAGAAGATAAGGTTTCTTTCATAAACTTTTGGGGACTTTGATCAATATTATATCACACGAGTTCCTCTTCGTAACTTCTGCATAAACCGAGAGGCTTTTCTCTTGTGCTATGTGAGTTTTCCCCTGGAACAGTTTCCTAATCTAATTTGTGCAGCTTTTTTTTACTGGTGTTACAGAGGGAATGACACAGAAGTAAGCAGATGTGAGAGTGGGGATGGGTTTTAATGGAGAAATGCTGTCTTATGCTGTTTGAAAACAACGGTGAAACCGCAGGCTAAGATTCATATTGATCAGACTTGTATTTGCAGACTCACCAAGCACAGTCTGTGCCATCATGTGTGAATATTGCAGTAACCAACAAGTTCTCATTGAATCGGGGAACTGGAAGAGTTGTCAGTGTTCTGATCTGAAAAGCAGATGTAGCCTGAAGAGATGCTCTCTGGCTGCCTATATGTGCCTTTACCCATAAAGAGGTTTGAGATGCTCTTTTCTAGCAGCCCTTGCCTCTGCTGGATTCAGCAGCTCGCTCAGACAGGCCTTAGAGTAACTGTGCATCAGCGAATGCTGTGCTCTTGCAGCCCCATAAGGGTTACTGAACTAACACACACGCACCTCTTCCTCCCCACCCTCCCCTCCCACACACTCAAGTGTGCTGTTACCTGTATTTCAATAATTAGAATTTACAGTCCTTCCTCTTTACTGATCTTTGTCTTTACTACAGTATTAGTTTGAAGAGTCAACTCAATCTTCTTGAAGAGTCAACTCAATCTTCTTAAAGATACTATTAAAAAATATTCTTTTTTTGCTGTGTTCTGTTTTCTAAAGCAGAATTAGACTACTGGACTTCTAGCAAATGTGTAGCAACTTGATCAAGTCTAGTGCTGAGTGCGCTTTTCAGTCTGAGCTCCATTCTTTCACTGAATCATCAAACAGTGATGGTTGTTTTTTGTTTTTGGTTAAGATTTAGAAACACTCCTTACAGGCACCAAAAAAAAACCCAAACCAAAAAAAAAATCATGAAAACAAAATCCGGTGACATCAGCTTGTCCAAATAGCAACGTGTGATAATTGGCACATGCTTCTGTTCCACTGCCTGTACCCAGAAGGGAAGAGGGAAAATAATGGTCCCTGAAGCATGTTCTGAAAGACCTGATACGCCACTCCTGATGTGTTACTTCTCAGGATGATCTTCAGAAGGATGTTTAGGGCCATGTCTTAGGACCATATGGAGAACATCCAATCAGCTGTGTGTGTTCCTGATGCTGTTGGCATCTGATAGTGCAGCTTTGGTTGCCTTTGGAAAAAGGCAACCTGTTGGAGGGAGATGCATTTAATATCTGCTGTCTGGTCACTTAACTTCAGGATACTGATTTTTGTGTAATCACATTTATATAATAATATCATCTACAAGTATACAGCTTAATCAGACTATGCATCTTTGTAGCAATTTTGATGTGGTATCTATAAATGCAAATATATTCTATATGTAAAAATCCGTATGATATCATTCTAAGTCAAAATGGCAGGGATGTACAGAGGTGGATGAGAAGATGTTAATCAAAACAGCGAAGCGGAACAGATGTTGGGGGGCTTTGGCCACAGCTGTGATGAATGAAGGCTCCTCTAGCCTATGCATATGGGATGTTAATGGTGGCTGGACGGTCTGACCTGTTTTGTCACTGCATCTCGGTTCTGTCTTTGGCTCAGCACTGCCAGGATCCAGGCTCAGTTACTGTTTTTCACTGTGCATGAATGCTTGAGTATGTTACATAATGAAATATGGTTTTTTGTGGTGAAAACAGAGTGGACCAATGCAACTGATTCTTATCAGTGATTGTTACCTCTCTGACTTTAGTCTTGCTAGCTCTGCTTTATTTTATAAAGCACTCTTTTAAAACAAACAAAAAAACCCCTCCTGTTGATATAATTCAGGCTGTTTTATGGCAACCAGGAGTAACTGCATAAACCGTATGGCTTTAACTTCTGAGTGTGTAGCTTCTGATGTCTTTGGTCTAAAAAAAGTGATGGTTGCTTCTCTGCTAGGCAAACTTTACTAATGACTTGCTTGGACTGCAGCTAATTAGAAAATGCCACAGACAGTGTTTAAGGGTATCTGGATATAAAATCTTAAAACTGTGGTTGATTAATTAAAATACATTTATTTAAAGATAAATGGCTCCAATGCAGTACTCATTAGTAAATTGAAATGATCACTATATCTGTTGAACTTAAGAACTTTGTTTTCAGTTAAGTCTGCTTTCAGGACTGTCAAGAACTAGCAGATACCCTTTTCTAACTTCACTTATTACTTTTCTCTTAATCTGAATGTATTTTAAATACATTCTTTAATTTCTTTAACAGATACAGTGAGTCCTGTTTCCTGAACTTAACTAATTTCTCAGTTTTTGAATGCAGTAATTGCTGAACTAGTGTAATAAGTGGAAATGTAATATCTCCATAGAAGACAATATGGTCAAAAGCTGTTTTAGCTCTCCTTTACAGTACCAGTGATTCTTCACTAGTTCAGTATTAAAAAAAAAAAAAATCACACTTTTGGAGACTGTTCACAGCTTACATTTTAAATTAACATGCTACACATGGTAGTATAGTATAGTCTTAAATAGCTTATATAATCTTTAATAGTATAGTCTTAAAATAATTATAGGATTGTCTATGTTGGGAATGGATTTTTAAAATCACATTTCTTTATTATGCAATAGATAGCTATATTCCTTTTATTTATACTTTTGCCTCACCTGAAAAAAATATAAGGGTAAGAACAGTTCCCCCCCCCCCCCCCCCGGCCCCAAATTAGATGTGAAATCTTCTGTGTAAGATTGGAAGGAATAAAAATTGTGAAAGAACTGGTAGATCAAAACTTGGTTTTGATACACGGTGGTATAGTAAGGGACTGACCAGTTGTACATTGATGCAAGTATTGTATGGAACACTTCAGTAAAGGTGCAAGTATTACGTAAACTGTAAGTACTTCAAATAAGAGGTGCTTTTTCTTTTTTGAGATGCTGAGATGCTCTAAAACATAGTGAGGTCTACTGATATAGCACACTGAAATCTGGTGCATATAAGTATGCCCTTCTGTAGGCGTTTTCCATCCTCAGCCTGTGGCTCACAGGAAACCTCTCAGATCATGCTATTTTCCTGTGAGATGTAGAAATCTAAATGCATAATCTCTCATGCACATTACTGCAATACCTGAGAAACTTGTAGACTACTGTTTTATTGATGTTTGCTTCATAAAATCTGCCTGGGCTTAACAGAAGTGAGCTGAGATTCTGTGTTTTCATTAATATAACAAGCAGTTATTCAAACAATTGCCTGCGTACAATGGGAGTCCTTCAGAAACTTAGTTGTTGGCATTGTTTTGGGGCTGAGACCAGAGAGAATGCCTTGCAAGCTTGCAGCTGATGTCAAAGCCTGAAGAAAAAGCTAAAGGTCTTGATACCAACCTAGGTTAAAAATAAAGGCCAGGCATCAAGTCAGTTAACCGTACTGACTTTGGCAGAAAGTTGAAGTAATTGGAACAAATCTATGCTGTTTTAAAATAGAGAAAGCCTCTGCAAAATACATGTGTGTTTGAAATCCTGTATGAAGCAGTCTTCCAAAAGCTGAATCTCTTTCTTTTTTTGTCAGTTTAAATCTACTGCTCAGATTTTTCTCATCTGCTAACAAGACTTACAGGGCAGGAAGGATAGCTTGGATTTACATCAATCTCAAACTGTGGCAACAGAGTCGGGAGTCATTTCTATTCTTGCCTGTATTGTGGCTATATTTAATAGCTGAACTGTTCGTAATCAGCTGCAAATGGCCCATTAGCTTCATTGGTATCCTCCTACCACTGTTCATTTCAAATCCAGCCGGGTTTGCAATTATCTTTTATTTAAAGGAGGGTTAAAAAAAAAAACAAAAGCTTGCTTGGGAACAAAAGTACCCTTATGAAGAACTACCTCTTGCATTCCTGTTTATTGGACCAGTTATTTTGGTTGAGAAATGCTTGACTATTGCCATTTGTATGTCCACTAATGTGCTTCAGCAGAACTATTGCAAGAAAACATACTGAACGCAATCTGTGCAAGATTTTAGTTTATTTTTAAAACGTGGTGGCATAGGATTTAAAGACAGACCAGATTCTAGCAAAGTGGTTGGTCTTGTGTTCTGTATTTTTGTGGGCTGCGGAAGGCAGGTAAGGGGAGTTTTTGAACAGTGCACGATCATCTTACATGCTAATGGAAAATCTACTCTTTGCATTTCCTTCCTTTCCTCTTCCTTCAGTCTTGCAAATGTGAAAAAAATTGTGCTGTGGTGTGGTTCCTTTTAGGTATGGTGTGGTTCTTGCGGTAGTTTCCAGGCTAGATGCGGAGAACTTAGATTGCGCTGTCTTTTAAATCGTCTCTTAAAAGTAAGCATCTCAAATTGTGTAAGAAGAGTAATTTTTGAACTGAATTTGGACAGATTAGATTGGAATTGCCTAAAATTCAATTAAGCCACACTGCATGGACGTGCTGGGAATATAAATAAATACAATTACTGTAAATTTGTACAAACTGATTTGTTGCATTCTCTTGCTAATCTAACATACGGTACTTTTTGTGTCCATATTGCAGACGGCAACTCCAAACTAACATGGCAGTCAGACTGTGTGATGTGGCTTCTCTGCTTAGAAGTGGTTCGTGGGCAGCAGAGCCTTGGACTGGGGTCTGTGGGATTTTTCTTAAATTCTGTAGGCTACTTTTTTACATGTTAATAGTGCTGAGGCCATACCAAACTCCTTAAGTTTTCATTTGGCACTTTAACCCTGTTCATTATAGGCTGTAGGTTGTGTCCCTATTCTGTCAGGGCCTGGAGCACGCTGGTGTACCACGACAACTTTTTGCCTAACATGGTGATCTCCTGTAGAAATTAAACTGCAGTGGTTTGCCTTTCTTCTAATGTCAATCAGATTTAGTGCTAATTCAAAACATCCAGTGGATAACTGAAGAGTAGCATTGTACTAAAATGGTTTTGGTATGGTCTGAATACTAATTTGCAGTAACTTTAAGAACCTGTATACTGTGTATTTTTGATTACTATTTTAAAACTGTGTTTACAATTCTTATTCTAATAAATTGTTTGAAAATTGTAAATTTATCTCTTAAACTATTTCTGGATGAAAAATGTGATAACTGCCGAAGATGTGGTTTGTGTTTTGTGAACAGTTGTATTCAGCCTATCAATGGAATATGCATTATTTGTAAAATGTATTAGTATCACTTTATTCAGACCAGATGGCTTTATAGCTGAGAAATGCTGTAATTTCAGCACACACAGGCTACTGCAGCTGTTCACTTGAATGTTGGCTTAGGATTTCATTCTTGCCACCTGAACATCAAAATAAATGTGCAATTAAGTGAGGATTGTTTGTTGTCCTTGCTAAATCTTGCTTATTTTGATCAATGAACACTTTAATTTTTTTTATGCAATCCTAGAGAGCTTCAGTCAGAGCGCAGCATTTGTGGCTACCAGCTCTGCCGGAGAAGCTGGCATTTTAGAAAGTAATTTGTCTTAATTGGCCTCAGCTACTTCCTCAGCTTTTCAGCAGACTGGTTTTGTCACAGTGCCAGGAGCAGGTTACCCCTAGGAGTGTGTCACATAAGAAAACTGTAGCTATTCCAGTGGTAGCTCCTCAGGAAAACTGGATCACAGTTTTATATTAAAAGCTCCTAATAAACATCTTCCCTTTACTAAAATAACTTATTGGAGAATAGTTCTGTATGCAAAACATAAAAATGTCTTTCCAGGAATGTCTGAATTATAGTTTAAGACACTCAACCTAATGCTTCTGTAATGTTTTTAGGAGACTTACTAAAATTCAAATTTGCAGTCACTGAGTGAATTGATTTAGCTGTTTGGTTATGCATTGATTGGATATACCTCTGTGAACAGGGGACTTAGATGAAAATCCAGAGGTCCCTTCCAACCTAAATTATTCTATGATTTTGGGATAGGCTTTTTCATGTGAGGAAAAATTTCCTCTAGAAACTTTACTATGAAGCTGGGTTTCAATGATTACTGGATTTTTTTTTTTTTAATGAAACTGTTTTGATCAGTCTTGCTTCTGTATTGAAGTGTCTGTTAATGGATAACAAATCTACAGAACTTTCTGTTGTGAGTTGTCCTGTGTAGCTGGTCTCTAACTGGGTAGGCAAGTCTTGGATATTTGGTCACCACTGAAAACCTACTATATTTACCAGCCACTACCATTCAGTGAGTACCTGAAATGCCAGAGTGCCTTTTCTACATCTGGCAACTCCTGGGCGTTTTTCTAAATGACTGATGCTATATCTGCCAGCTGTTCAGCCAGTTATTTTTGGATAAAATACACAAGTTTTTGGAGTGGTGATCGCTCACTTATTTTGATGTCTAACAGTAAATCAAGTAGAGTGTCAAATTTAACTGTTTTGGGTTGGTGGGGAAGGGAAGAAGAAATGGAAACCAGTACGTTTCAATTTAATCAAATCTGAAATGCATTAAAAACCTATTTCCAATCAGTGTAGGCAGCAGAGTGACCTAAGGGTTATCAAGGAAGAGTTTTCCATCACAGCACATCCATTTAGCTCTAAGTATCCCTTTTTAAAAAAAACTATTAAGCTTCCGGTGCTTACCAGGAATAGGCAGAGGACGCAGTTAACACCCCACTATTTTTTTGAAAAATAACCATAAAACCAAATACTGTCATTTTAAAAACAAGATTAATGTCTCTTCAGTTCTTGGCTGTAAATTAACAGTACTGATTAGCCTTGCAGCTGGCTCATTCTGCATGGTAACTTCTGTACCAGAAAGGCTATGATGCCCCTAAATGACGAAGTTGGGGAGGAGGGCAGAAATCAAATTTTGCTATTGATTTCTTTCAGGTAACTCCTCGGAGATATTTTAGTGACAACTTTATTTGCCTCTATGTTTCTAAAATATTGGCCTTGACTAACAGTTAATTTTTATTTATTTATTTTGCATGCAGAGAAGATATTATACAAGCCTGGCAATACCAGTTCTATATAGTGACAAGTTTTTAAATTTTTGCCTGGACTTTCCCTAATGATTGTGAAATATGAGTTTTGATGGTTCTTATTTTCTGTGTTTTTAGCAGGTGATAGCTGCCATGGAAACACAACTGTCTAACGGACCAACATGCAATAACACAGCCAATGGTTCAACCGCCATAAACAATTGCTCATCGCCAGTTGATTCGGGGAATGTAGAAGACAGCAAGACCAATTTAATAGTCAACTACCTTCCGCAGAACATGACGCAGGAAGAGCTGAAGAGTCTGTTTGGCAGCATTGGTGAGATAGAATCCTGCAAGCTTGTAAGAGACAAAATAACAGGTATGTTGGTGCTACAATTTTTTTGCATCCACATATCTTCCCTCTCCGGTACTGAGCTTTCAGCTGGTATTTTACAGTTTTCTAAATCATAGAGTAAAGGCAGAAAAAATAAATGTGGTCGTCACTAGGCTGAAGGAATTTAACTGTATTACAATCTTGATTATGCACAAAAAAATTGAAGTGTTTGTATTTGCATTTCATCCAGGTTTGTATATGAGCATTATAAATGCTAACAGGGCCTTTAAATACTCTGGGCAAGACAATCTAAGTCTTTAGAAAGAAGATTTAGATATGGAAAAGCAGAGAATTATACGAGATTTGCTTGAGTTTTTGTTTAACTCTGCTGGAACTATGACTTTGTTAGCCCTGGCTGATACAAAACTAACTTTCCGAAGGATGGGAATTAAAATTGTACTTTGGGGAAAAGGATGGCTTTCTAAGTGAAACAGCTTTTGAACTGCAGCATTTATGGCACTTTTCTTTAGAATACATGCTTAAGCAATGTGTGCTGTCTGAGAATGCAAGTATGAACTGCAGAATGAGAAGCAGTACAGAGTGTCTTGTGTTAGCACTTTATTTTAGCAGCTGTTGTACAAGTCACTCATGTATTTAGATCAGTCATTTCAATTTGCAGGAATTATCAGGCAGATGCATACACTTAAAAAGTGAAAGGGTGAATGGCAAAGTTTTGTTTGTATCTCATTTCCAATTGTCAACTCTTCAAGCTCTGTCCTATTAAAAAAGGATTGGCATACACCTTATGTTGACACTGCGTGTTAGCTGTGGACAGAAGCATTGACTTCGGCACTTAATATCCTGGCTTGGTGCACAGTCTTCAGTTTTGCAGCTTTGAAGAATATGTCTTTATGTTCTTGGTTGCAGCTCCTGAATGTGCTGTTTAGCTTCTGTGTTTAAAACTGTTCTTCAAGGCTCTGTTCTTCATCTTTTGATCTAAGAGATGGAAGAGACTTCTCTTGTACAGAAAGGTAGTGGCAGAACATAAGCACTAAATAAATCTCACACACTATATAAAATCTTTTTATTGTGATTCAGTGTTCCCAGAGCAGCAACACTGAGTAGGAAGATAAAAGTTTGTGTGTTGTATGCAGCTTCAACCTCTTCCAGACAGTTTTGTTCATGTTGGTGGATTGGGTGTATTACAGAGCTGTGTTCCCAACAGAGCACAAAAAATAGCAAAGACTGAAGATTAAAGAACCTTCAGGCAGCTTCAGCACAGACCCTAGGACTTCTTTCTTCGTTAGCTTGCAGCATCTGCTTTCTTCTCCTGTCCTGAGTACTTCTAGCATGGCAGTATGAAGCTCTACCAGCTTTGTCTGCATTGGTGCTAGCGCTGCTGTGTTGTTGGTGAAAGGGTGATACTTAAGTAGAAATATGGCAGGAAAAAGCTAGTGTGGGGAATATTCCCCCATTGTTCTGTTCAGCTGTGTCTGCATCTGCCTAGAGTTAGCAGAGTGAGGTAAGTTACGCAGCTGTTCTCCTAAGCTGACCATCTAGTCTGCTGCATAGCGAGACAGAATTTTGCCTCAGCTTGTAACTATCTGAATATCACAAAAGGCTTTAATTGCCAGGATTCATACCCGTGTACTGCTAATACACGGTTAGTCAAAATATTGATTTGACACTTGGGTATTTTTCAGAAGTTATCATCTTTTTGAGGATTTTTTTTTTTCTGTCATCGTTCTTTCTCTGCCCCCTGGAGACAACAGCTGTGATGGTGTCTGATCAGTTTTACTTGTGTTTTGGTCTGAGAATGCCCTATTCCACATAAAGGGGATGTTTGGCCTTGCTCACTTATGATTCTAGGTCTTGGCTGTTCTAATCTCTAGGCAGTTCTGTTTGACAAACTACGCTTCTGTATCCCTAGGCACAAGTTGGATTCAGGTCTCACTCCTCGACCTCCTCCAGTTTAACTCTGCACAGCACCTGTGGAAATGCACATGGTCAATTTTAATCTTTTTTTTAAGATTCCCAAAGAGAAGGAGGAATAGCTATACTCAAGTCTGCTCCCAAGATTGCAAGAATGGGATTCATTTGAAGTCTTGGTCTCTTCTACTGACTATACTACACATACAGTTTTTACTTGCTAATTTGAAGGGAATTTCCTCCAAACAGGGTAATCTTGCTTAAAGGAAGGAACAATGCCTTTTTTAAAGGAGGCTGCCAAAATGGATCCCTCTGTCCTAGTGAATTCAGTAGGCCGTGCTTCGTGGCTCTTTCTTATTTCAGTTAGTGATTGGTGAGATCTTCTCTCATCAGCCCCTCCCTGAGGTAAAGACCATATAGTGACACAGACTGGGTCAAACTAAGAGGCTGTGTAAGGCCCAACACTGATCTTGTCGCTTCCTTCCTATTTAATAGTCTCTGATTTTGATGCCCTCTTAATGAAAGCTTTTTTTGCCTCTCCATTGGAACTTAAGGACCAGCATTATTCTCCATAGCGGATGGTTTGCTTTTAAGATATTGGGTAGTGAAATGGTTAAATCAAATCCATAAAGTACCTGGCTCCAGCATTATTGCCTTGGCTACTAAAACTACTGCCTCTAGTCCTTCTGGCCTGGCACTGGACTCTACCAAACCTCATGACAGTGTCTGCTTTTCACTTCAGGGAATGTTGAACATGCTTGGGTATGTCAGACAAACTAGATGGAGTAGATGCCACGTGTTGCTGTCTTCAGCTAACAGCTGGCTCATACAGAAAATAAGGCTAACTTCTATTAAGGTAATGAACTTAGTGCTTCAAAACACAAGATTTTTGCCTTAATTGCTTCCTGTCCTTTTGTTCTAGGAGCAGAGAAATGTAACTGGCACTGATGTGATGCCCACTGGCACTGATGAAGCTTGCGTAATGGCTGTTCAAAGTGTTTACCACTTGTCTTGCAGATCTGAGTCTGCATATTTAGCATTCCTTATTAAAGTTGCTAAACCATGGCATGCTTTTCCCAACTAAAGATTGCTAGAGGCACACAGAGATGAGCCTCAAGGCCTTAATGATAGATGTTCAAATTGCACACATCCTTACACGATATTTTTGATATTTGGAACCTAGAAGCTCAGTTTGCTTCTCAGTGTCAAACGACTCCTTCTCTGGGAATAGAGAATGGAGTAAGACTTAATGTCAGATCTCTCATTTGAAGGTATGATGTTTTTTCTGAAGCGTAAAGTGATGCCTAAGAAGGATCCTTAAGTTAAGTTACGCTCTTTGTAGGAGAGAGCTATTGGAGATAGTGGTGTTTCCTCTCTATCAGACAGCAGCTCCTGAGCTTTCAGAGGCATACATTTCAGCTGCCAGCAAACACACTGCATCAGTCTTGTTCTAAAAGGTTTCAGTATGTATGAGACTGAGAAATATATCTGACCTCATAACTGCATTGGGAGCAATACTTCTAATTTGAGAAGCCTGAAGCAAGATTATCTTGTGTTAGTGGATGCTGGGGAGAAAGAGCTCTAGGTTTAGTCCTGTTCTTCTCATTCATCTTCAGGCCTTACAGGGAGAGTGCTTGGGAAGCAAGTTTTCCTTTTTTTTTTCTACAATCTGGAACAGGGGATTGTTACCAGATTTGGCATGAATTTCAGGATTCTTTGCTGTTTTAACACCAGAATTAAGAAACTAAGATGTTCATCTTAAGTGAACTGCCATGAGTCCTAGATACTTAGCAAATACCTTCAATCAGTAAAAAGCTAGAGAGCATAGAAATTAAAATACATATTTGTATAGACTAAATCACAGAATGAGACTTGAAGCAGTAAAGCGTTGGTCTACCTTTGACTGTCTAATTCAGATTGGTCTACATCACTATTGGATGCATCATCTGGCCCCATTCTCCTTTCTTCAGGAAGTAAAACTTTGTGTAAAATATCTCAGAAGAACTGTTTGCCAAGCAGATAAGACAACTCCAGTATAGAAGCCCTAGGAAGTTTGGTATTATCTGCATGGGTGAATGAGAAACCAAACAGTTCAGAAAAAAGCAATAATGGAAAATTAGGAACAAGCTCTCTAGCTCAGCAATGAAATATTCTCTGAAGAAAACAAGAAATGCTAACCCATCTGTCCATATAGGTAGGCAGTGTTGGATTTCTGAGACCTGCTACATCCTGGGTCACTAGTGCAGTGTACTGAAATTCAGAGAAATCAAGGGAAGAAACTAATGTCGTGCCCCAAATTATTGCTAGAAGAATCCTGTTGGCTTTAACCAAATTATCTCCCATTACCACCACTGGAGTGGGTTTAAGGCTGTGTTTTAGGAGTACCACGGTTCCTTGAAGCTGTCTGAACACTTAAGGGTCCAGTCAAGTTGAGCTTGAGGGCCTCCCTGTCTCTGGAAAACTTCTTGGAGGAAAAGGAGACACCCTGGAGTTCACTCTTTCATTTCATATGAGCAGTCTGAAGCTTTGTTTATTAGGGGCTGCATTAGCAGTTTCGGTAGTGCTTAGCATTTTTCCATGAAGGGGAACTCATTTGAACAATATCTTAGTTTCAGCCAGTGGTTATAGTTCTTTGCAATGTGTTGTCTACATAAAGTTTGTGTCCTTTATTCCTTCTTATATAATGGTTCATTTGTGAAGGATGTAGGGCAGAGAGCTGAAGTGCAGAAAGGACAGACCCACCTCTTTCCCTCCTGGTCATCTCAGAGCATGCCGTGTACAGCCCGACTTGCTATGGGGACACCTTTTGCAGCTGAAGTGGAAAATACTTGCTCAGCTAATGGAAAAACACTGACAATCTTCTCGGCAGGGGTTGTAACCATTTGTTTACTGCTCTGTTTTATTGAAGGTAGAGAAATTAAACCATGATGCTAATCAGGATTCTGAATTGTGCTGTGCATTAGTTTCTCCATTTGGAGAACCCCATCAACAAAAGCAGCACACAAGTGAGGCATGAGTTGTCACCTATCTTCACTTGCAAACCAAATAATTCATCCGAAATAGTCATCTTGCCCAAATATTTTGGGGTCTAAGTGAACTCTTAAAAGCTTTTGACTTGATTCAGGTATATTTCCAAGGTGCAGATATGTTAAGTACATGGTACAAAACTACCAGATAACTACTTTTAGTTCTGCAATAGGTGGGGGACCATGGTCTCTGCAAAGCAGCAACTGAATTCTTATCACCTGTTCTGAATAACCATTTAATTTAGTATCTGTATGCTTACATATTTAAAAGCATTAGATAACTGTTAATCTTGTGTAATTGTGAAAACTAAGCTGCAAATGCATTCTGTTCTACCTTCTCCCTTTACTTTTAATGAAGTCTTAATTATCAAACCAATTTTTAGCCCTCATCTCTATGACAAGCTATGAATGTCCTTCCTTTGGTTTAAGCATTAGAAGCTTAAGCTCTCTGATACCCCAGAATAGGTCTATTCAGCAGCTGTTTAGGAATGCAAGAGATGGTGATAGCTGTCACTTAAGTCAACACTTATATTAATGTGGCAAACTGAATTTTATAGAGTGACTTTTCTGAAACCTAAATAGGCAAAATGGCAGTGAATGTGGTGGTGTTATGAAAAGGAAGACTGCACTTTCCTGCTCTATTATACTGAAGTGGGAAATCAGTTCTGTATCTGGAAAATAAATGTTTAGTTTTAGCATGGTAGAAGCTGCATGACTTGAAGCCTTTGCTTCTTTGTCACTTTCCCAGCAGTGCTTAAGGAGTTGTCACCTTTCTGGATGCTCTTTAGAGGAATTCACTGTCTCACTTCTGAGAACGGTTGAAATCAGATTTCATGAACTTGGCAGAATGTCTTCGTTTTCTGAGCTTCAAAGGGCCTGTTGTGGTTCTCTTATTGCAATAATGCATATGCTTAGAAATTTCACAAATTTCTTGATCTAAAAGAAAATTTGTTGGTTGACAGGTAAGTTTTTCCTGTCTTTTTTGGTAGAGCACGTTTGAACTAGTAACACTGCATATATGAAGATATTGTAAGTTTGCAGTTTGGTGTGCAAGCCTGTGTTACCTGGAACACAAGGCAGGATACATCTAGAGATCAGCCTGGAAAGGTGTTTCACAGCGATAGATTGTGTAGCTGAAATTACTGTTAATAGCCTGTTCCATTTAGTACAAGGAGCCGGGTGCTCCCCACCTAACTCTTCTTTTTGCATCGCTATTTACTGACATGTCGTCTTCCTGCAAATCGAAGGGTAAGGGTTTTATTATGTGGCCCTTAACTTCCACTGACTTTCACAATCTAGATACTAGAGTGTGATGAACAGATGCAAGGGGGAAGAATCATATTGCTCTCTCTCTCTTTCTCTGCTCCAGTCTAGAAACAGTTGTAGTCTGTCTTGTCTTTAATTCTGTATCTTGCCCTCTGCTGATGCTAATTTCCCACATGCTCATAATTGTTGTCCTGTAACTGTTCTGTTGGTCATAGTTTGGATGTAAAATGCAGTACACAGATCAGCAGGTGCCTAGGACTACAGTTTTGAAAAGAATGCCTGAAAGTTGAGTGTTTCCAGAAAATTGATGCAGCTGTGGCCAGTATGCTTGGACTTAATGTTTGTACAGAAATAGTTTTTAATTGTTAATGCTGAAATGTCTCATGCTTGTTCTCTGTATTGTTTTCCTTGAAGAGCCATGGTAACAAGTGCAAAAGATTCTGGGTTACTTGCAACAGAAAATAGCAAACTTGTGTGGAATTAGAAATGATGATGTTGTCCAAGGATTTGAGCTTTATCACATTAAGTATTACAGCAGTAGTAGTTCCAGTAATATTGGTCATAATTCAGTGCATGTTCTGCATACACGTGTGATTACTGAAATGTTAAGAGGAGCACTGGGCTGTCAGATGCTCTGTTCGGGAGCACTCTAGTTTTGCAGGGTTTGAAGGGAAACACCTGGTTATAAAGCTTTACTGCAGTCTGCCCAAATGGTTGTCTGAGGCTGTGAAATTCCTTTTTCTGGAGGGAAAGGTGCTCTGTTTGAGCAGAGCACGACTGGAATACTGATCTCATAGAGACCAGGCCAAACAGCTTCTGATTTGAGCAGCAGCGTGGACCAAAGGTACTGCCCGGCAGACTGCATCTTCCCAGCAGGACGCCTTGCATAGGCCTGGACTAGGTGTGAAATTAAGAATAAAAAAGTGTGACTGAAGACAGCTTTATACACATGTGTATGACAAAACAGACTGCCTGGTCTGTTCTTTCTGGAGCAACTTGCTTAAGGAATTTCAAACATAGATTTGGGGAGGGAGGAGGAACAGGGTTTGCTGTTAACACCAGCTTTTTAGTTTTCATGAAACTCCATGTTTTGAAGCCTGCAGTTGTTAAAAATGCAGTTTCTGACGTGGCATAGGGACTCAGTGTGTTGAAGCAAGAAGAAAGTGTAAAAACAAAGAGTTGTCCTATTTAGCTGGTGATTAGAATAACGTTCATTTGTCTGGATTGCAGGAATAAACCTGAACAAGTTCGTCTTTCAAACAATACTGATGTATGGATCCAGAGCATTATTAGTGGAAAATTCCCAAGTGTGTTAATACTGTATGTCACAGTGTCTTTTCTCTGATAGGTAGCATTGCTGTTTAATGTTACCAAAAGGAAATAATGGAAATTACTGTACTTTTTCATAGTAAACTACATAACTTATTGTGTCATATATCTTCTGAAAATGATTCATGCAGACAGGTGGAGATGAAGTAACTTCTTTTATTGTATGCTGTTCAAGATAGTGTGTGTTTGTCTTTGCTCTTCCAAAAATGTCTGCTCCTTTGCAGGCATAGACACTGTTTTCAGAAGGTTTTAGGCTTTCAGAAGCTTCCAGGCTGCATTTTTTTTTTTTTTCCAAACAGAACGGTAACTGAAGGAATGGTTCAATTTCATGTCTGCGGAGTCTGTTTTGGTACTCAATTACTACTTAATCAGCCCTTACTACTGACATTGATGTGAAAACAAGCTATTTTTAAAATGGTTAAACTGCTTATTCAACTCTATTTTAACCTGATTTAATGAGCTGATCTCAAGATACATAGCATAAGCACGCACTTAAAAAATGCTTTAAAACCGGAACATTTTTAAGACTAAATGTGATTAGGAAGCTTTCCTAATGTACTGAATCAAAATATCCATCTTGATAAATCATTCTGTTTTTCAGCAAGCACTGTGCTTTTTGATGGGATTAATGCAATATACATATTTTCTCTGGCACTCTTCTGCAGACAAAGATTAAAATCCACTCTTGTCAGAGTGGTGGCAGCGGTTTACAAGAACCCCAAGGCAGTGTTGCAGTGCTCAAGCTGCCAGCGCTCCTCTACTGATACAAGATACTCTTGAGTACTTTTAGCAGTGATAGTGCTCGTTGTTCACATCTTTGAAATCCCCAGGTTGTGTATGTGGCGTGTTTTATTAATCCAAATGTTTCCTCTTAGGTGCTTATAAGTATAAAGTGCTTTGATATATCCTAGTGATTCTAGGTCAGCTGTTGTGAATAAATGTTAATTCCAGTGCAAGTGCTATGCTTTAGGGGAGACCTCAAGTAATCAGACTTTAAAGGTTTCCAAAGTTTTTACATGCCACCATGCCTTTCAGTGTGTGAGATCAGTGGCAAGTATTTCTAATAGTTCAGACTTCTGTTTCAGTAAAATCTGGCTTGTTGTGGTTAGCAGTGTTGCTGGCTTGCACGGCCTGAAGCCCTTGCCCTCTTGGGATGTCATATGGATTTTGTGGAAATGGGTATCCCTAGAGAAAGTAAGTACTCTTTCTTCATCACCACAAGCAGAGTGGTAAACAGGCATGCAAGACTTCCTTCTGCAGGTGGTCCTAACAGGTTTGCGGTCAGTCCATGATGTATTGAAACAGCTAGTGTATCATGTTAGAGAGGCAAGAATCTGAGCTTCTTTTAACTTCATGTTTTTATACTTACTCTACTGTATGAAAGCCATTATCTTTACATTTGGTTCTCTTACATCATGATGCACTTCTTAACCTGGCAACTCTCACACCACAAACTTTTCAGGTGACATTGTGTTTCTCTGTACACAACTGCAGAACAGGGACTTACTGTACTGTTCTTTGGACTTTCTTTTGTCTTTCTTGGACTATGCCAAGTGTGAATTGAAGAGGATTGGAAGTTGTAGAAGTCAACAAAAGAAGAAAAAAATGTGAGCCTCTTTTTTGTGACATAATTATTTAATCCACATGAGAAGGGAAAATAACTGACACAAATACAGCTGAAATCCTGGATTTCATTTTAAGGTTTACTTAAGATCCCTTTAACAATTTTTATAGAAGTGATCAAATGCCAGAGTTAAAGGCATGGCTATGTTATGTTCAAGGGCTTCCACATTACTAATCAACTGCTTCAGCCACTTTTTTTTGAGATGCTTAGTAGAACTATGACCAAAACAGGACTTGTAATTTGCCTTCTTTTCTGTCTAAGTGTCCAGTTATACTGAAGATGAAAGTTGCTTTATTCTTCCTACTCTCTCTGGTACTGCTTCCTCCCTCCATTGCTTAATATAGATTAAGCCACAGCCCTTTTAAGATGCATTTGAGGCCTAATGTTGCTTCATAATGGTTATGAAGTTTTGTGCCTATAGCAAGATGCCCTTGCTGGTGGGTGGGTTTTTTGTTTGTCTACCCCTCGCCCCTGCCTGGCGCACTGTATAGAGGACTAATACTCTGTTTCCTTCCAGAATAATTTTGCTATGTTCCTATAGGGATTATTTCATGGCTTGAACCTGAAATATCTCTGTTTAAAAAAAAAAAAAAAGTTAGTTTTCTCAGCATATGCTCTCTTTGTACATATTTATCAACTGCAGTGATAGATGGCTTTGTTTTCGACTACCTAGTACTCCAGATTAGTGATTGTTCTTGCATGTTAATTACTACTATTAAAATTGAAAGAAGGTACTCCTCTTTGAGCTGTAGGGAAGGACATAACTTTATTATGAGTTGACACAGTTAAATTCTGTCCCTAGCCTAAATGCTAGTTTTTTGGTAAGAAATGACAGTAACTTGATTGTTGTCTTTCAGTCAGCAAAAAACACCTTGAAGGCAATACTGCAAGTTAACTATTGCAAAATGTCTTTTAAAAAGGGGAGTTAGAAAACAAACTTTTGATCCTGACATGTTTCAGGATCTATTTGTCTTTCAAAACTCTGCAGTTCAGTAGCAAATAAAAGAGCCTGAAAGGAAAAGAAAATCCAAAAATCCAATGTCCAACAAAAATATGTGTTAGTATTAAGGTTAGAAAGGAGTTTTTGCTCAAGACTGCTGTATTTTTACTTGTATGCACAAATACTTTCGCACTTCTGCCTGCCTTTATTTAAGGTGACTAGAAGCTAGCTAGAACAGGAAGAACATTATGCATTTCTGCTGGTCATGCTCCTGGCAAGGAGCAAGTCCTCACTAGGACTTGCTACTACTAGCAATGGTAAAGGCTAAGGTAAGATGATAAGGTAACTGATTTAGCAAATTCCATGGTCTGTTTTTGTCTTAACACAGAGGTTTCTACTTGTAGTATCACAAGCCAGTTTGTAAGAAAGCATGCTCCTTAGGCCGGTCATTTTCATTTCGGTCAGTCCATGGTTTTCACCAGTTCTGCTTGTGAACACAAGAGAAGCCATAATAGTAAAGGCTATCAGTATTCAGACTCCTGTAGTGGCCATAAACAAATGCCTGAGTGTTTTGCTTGTGTGCAAAGGCATGTGCTTCCTCCACATACACTCCCTGCTTCCAACTGTTTTTCACGTTTGTTTTTCAGGTTGTTATCTCCTTGTTTGGATGTAGTCTGTCTATGAGTAACCCTCAGTTAACTCTTTTTTCTATCTTTCTCCCCCCCCCCCCCCCCCCAATTCCCTAGCTTGCTGAACTTCTTGTTAAGGTTTATGTAGACCTCAGCATCTACTGCATCCCCTACTATTGAGTACCACTGTTGCCTGCTCTGGGGGAAAAAACAGAGCTACCACCTCGTTTTTGTACCTGATATCAACAAGCCATAAGAAGCTTCCAGGAAAAATAGCTTATGTAGCAGATGATGGCGTTAGTCACTTGTGCATGAAGAGCCATGCAAGATGTAAGGCAAGAGAATGGTGCTAAGTTAGTGGGAGAATTGAACCTGCCTGTGATAAAACTTAATTTCTCTTGCCTAAAAATTTAGATTTATACCTCTAGTGATTGCTGCTTAATTATGGATTTAGTCTTAATGCATGGCAGAATAAACTATCGAATACTTCGGCCAATACTTCACCCTTTCCTTCAGTCTTTCTGACTTAAGTTTTCCCAGATTGGGAGCAAGAGCTGAGAATTAGGTTTGGGAGAAAGGCATTGAGGTATCAAAATTGAAATCTAGTAGTGAACTTTCTGCAAATATCATCGTGATAACTCTGTGGCTTGCTAGCTCAGTGGTATACGTGAGTATCAGTAAATAAAACTTGAACTACAAGCAAACTGCTATATAAATGGGAATTGCTCGGTAAATCATTCTGTTGCTGTAATTTTGCTGAAGCTGATTTGGAAATACAGTTTGAGTTTTGTCATGCAAAGTTGAAAGGACTGAAGTGTTAATAATTTATGTTAAAAGTAAATGGTGAGCAAGCAGCACTGATGGTAGTCTGTCCTAATTCCTTTAGCTTCTCTCACTAGAGACCATAGCTATGTAGGTACAATGTTAGATCGCAGTCGAGTTTAATGAATTGCATACCCAGGTGTGTGCTTCTAGCCTGATTCCGTATCAAAATAAAATGATTTTGGTAACCTCTAGTGGCATAAACCAGACTCATTTGGCAGTGGTGATGTGTGAAGCCGCAGCAGCATTTTTTTGACAGTCAATTAATAAAATAAAAAAAAGCTGGCACCAGCTGACTGGTCCCTTCTTTGCAAACAAATAAGTGCTGTGTAAACTGTAGCTTGGGAGTATCACACTAACATATTACGGAGCATGCAAATGTTTCGACTTGCAAATCTAGACAACTAAAAGGTCTTGGGGGTTTGTGGATGTTTTAAACTCCTGTGGGTGAAATCCTCTTTATCAAACTTCAGTCCTCCATACCTGTCAGCTGGAACACAGGCCACAAATAGTGCTCGCTTTGCGGCCCGACTTGCGTGCCTTTGGAGTATCGTAGGCTGTGACTACTCGCTGGCTTTTAGGTCGATTTAACAGCGTTGCATCTTTTACAGTGGGTGGTTTACGCCACGCTATTTGTGCTTTTGTGCAGTTGGAGAAGGCGCTTGCTGTGCCTGTGCCCCTGTTGCTCAGATCCATTCTTCCCTCTTCTGAACGTCCAGGAGACTCGTGAAAAATGTTATGGGTCTAAGGGATGAGTTCAGACAAGCGCCTTGGGATATAGGCTTGTAATATTAAGGGTATCATGCAGATTTCTTTTAATGGCATTTTTCCCCCCAGTGTGTGCAACATTAGAAGTGTTGAAAAGCAGAAGAAAGCTTAATGTCAAGTTTCTATGAACTTGATTTTGGTACTGTTTACAAAGGTATGAAGTTGGCTAGTTCACATGGTATTTTAGAGGACCTTGGCCAACCAGCTTCTATTCAGAGAAAGATAAGCTTACAACTTTTAACCAAATTATTCTTTGTGTTTATTGAAAGTAGAGCATTTGATGTAAAATGAACACTTGCATGACTGGTGGCAGAAAATGTATTAATATTCAGGGAACAAGCTATCCACTTTCAATCACTGACAGGCTGACAGGTCTTCAGGGAGTAAATCTGTTGAAGGCAGCATACAGAGCTGAAATTTAGTTGTTTAAAAAAGAAAATCCTGAATCAATTAGAATTCTTTTTTTCACCTTCTGTGGGTTTGCATTGGTTTTCTGCTCCTTAATGTTATTTCTTAACTTCAGGAGTACATTTCTTCACTGTCAAATATTGATGCAAATATGTAATGTTTTTGGAAGATGAGCTTTTTTTTAAGCATTTATTGTGTGCAGTGTTCCAGTTCTTGCTGGTTTTATCCTTTTAGTTCATTATTTTAGGAATATCTTTGCATAAGTTGAATAGCCTCACCTCACTGAAATTGTGATTTTATTGTAAAAAATTATGTATAGTCCAGAGTTTTTAGTTTTCTGGAGTATATGATGCAGTGTTTCTTTAAGATAAATTCTTGTGCTAGAATGTGAGATGAGTTTTATTAGCTTGATTGTTCCTATTCACTTCCAGATATATTAATAACCAAATGTAAATGTCACTTTTCTGTTTTGTCTTTATGTAGAATCTTTATCATGATGTTAGTTTGAAACTGAATAATAGTTTGACTTTTTGTTATAAGAATTAATGTTGATAGCTCTCAAGTTGTGGGGCTGCTTTTTCTCCTTTACCTGTTAAGGAGATCAGTAAGGGAACAGGACAAGGGGAGGCAGAACTTAAATCTCCCTGGGTTTTTTTTTCCTTAAAATAAGTCCAATTTATATCATAGAAGTCATTCAGTCTCACCTTTAAGTAAAGTACATACTGAAAAAGTTTTGAAAGCTTAGCCACCTCTGATATTTGTATGTTTTAAAACAATTTTCATTCTTATTTTTTTTTCAGTAGAAAAAGTGATCTGCTTAAATTCTTGATTGTCTGTTTTGTTTGGTCTGTACATCTTACAGGAATCTTCAAAAATTCCAGACAAAGTGCAAGATTAACTGGTTACTCTGGTAATTTAATCACCAGTTAGTTCAAAACTAACTTGTTCAGCCCTTGCATAGGGTTTTGGTGGCTCTGATGGGGAACAGAGCAGCCAAGGACTCCCTCGTGTGGTGGGTGCGCCAAGCTTTCAAAGGCATCCTGTGTGCAGCAAAGCTTGTCAAAGGACTTCTGGTTCCTGTGAGTTGAAAGAGCATATTGAAATAATGGAAGTGTTGACCCTAGAAAAAATGCAACAGCAGTAACTCTTCTGGAACCAAAACTGCCGGTTCTGCAGCATCTGATAGTCATCAGATATTACCACTGTATAGCACTGGAGCAGTGCTGAAATATAATACCATCTGTGCACCCAAACAAAAATCTAAAATTCTAGCACAGGGGCTGTGGATTTTGTGTGGGAGGTCAGGCTTTGTCACAGTACTTAACCATCTTCAGCAATATCTGTTTCAGTAGGAGAGTCGTGAGGACATGGATTCAGTAGACAGCAGCAGGAGACTTTGGGAACAGAAGATAAGCACGTCCTATATTGGCTTAACACTGGCTCCCTAATCTTGTTACCATGCAGAAAGCTATAGGAGTCTTTCTTCAGGAGTTTAAAATGCTACATGACCACTGAAAACACAGCACTTAAGTTCACTGTACATTTGTAACCTCCCAGGGACCTTTCATGTGTGGTATGGCTCTAGCTGTATTTTAGAAGAAATAGCTTTCAAAGGACCCCTTAACATCTGTGAAATTAAAGCTCGTGCTTGTCTGCCTTTCAGCCTGTTCTCTTAAGGTGTAACAAAGGTCATAAATGACACCTGAGCGCTCTTAGCCAAACTTTGTTAACAGGACTCCATAGTTCAGATGACTATACTCCCTTTTACTATGCATTCAGCCCAGTAGCATTGAGTAAAGAGCTTTTGAAGCTGATCCCTTCACTTCTGTCTGAAATAATACACTTAGTTCCGAGGTACCTGTAGGCATGGGAGATATGTTTCCTCTTAAGTGGTGGTTCTTGGGTTGAAAAAACAGCAAAAGCATTTGTCCTGCTCCCAGGTCTGTTATGAAATACACTGTCATCCTTTGACCTGCAGAAGGCAGCAGCTACACAGTAGTGGCATTACTACACCTGCTTACTTGCAGAAGTTGTCTCTTGTTGTTAAATGCTTTAGCCCCACTTCTTGATTTTTAATTTTTATTTATTTACTTGCACCTGTTTTCCTGGTACAGGAGTACAATAGTCAAGCAAAGGGAGAGGTTCTCTTCTTTAACTTGTCCTTTGAGGAAGCCACATGATCTGAAGACTCTTTTCCTTCTCTATCTGATTCCTTTGCGGAGATGGAGCATGGAGGAATTTAGCTCTTTTATGTGATAGTTGTCTTCTGAAATTTTGTTTAATGTAAGCTCCTGATCAGCCACTGCCTGTGGCTGCTGGAGCTGCTTCCATAGAGCAAAAGGAAGGAAATGAAGGTTGGTGAGTACACTTTTTCCAAAAGGGAAGTTGAGGTGGAGGCCTTTTCCAAGGGCAGATGAAAGATAAAGCTATAAAACAATCTCTTAATTGCTGGAGTGGTGTAGTTGGGCTAAATGGCAGGGTTCAGCTGTTTGCACAACACTCTTTAATGTAACAGTAGAATATTGACGCAGGTTTGTTGGAAGGAAGAAGCCAGTCTCTTGGTGGTATGTCTTTTTAGCCTTTCTTAAATTCCACTGTAGCTGAATTAATGTTTGGAAATAAGTTCTGAATATCACTGAGAAATGGGAAATTTGGAAGAAGCAGCAAAAATGATTTGATGCTGATGAGCTACTCTGAGATAGAAATTATTAGCTTATTTAGGGAGAGTAAAGCCTTGGTCGTGTTATCCTGCACTTGTCTTTAATTGTTCACTGTTTTTTGTAGGTGCTGCCCTCAGTCCTGTAGTGGCATAAATGTTGGTCAGGCAATTACTACACTTGACAGCCCAGCCCTTCAATTATCTGTCAGTACACAGATAATAGAGAGAAAATGATGCCAACTTTTAGACTGCGAACACATCATTTGAATGTAGAAATAGTTGTGTCCCATCCTATTAAGAAAATATGTCTTGTAAATTCGTAGCAAAATAAAGGGTTGCACATACACAGCTAAGAATGGTTGTAGTGCAAGAAACAAGCAATGTCAAATTCCCACCGGAGGAGATGAGCTGTATTTAAGATGGAAATAGAATTTAAGTGAAGCCTTTGCATTATAGTAAGCTGCAAGAAAAATGGTGACCTGTTGCTCTGTACTCTTGCATGATAATATGCTATTAGCTTTCCTGTCCAGGGCTGTTCTCATGGGACAGATTTTAGTAACTGAACAGTTTCCTAACCCGTAACTAGGGATGCCTTGAGACACCCTGGATATGTTTTGTGTGACTGAGTATTTCATACCTGAAACCTTTCTTCAAGAGAGGACTTTTCCAGGTAATAGATGCCTCAAACTTCAGACAGCTTCAGTGTTCTTTTTTATTCTTTGTCATGGCCAACTATCTCTTGATTATTGCTCCATTATAAATAGTTTGGATAGTAACAGTAAGAGGTCAAAATTGCCTTGTGTCTCCAGATCTTCTATTCCTCCCCACGTTATGAGAGCTTTGTACAGGTAACTAAATGTGACCAAGTGAAGTGAGCTGGTTTGCAATTGCTTTTGAGCAATTAAGTAATTCAACAGAAGCCTTTATTAGATGGCGTAAATAGCTGTGCTTCGTGGAAATGTATAGTTCAATGTAGTGGTGCGTTTTGTATCCTGCAATCCTGAATTATCTAAGATGGAACTAGGCTGTTTGGATTTTGCTAAACAGCCAGTTAGGGTTTCCCAGTCTCTTTTGTCATTCCTTCATTCCCATGTCACATCTCTAGTAGCCCAACCTAAGTCCTCTCATGAGCTTTACTTTTAAAATTCGGTTCTTGAGTACAGCACACCTTAGATCTGCTGTTATAATCCTGTCTCCTTAGAAATGTTGAAGCAGTTGTTGGAAGCAACGAGAGAATCCCTTAAGTTAGCAAAGTTCTCTAGAGTGCAGTTATTCCTGTTCAGAAACCTGAATGTGTTTTTGTCCTCAGAGGGAGAAAGATGTTGTTTTTCTAATTATATTAAAAGGACTCAACTCTGCTTTCAGGAATACCATTGCTACTTTAAAAGCAGAGCATTAAGAATGGACAGCAGACATCACACCAGTGATGTGACAGCTTTCTGTGTGGATCCTGCTGGGACATTCCTCTCAATGTTGCTTAGTAGAAGACTTTCTTCAGGCTTTTATACCTGTGTGTGCAGTATTTAAGTAGGGTTCCTTTAGAATAAGCATTTATGAAACAATTTGAGCAGGAAAGGACTAGTTCATTTGGTGATACTTCTTTTTGTAACTATTGTGAAATGGAATTTGCACTTTCTTAAAGCAAAAAAAATGATGTGACATTTTTGAGGCACAACAGTAAATGCAAGTATGCTGTGACTATGGCTGTACCTTCCTACCTATTTAATTCTGTCTTTTTAGCTGAAATTTCATTGATCTTTGAGTGACAGGTGCCTGTAAAAAGTCTGTCTACTCCTCTTCCCTAAATATTAAAGCACTAAATTTTCCTTACTTCTCCCATTTAATGTTAAGTTACTTAGTGTTTATTTGTCTAGCATGCATATGGATCTCCACTCATTCTAAGTTGTCCCTTCAAAGACTAATTAGAATCAAATTCAGTTTGTAATCATTTTTTGCCCCACTCTTCTCAAAATCCACTTCATATTTTGACTCTAATGCCAAAAAAAACCTGGGCATTATCTGATAAATTATCATTTTTTAATTTGCATCCTCATATCTGGTGGTCAAGTGAGCTTTATAAAGTTCGTAGAACTTGAAACATAAATAGAACAATTTCCTCTGTTAAAATGAGTATGTATGTGCCTTATGCTTTCTTTACCAGTTCATTAAGTTTTATGGTAAGCCACATGCGCAGATGCTGGATATTTGGCAGTGACCCAGTTAGTGATGAACATAGCAAGCCTAGTTCCAAAAAGACTCCTCCATCTAAAAGGAGTTTTTGCCACATACGCTTGAGTTTTACTTGGTCACAAATGCCAGTTACAGAAAACATAGAGTATAATTAGTGAATATGAAGCTTCAGATCACAAACTTCAGGTCATTCACTGTCTGTCTTATATAGGCATGTGAGATGCAGTTTTACTGCTGTTTTATTTTTTATCGAACTTTGCAGTAAAATTCAAGTCAGACTCTTTTTTTCTTATTCTGATGATGTAATGATAAAAGCAACTTCTGTTGGTATTTGTGGGCATTACTGTACTGCTGTGACAATGCTTGATGATGTGGCTGTTGGTTTTAGTAGCTGGTGGAGGCTACTATTTAAGTGAGCAGAGATGGAGTTTCTGACAGTCTGGAAGAATCTGAGGTCTACATCTGTCCTCGTTTCCTCAAAGTAGCTAATGCTATGTATGACGTCGTTGTTTTCTTTCTGCATGTTTGGCTTGGGGCAGTACAGGGGACAATATCTGATAAGGGGCCCTGTTTTTAGTATTTTCTGTTGTATTTGCTAAATCTGATGTGTGGGGGTGTCCTGTGGTCCCCCCCCCCACCACCACCATCATTTTGGCTTTTGCCACTTCAGGTAATTTCTTCTTTTCCCAAGGATTTAGGTAACTAGTTCCTAGCTTCTATGCCACATGGCCTAATATTCATAGTGTCCCTCTGGCCCAGGCAGAAAACCCAGTGGCAGGTAGCTTGCGACTATACCTTAAAAAGATACTTTAAACAGTGCTGTGAAATATCCACAGGAAAAAAAACTATTGAGGAGAATAAGCTTAACTGAGACAATCTGAATATGCCACTTCTACAGTGACGGACACTACTGCGAATGAGCAGAGCCTTCTCCTTGAAGGCAGTGAAAATGTTTGGTTCTTTTTTTTTTCTTGCTGGTGCGAGTAATAGCTCACAAAAATAAGAAACAAATCATTCCTTTCTTTAGGATAAACTAAGTTTAACAAAGCTTACCGCTCTGAGTTCTGGAATAAAAAGCTGGTGTACGCAGTCTCTCCTCTGTTCAGGAGGAGTAGGCCATAATTTTACAGGTCTAGAAAGGCTAAACTCTGGATATTAGGAAGATCTAAACATATAATATGAAAAATCATAGAGCACCAGGTTAGATAGCCTGGGGAGGTGTTGGAGGGTTTCAAAACTGAAGAGTCATTAAGCACAAATTGCTGAGGCAAGAGCTAGGTGTTGCTGGCTGTGTCTTAGGAGACTAAGCTGCACTTTAATATGCATTTAAACCTGAGGATTATTTACTCTTTGGACAAATGTAGACTTCCTTTCTTCCTTTTTCCTCCACCTCTTGTGGACTCTGTGACAAATGTCCCCCTTGAATGTGTTTCTAGACTTGAAAGCAAGTGCATGATAAGCTTGGGTGATTTCTGTCTTTCAGTGTATGAAGTTAGCTTGTGCGGAAGTGGCGCAAATGGAACAAAAATCCCAGGTTGTTTCTGTCAGCATTTGCTTCAGGTTTTGGCTTTGTGCAACATTAATGGCATAAGATTAAACAACAGAATCACAGAATGGTTGGGGTTGGAAGGGACCTCTGGAGATCATCTAGTCCAACCCCCAGGTGCCCAAGCAGGGTCACCTGGAGCACATTGCACAGGGCTGTACCCAGGCAGGTTTTGAGCATCTCCAGAGAAGGAGACTCCACAACCTCTCTGGGCAACTTGATGCTGTGTTCAGCCACTCTCACAGTAAAACTTCATGGCAGAATCACAAAATAAACATGAAGCAATTAGTTCAAGCTTGTCTTGGATAAATTACTGGATTGTGTTTGTGTAACTTCCTACTTTTCATATTCCTCACCGAGTTCAGTGAAGTCTCTCCAGAAGAACTAGTCATAAAAACGGTGGCCTTTGTAGCTCTTGAATCTGTTCTTTGCCTGCAGTGATCTGGCTGTTTTTATTACGTGAAAAATAGATCATGTGAACAGAGGAGTGGAAATCATTTCTAGGTGTCGTCTTTAACCCCCTCTGGAAATAGGCCCTGTTGTGATGGGAACATCTTCAAAGAAATCAAAATCTCTGGGGAAAAAAAACTATTTTCTTTAACATTTGTGGCTGAAGTATGCTCCTGTCTAGGAGATGACTGATAACACCACCACCAAAAATTAGCATTTCTGTTTTAGGAGAGAAAATAAAAGCCATGCACAAAGAGACATTCCTTTAGATTGTATGTGGTTGTGGGTGTGTTTTTCTTGTTTTTGAGAATGTTGGCAAGAATTTCTGCAGACAATGGGAGTGATGGAGGTGACAGGTACAGAAATTACTCTGCTGTAAGCAAATCAATAAGGAAAATTTCATTTTTAGGATAATTCACTATATTTTTTGCTTTATGTACTATTTGATACATACTATAATTTGATAAATAAAATATAAGTGCTTCTATATCTATCCTGGCAATAAATTTCTTTGCTATGTTTACATTTTATATAGCATTGTCTCACCTTTCCTACCATCCTATCTCCAAGGTAATATTTCCAGTTAGTGTCTTGCCAGTGAGAATGCTGGATGCTTTGACTTGTTGACTCCTTTTTAGACCTCATTTTTGTACAGTTTCTTTTAAAAAATAAGTCAACAGTATGGAAAATTGTCTTTGAAAAGGTCTGCAAATGGATAGTGTTCTTACTCAGCAGTATACTTTCTGCTATGTTAAGTTTTTCTACTTAACTTTTGTATTTTTGTACTTGTGCTTCAGCACACCCCTTTTAAAAGATTTGTAGTGAAGGCAGCTAGTTCATGATGGTATACTCTAGGTTTTGAAGTTGTTGAAAGATGACATTGCTACTAAGCTCTCAAGTGTTTAATAACAAGCACTTAGGCTGAGAATACACTGTTAGAAGTGGGCAGTAGTTCAGTAGGAGGTAATTAAAAATACTTTGTGGCTATCTCATCTGGATTACAGATGCTAAAAGAACCTGAAAATGGTGCATGTTTGTTCTGAAGATAATTAGGTGCTGTCCAGTCACTTGTAGCTGTTGCTTCGAATATAGAAATAAATGAGCTTTTAAACTCCTCTTTACTGTGAGGCTTTGTACTTAGAGTATAAATAAATATCTGTAGAAATGTTCAGCTTCAAAGATAACTTCTGGCTCAGAAATTAGAATTCTGATCCTGAAGTATGTGTGTTAGTTTCAAAGCACTATTGCAGAATTTTGCCATTATACTTTATATGTTCAGGTATGGAAGCTCAGAACTAAGCAAGTGGTGTGTGTGGGTGTATATTTTAAACCTTGAAAATCTTGCACTTCCTCTAACTCTCTAACTAATCATAACAAACTCCCAAACCTACTCCTCATAAATATTTTTAAGTCCTTCATTAAATTGGCTGTAGCTGTTTTATGTGTTGAACCTAGGGCAGTCCTTGGGAACAGAGAAAAGCTAGATAAAATCACTAATATTGCTGGAAAAACTAGGTGTTATGAACCTCTGAAACTTTGATATATGAAGTAGGTACTGTTTTTAATATAAGCAATTTTTGCTCAGTGTGTCCATATGCATTTTAAACATTTTTCTGTTATGTAGTGCTGCGGTACTAATTATCACTTTACTTCCTTTTTTTAATCAGGACAGAGCTTGGGATATGGCTTTGTGAACTATGTGGATCCCAAGGATGCCGAAAAAGCTATCAACACGCTGAATGGACTGAGACTTCAAACTAAAACAATAAAAGTAAGTAGAGTTAATTGTGTTTTAAAGGAACTGAAGTGTCTTGATTTCTTGATGATCAGAGGAATGACTTGTTTCCCCTTTCCAAGTGGAATTTAAGCATTCTGCTGATGTTAGTCATATAGGCTAGGACTTCACCGTGGAGCAGATTGTTAGTTTGGTCCTTAAATAAAGTCTGTTTATGCTAAATTTAGAGAGTTAGATTCTGGCTAGACTGAAGATTTCTGGTTAGGTATAGAGAAGTTAGATTTTTATATATTTGATAACGCTTTGGATGTAAGCTTGAAACATTACATGTTACATGCTTGATTATATGCAACACTGCATTTCTTTAAGTCTGAGGATACTGCACTATTTGCTTCTTGCTTACCTTCTCAAAGAACATGATATGGATTGCTTTTTAGCATTTTCTTTGTTTTATGGTGGTAATGGCTTATTTCTTTTAAAATTCCTTCAAATGAAGTGTCTGAAATATCTAGTTTGGCTACAAAAAATCATGAATTACTGGATTCCTAGTGTTATGGGGATTTTTTGTTTTGTAGCTATGGTTCATAGGCCTGTTTGCTTCCAGTGTTTGGGATTCCTGGTTTTTCATTTAGTGTATGTAGTCACCCCTGCTCCTCTTGTTTCCTAAATTTAATTGCGCAGAAAATTTTCTAGAGGCATTTCTTACCAATGCCTCTTCTTGCTCCACTCAGCCACGTTTTCTTCTTGCAGGTAAACTGGCTTAAAGTTTCTCCAAATTCATTACCTGGGTTGGGGTGGTGGGGAAGTGGCTTTTTAATTAGCATCTGGTTTTAGATGCATATTTCAAGTTTCATTTTATTAAGATTGGCTTTGAAATGCAGTCTTAAACAATCATCCCATTATCAGAAGAGTGACAACAACATATTCCTTTGAGCAATTATTTGGGCTCTAAAATCTCAGGAGAGGAGATGAAACTTTTTTAGGGAATGCTGACTTTTGAACGTGGTTCACAGGTGTTAGTGCCTGAAGGCAACACGTGTGCCCACCAGTCCGTTCTTCAACGTTAAACAGCATGGTATGCTAGTGACTTGGGTAGCGGCTGCACTCTGACTAGAGTCAGACTTGAGCTGTAAGATGAAACTTGCTTCTGAAAGGGTGTGAACTTAAAAAGCAGCTCTGAGCCCCTTTAAAAAATGATTTTGAGACAAAAATAAGATAGCAGTAGTTAAGATTTAAATGCCCTACCTGTTCTGGGTTTGTAAGCTTAAAATGCTTGACACTATTTGAAATTTATAAATATTGCTGTTTAACAAATGCAGAATCGCTACTCTTTATAGCAAGGAATGGAAAACACTGATAGAAGCCTAGTTGCAAAAAGCTTCCTGTTTGCTTCTAGCAGACTCTTTGCCCATAGGCAGACTTTCTTCCTTAATCTACTTGGGAAAAAATTTGGATGTCACTTAACTCTCCAAAAGAGCATACAGTTTTTGAAGCTGTCATCCTGTTGTGATGGGAGACGAATGAGGAATGGAACTGTGCTCTAATAATGTTGCAAGCACATTGTGTCTTGACATTTAATATGTCAATTGCACAAATTAAAAGAAAAAAAGCTGCTGTCAAGGATATGTTGAAAGTTCTGGAGACTATAGCTAGACACAAAAAGAAGAAAATGCTACATATGGAGAATCTGGCCAGGCCTCCCAAATCAAAGTAATCACCTAAGGTGGTTGCCCATGTGTTGGTGTATGCTCCCAGTATGTGAATTATTAATCCTTTCTCACCTTGCTAAGCAATTAATGCAAACAGGCACTGTATTTCTGCAAATAAAAATTTCTTTTTGAAAGAGAGATTGGGGGGAAAATGTGAAGATGGAATGGACGAGTATAGGGGATGACACTGCTCTACCTTTCCCGCATTCGATATGCACACACACACATTTTATATATATAAAAAGTATATTAAAAATGTGTCTGTATCTATAGCTATCTGTCTATATAGGGAATTTGTGCCATAAGCCAAAATGATGACATCTTCACTAAAATAAATAAAACCGTTGTCTAGCTAGAAAAATCTGTGAATGCTGCTTGTTCGGGTCAAATTCTCATTCTGATTAAGTGTTCAATTCTAGCTAGCTTCAGCAGCAGCTTTCAATGTTAGTATGCATGACTTAAGGGTGGAAAAACTGTGTTACTCCCTTCTCCCTTCCTCTTCTCCTTTCCTGCTCCATTTCTGGTAGTGCTTCAGTGACTGCAAGTTCTCCCAAGACAGGTGTTACAAGAATCAGGCTTTACCTCCTTCCACACTGCTGGAGGCCAGGGGGATCCCTAACCTGTTTTGAGACTAAAGCATTTGTATATCAGAAGTGTGGCAGTTGCTTGAAATGCAGTTAATCGAGAGCATCTGCACTGAACTGTCACCCAACAGAAATACCCAGCCTCCTGTGGAGCACTTTGTAATTAATATATTCCTCAGGTCAGTCCTGGAGCTTGGCTGAACAGAGGTAAAGTTGATGTCCTAGGCCTTTGTGGCAAACGGGCTCTCCATCCCAGGGGTTCTTTCTGCACCAGGACCTTTGCAAAGCTGACTTACAGTTCACAGGCCACAGTGCTCCTATCCATCTGGAGCTGATACTTCAGCTGAGCAGTTTCAGTTTTGGCAAACCTGGAATCCAACTCTTATTTAGTTGGCTACTGAAGTTTTTAACCAATGCAATGGACTTTATAGGGATTTTTATATACCATCATATGAAAAATGATTGGATAGATTACTGCCCGTAGTGGGATTTTTGACTTCCTAAAATAAATAAAAACTTGGGTTATGAGTGTGTACAATATATATTAGTGCACAGAAGCTTATAAAAAATTCTAGGACATGTGCAAAAGTTTTGTAGTTTGCCACATTTCTGGTTGAAACTGTCCTTTTTCCTATTAATTAGTAAAATTGGAAAGAACCTCTTTGGTTAGGTGATGGACGTTCTGGTCATGGCTGACCTAAGAGCATTCCTGCTCAGAGGGAAGTATTCTGACCCAGGTGTGTGATATTCTAGATGGAATAAATGATGGATGCCTTGGAACCACTGCTTCTGTTCCAGTCTATTATTCATTGGGTATATTCTTCTGGCCCTTAAAAGGGCTGCCATCTACTATTTTCTTGAAATGCTAATATATAGAAAACATGAATTTGCAAATGCTGTTTTAACTTGTGCACAGATAGCAATATCAAAAACTATTAGCCTGGTACTTAAAAAAAATAAATAATCGTATGGGATATTTTATGGAATACTTTATTGAACTATTTGCAAAATATCGTAATTAAATTTCAGCTCCATTCCTACAAAGCAAGTAACAGCAGTCTTTAGTCTTGTCTTGGTGCCAGTTGCCTCACTTTCTGTTTTAACCTGAATATTTAAAACTCTGAGGTGGACGTGCATTGATATTGCAGGTGCATCAGGATGCATTACGTATCAGAGCTAGCTGTGGTAGGCACTGTACTTACACGTTTGGTAATAACTTCCCATGCATAAATTATGGCTTATTTGCAATGTAATTTTTTTTTAATTGCAGATAGGCTGTTAAGTTTGGGCTTCATTTAATTATACAGCTTCAGTGCAAAAACTAGCTGTAGCATAAGGGAGAGGTAAAACACTTCTATGACTTCTCTTCTAGAAGAAACTACTGCTAGGAAACATTTAGACTCCGCTCTATTTAAGAGCCAGCAAAATATGGTTTTCAGTGTCTGGAGTAATTCTTTTGCTTATCTAATTGCTTATCCATGATTTTGGGGATGGTTTTTGGGTGCTGTCATGAAAAGATCAGTCATTCCTGGACATGTGGTGAAGTATCAAAGGAGCGAACAGCGTAAGAAATGGTCATAGTGACTTGTAGATAAATTCGCTTGCATCTTCTGTTGGCTTGGCTTCTGTGTGGAGGAGAGGAAACCAAATACATTGTCAGTGACTTCCCCTCCCCTTTCTCTAACTCTAAGTTCCTTCAGAAATAAGAAGCTATAGATGAAACTGTTTTTCTGAAACGGGAGCATTTTTCAGTGTGGTGCAAAAGCACAGTGAGCCTCCCTGTCTAAAAAGGTTTGGGCAAACCAATCTCCTATCCTTCTGAGCTGGCCCAGAGGTTTAGGGTGATTTGTAGGAGGCACGTTTTTACCTAGATCATAAGGGACTAGCAAGAGAAATAGGAAAATCGGGTGCAGATGCTAGACTGCTCCAGTAGAGGCCACGGTCTCTGGATCGGAGCTCCTGCAAGGCACAGCTGACAGCAGTGGTGCCAAGTGTTGGTTCTTCCTTCCCAAGGTGACCTGGGGCTCAGAAGCTTCCTGCTGTCTGACCCTAAGCTCTCTGGTGTGAGAGGGCATAAAATGTCAGAGCATTTGTTTGCATGAGCTGGCAGATGGTTTTCTTGGTCATTATTGCTGATGATGCACATAGATGCATATGCAAATATATATGTTAAGGGAGAAAGAAAATTGTCCTGACTAAAGGTCTAGGAATTGCATCCTTTGTAAGATAGCATTGACTGACTTACCAGCCTCTACCCAGTTAGTGCTTCTTAAAAATCAGATCTAGTGTGGTTTCTTTTTCTTTGAAATTATTTAATGGACTATTAGAGTGTTTACATGGGTAATTATCAGCTGTCATGGGAATAGAGATTTAAGAAATATTTTATCTGAAGTATTAAATCTGTAGGTTTTCTTCCCACTCCTTCCTAGCTTTGCATATATTAAAAAGAATAAGGCTTAACATATAGCATTATTCCAACAGGAAGTTGATAGAAAGTTTATTTGACAAATTTTTTGGCTACACTGCAAAGATATCCTACTTTACCGTGATTATCACTTAGTTAACTGCCCTACTGTAGAGCTGTGTAATGAAAACAGTTATGACTTCAATAGAACAGTGAATGCTGCTTTATAATCACTAGAGGTACCCCAAAAGCATGCAGTTGGTTAAGGGGAAACTAAGTGAGGGATATGCCGCAAATTTCGTTAATGCCTTCTGAGAAAGGAAGTTCCTAAAACTTGGCATTATGCAACTTATTTTCACTTAGTCCTGTGAAGCTTTACTTAGGTTTGCAATAGTATTTATGTAAAGGAATTATACTGTAACTTAATTGCTCAAGACCTCAACCTTTATGACCCTATGATAGTGCTCTTGAAAATGCTGTGTATACCTCATAGGAGCTAACAGAGAATGCCGAAGAGAGATAAACGTGCTAGCCTGTTTTCTACATCAGTGCAACAGGTAAAGGTTACCTTGAAATTGCTCCTGCCTTGTGTACTCTCCATATTTGTAGAAGAAAATCTTAGTAATGTCATTTTTAATAGCATTTTTTTCATTAACTAGTGTCCCTGGGTAGCAGTGAAGTATATATAGATTGTGTGTTTAAAAAAAAAAAAAAGTAGTCCGTTAAAATACCAGGGACAAGTGAACTGTGAAGGTGAGAAAAAGTCCTCCTCACCACTTCTATTTCGCTCTTCTAGTGATAAAGAGCATTGATCTAGTGAGTGGCAAAAAGGGATCCTATTTGGAGGTTTAATTAAACCTACTGAATTTTATTGATGCTATCAATCACTAGAGACAGAGAGAGCAAGGTGCCAGAACTGTTAGTGGTCTTGACAGGGTAATTAAATACCTCAGGACTGTATTCTCAAGATAAAATTGACGTGCTCTAGCAGATCTGAAGCAGCAGAACAATTAGTCTTGGAAAAAAAAGTAAAGGTGTTTTTCCCTTAACTTCTGCAGGAGTTGCATAAATGGTAATTATACAGTCTTTTAGCTGTGTTATAGTTAAGCTTTGACAGTACTTCCATTTTAAAGCCCCCTCCCCACCCCACACACATTTTCACCTCCAGGTGAAACTTGTTCTTCACTGAGACTTAAATCCCCTCAGACTCTGAATGTCTTAAACAGCCAGCTTGAGCTGGTTAAGTATTTTTCATGTTGCAGAATAATATTGAGAGGGAGATTCACTTGTGAAAGCATACTGCTGTCACTTTCTGTAAACCATATTAAAGCCACACGATTGTTTCATAATGTCTAATCACTTTGAGGAAAATTAAAGCAGCCTGTAAGACTGAACTTTAAAATGTGCTAATCTCTCCCTAAGCAACTGCCCAGCTTGTTTTCTGTTCAGGTCCTGAACGTGCTGGGGTGCAGCTGATCGGGTTTTCTCACAGAAGTCTCTGCCCTTGCCTCCCTAGGGGCAGAGGCCCTTTGGACTCATCTAAAACTGTGCTGAGCAGGTTTCCTGACACAACCCTCTTCAGGAACCGTAAGGTCCTTTCTGAGCCTGCATAGGAGCTTCCGACCCAGAAATAGAGATGCGGGAATGGGTGGATGCTACTGTATAGGGCTGAGGGAAGACTTTGAGCACTGCTCAAGAGCCAAGCTCTAAATAACCCTCCCTTCTCCCCCCCACCAAAGAAAAATAACAAAAAGCTGTCTATTACTGGGACCAATAACACATTTTCAGGTCCTCTGCCATCGCCAAGCTATGGAGAATCCTTTAAACAGGATATAGTTTTTGCATGTGTCAAATACTGCAAATGCCAAGCATAGAAATCTGTCTGGGCTTTTTTCTTTAATTCCAATATCTGGTTTTTTTGTAAGAGTGCTTTTATTATAAAATAGTCACTTTTGCAATTATGAAAGTCTTGAGAGAAATTGATTGACATCTGTTAAGCTAGTGGCTTTCCAATTTTTTCTGACAGGTTAATTAAATATTGACTCTAGGTGTCTCTTATCCATGGAGTAATAAGACTTCTTACTGAAAGGTTTCTTAGGCTGTAAAATTTTATGGAGAAGTGGTAACTGTAAGTGGCATTAGACATGTGCTTCATGCATTTCTGTAAGGTACGTGTGTGTGGAATGATTAATGTGGGAGAGACCCAAGGAATCTGCCCATGTCTCTCTCTTCAGCAGCTCTCTGAACAGAAACATGGAGAAGTTGAAGTAAATTTTGTTTCCTTCAGAGGAAGGGAAAACACTTGAACAGATTCTTCTCTGACTCTGAAAGACAGAACTAAACTGGGGTCCCCTTTTTCAAGATGTTATTGTTCTGGATTGTAGCTTTCTCCTGTGGAGGGCATGGATATTGTCCTGTGCACTCCTGTCCTATGAAGTATGAAATTGCATATTTCTTGCTACTGGTCATGTCTGAAACTTGTAAGGCTGATATTCAGTGTTTGAGAATGAGTAGGAATGGAGTGTTCATCTGATGAGAAGAACAAAGTATGAAGGAAGATTTTGGGGGACTATCAAAGTGGGGGGTGGAAAAAGTGGGAAAATGTCTTTGTTCTAAACACAAGAAGGGTGGAGACTGGGGACCACACTTCCTAAGTTTCTTACCTTTCTGTAGGACTTAAGTCCTAAGAGATTTAAGTATTTCTTATAAATAAACAATTATATAGGTATCACTGCAAATTTTAAACTTCTCATCTGTTTTACAGTCCTTTTAAAGGAAAGGCAGTCAGCAGAGCTGCTATTCTGTGACTGTAGTGCATAATTCTCATTTCCTGTTTCAGTGTAGAAAGAGGTCAGTAAACTTAATTATCCACTTTCTCCTGAATAACATACTAAACTTCTGTTTTTATAAGTAAAAGCTGTACTGTCCTGAGCATTTCTGGGAAAACCTCTGGTTCTGCTCTTGACTTTAGCAGCATTTTTAATCTGTTTCTGCTGTTAACATTAGGTGCTAATTAAATTTGCTTCCATTCACTAAATGGCACTTTGGATCTCTTACCTCCACTTCAGACCAAGTCTTAGAAAAACCTACTTGGTGTCACTTTTTGACTGATAGAGCAGCAGTTTGTTACTATGACCTTCTTCCTCTTCCAACTCTATGCTATCCTAAAGAAGACTCCAAGCCCTCTTCCTCCGAATCATAATCTTAAATGCAAATTCTTCCTGGAAGAAGACTATGATTAGAGAATGGCATAGTAGGAAATATGTAGGCCTTGAATCTAGTAAAGAAAGGCAGAATACAATCAAGAGCTAGGAACCAAAGCTGCCAACTGGAGATGAAGTGTGATACCAAATTAGAGTATCATCTTCAAGGCCAATCTTTATGAAGGCTTAATCAAAAATTCATTGAGCCATCCTCACAGAACCCAGTAACCTTTGCTAGGAGGTGTCCTTCGGCTTGATTGCTCATACTGTCTCTCACCCCACCTCTTCCAGGACACAAATTAGGCTAGTGCATGAGCTGACCATATTCAAACTACATGAATTGTTACCTATTTACACTCTGTTCCTGGTCAAAACAAGGCCGATAAAAGTTTAGAAGGACTTTTCTCTATTGTCAGAATATCTCCTGATCTAGTACTGTGACACACTTTGTAAGGATCCTTTAGCAGACTTTTTTGTAAAGTCTAATCAGTTCATGACTGGACATATGCTTTTCATATTTTAAGATTCTTGTCTCCTCCTTCCAACTATATGAAAATCTTGATGAAATAGCAGACAGTTCCTTGTTTGCATTCTTAATTTGTCACTAACATTTCCAATGAATGTTTTCAGGGAGCTAGTAGAACCACGTAAACAAGACATCAAAATGGTGCATTACTTAAGTACAAGATCAACCTGATCTCTCCTTGCTTGCTGAATCCCTTATTTGTCAGACTTGCATGATGTACCTTTGAAATAGTTGCTTGTGGAAAATTCTTTCACAAGTTGAAAGCTGTGTGTTTTTGTTTTGTTTTAAGTCATTTTCCTACTGTGGAACAAAGGATTATTTTATGGTAGCTACTGAAATTCACAAAGAGCAGGCTTGCTGTTCTAATTGAAGCACTTCTACCACCCAGAGAAACCTTGCATTGCTTGCAGACAACCTTGTCAGAAAAGTGGCAAACAGTTGCCAGTTTCCTCTGGACTGTAAGAGAAACTGAGGATATAAATATAGGATATAAATATAAATCCTTCTGGAGTTGATTTAGCAGCTGGGAACTGTTAAAAGGAGATTGATGCCTGAAATCCCATAAGGATATCCCTCACTTTACATCAATTTCCATCATCATGACTGCTCATTTTCCAAATGAAACATGGCTGTTTTGGATAACAGCGTTATCCAAGGGTGTGAGATTCAGCCAGAATCAAGGCTTCTTGAATCCCAAGCAGAGGGCCCACATCTACCTAGGAATCTCAGCATGGATTTGGGGAGGAAAGGGGGGAGGAGTTTAAAAATGTTTTTATTGAAACAATGGCTCTGATCATGCGTGTTGTTGCTATGTGTGGTGAATTAGCCTACAAAAGACACCCTTTCTATTTGGTACTACTCTGGATTGGTATTGCTACTGTCTAGAGATGAGGATTGGCCATATTTTATTACAAAACTTATGCCTTTAGTGGCTGGCTTCATGGCAATGAAGAAAATGAGTTAATGACTTATTGACAAAAGACCACAGTGTCTTACCTGTGTCAACAGGAGTGCTTAGTGCTTTAGATAGTAAGTCTTCAGCATGTAGAAAAAGATCTTGGCTTCAGGAGATATTTCTGTGCTTCATTTCGAGATAACCTGAGAAATAGAATTGGGGGGAAAAAAAAAACACTTCTCGGTCTAAAGAATCCCTTATCTTGAAAATACTTCACCTTGAGGGTTTGGGGCTTTTTCAGCTTATCGGGGTCTGATTATTTCTAATGTCTTGCTGCTATCTTAAGCCTTCAGTCTTCTCATCCAGATAAGACCTGTTTGTGGGTCGGAGTTTCTGTTAGAGCTTGTGGCTTCTCCGTGCTGAACTTGCTGGTTGTCTCTGCTTTAATAATGACTAAATTATGCCCAATTCTGAGGAAGTCCCAGAGATAAAAGAAGTGGATTAAAAGGTTGAGCTGGGACTTGGACCCAGAGTGGAAACCAGACTTTCCAATAGATTTCCATGCTGAGCTCAATTGCCTGAGTGGCCAGCCCAGTTTCCTAGCCCTACCATGGGGCTAGGGCTTTTGAGCCACCGTTGGATGGGAAGCAGGGTCTGCTGAGCCTGGTCTCCTAAGTGACAAGAGTCAAATACAGAATCTCACCACATGGTCAGAGGAAATGCAAGTACAAAATCTTTTGGTAACTGAAAAAGTATAGACTGTCTCTGCTATGGAGCTCCAGTACTCGCATTGCTGATCTTCTCTGTCCAGTAACTAACTTGCATCTGAGGCTTCCACTGATTTTCTTCAATGAAAACATTGCAGAGGTCATTCCTTAGCCTTGAGAAACATATTTTTGTCCTACTTTTTTTCCCCACTCTATAAACATGTTGAGTATGCATTTATGAGTCTTAGTAGGTGCAGTGTGGTATATTTAGCTTATGGCTCTTTGGCAAATTCTTGTTTTCTAGATAGAATTATTCCAGTTCAAAGGAAGAACTTAATAAAATATAGGTACTCTTATGTTGGCTTAGTCATGCTCATGTAAACTAGTATGCTTGTCAAATCACTCTGAATACCATATTTTAGGGCTGCTTACATAAGAAATTTGTAAAGGAGAAGTGGAGCTTCAACACTATTTTAGCTTGGCTGCTGATTTGGGTGTGGAAAGAGCTGTCTTGGTCACTGTAGCTCTCCTTGAATGTGTTGTGGGGGTATCCTTTATCAAAAGTGCATTTACTGACTGTGCATTTAATTACTGTGTTACAGTATCTGAGATAATTACTAGCTTTGCACTTCCCATATATAAATAATGGAAGTGCAAAGCTAGTAAATATCTCAGATAATATATATAGAAATATGCTTTGTTTTGTACTGTCCTTGAAGAAAAGGTTCCAATATCAAGACAATATAGTGATGAGCCATATACCTATGTGTTAAGTATAGTTCCTTACCATGAAGGAAAAGTACCAGGTACTTCTCAGTGGCCAGTTCTAGTTATGGCAGTTTCATGGTGGAATAGAAGTGGCAGGTCAGTCTGTTCATGCTTGTAGCTGAGCTGGGTGCAGGATGGGCATAGGATCCCGTAACTTACCTACTTAGGATTGTGTCTCAGGAGTTAGTTTTAGCTGTCAGACCTACTGCTTTTCATGAGCTGTGAATTAAAATAGCAAAATGTATTTTAATGACGGCCCTGGAAGGCTTTTATTTGTGTCTCTGTTTTTGAAAGTGATCCATCACAGAGCTGTCTATATTAGATATGGGCCATTTTATTAATTTCATTTCAACAGATGGGTGAAGCTGTGTTTTCTGTGTTTTTGCAAGGTTGAGTCTAAACTGCTTTTAGAGAGGGAATTATATTTCTAGTTTATACTTTGCTGGCAAAAACAAATGCTGGTGCAGACGTGCTCTGACTTAAACTCAAAACCGTATATACATGTTTAACAAGGCAGTTTTGTGCATACTGAGAAGGCTGGTCTCCAAGCTTTCTGTCTGTTTGGAACAATCCCTGCTGTTTGAGTATGAGTAGAAAATGAACTTCATGTGGATATGCAGGAGTGCCCTTCTGTTTGAGATGGGTTGTCACTAGCCGGTGACAACAGAGACCAGGCTCAGTCTCTGCTTGGTACTGAAGCATCTTGTTATTGCAAATAAAATTGAGTCATGGCCTCTCGCATACTAATTTCAGTGTAAGTTAATACTTACCTGGTATAACAGTCTCTGAGAACATTGTTGTAACACTTACAAAAAAAAATTTGTTTTTTTTAAATCATGCTGGCTAAGAGGAATCGAAACATCTGTCAGGCTTGCAGAAATGTTTAACCCCTGTTTTATTTTTGCCTGAACAGACTGGACTGTAGCTTTTGTCTGTTTTTTTTGTTCAGCATTTCATCTAAAATGGGTGCATTTAAAAACTGTTGGATACTCTCCATGATAAAGCAAATATTTTTCTAGGTTGAAAGTCTGCACTAAACACTTTACTGAAATCCTGATCTTTACACTTAAAGATAATAAATTGCAAGAAAACCAATTAGAGGGCTGTGGGATTTGTTTAAATACCCTCTTTTGAAGTTCTTGCAGGTAATATAAGCATCCTATTTGCCCTCTACACTATTAATAAGCTATATGGTAGAAGGGTGGAAGTGCAGTAATGAGATGCCCATAAAGGTAGTAATAGGTGGTAAGGAACTGATAAACTTTCATTCGTACGGACTGGGTCTCCTTATTTTCTGCGGCTTTTTTTGTTTAACCTGGTAGCTTTCACAGTTTTGACTTGGAAATTTTAAGTCAGTTTGTCTTGTTGTTAACAGCTGAAGTATTAAAAGAGCAAAAATACCTGGATTTGGTATTTTAATGTTTGCATTTCTAGAAGCCAGTGTCTTTCCTACCAACTGCAAAGAACAAACAGTGTAATGGAAAATTCCAGTAAGATATTCTTTTAAATTATTGTCTTCAGAGAAACTGTGTTCAATGTGTACAGTGCATCATTGTTAAATAATTACAACTGTAGGCTTTCTAGCTGCTTCTTAACTTATGTTCTGTGCTTAATGGTTTTGACATTGCATAACCTTGATGTTTATCCATTAAATATTCACCTGTTGAAGTAGCTGTGGAAGTAATATTTTTGCACAGCTGTTAGTTAATTCAGTGCATATATATGTTGCATGAGAATACTGAATCTAGAACTATAGGCAAATAACTACTGAAGTAACAAACTAACAGCATATAGACAGGGAGATGAATCTGGAGATTCTGTGCCTTAAATTTGTATCACAAGTGAAATAGTTGGGTATTAGTAAATAGAAACTGTATATTCTCCACAAAGATGCCTCTTTTCCATGGGAATTAGTTCCCTTTATGCCAGTAACGTTTTGTGGTATCATGATAGGGTTTTTTTTTGGTGATGCTGACTTGCATTAATCACGGATCGGTAGAAATACTTTGCCAGAAAGAGATTAAATTTCAATTATGTTAGATTTCTTAAATTCCTTGTTTTACACTAGCTTCTCTTCTCAGCCAGGACTTCTTGTACTTATGAATTGCAAGATGGCTAGAGATAGTGTCTGGATATTAATCCTGAAATACTGATTTGTCTGATGTGTGTTATCATTCCTGTGCCTAGTGTGCACAGATTCTGGCATACATCAGTTGGGGACAGGAGTTGTCACTGAGCTGTTTTCCACATTGGGTAATCTATTTGCCATTGATGTTTGTTCTTAGTTGTGAAAAGTAAACCGGAGAACTATTTCAAGAACTTAAAGAGAATGACACTGAAAGTGAACTTGTAGTGGTTATATTTACTGATGAGAACTCTAGCTTTCATTTGTGTGGGGTTTTTTGTTTGTTTGTTTCTTTGTTTTTACTTTTAAGTTGCATTCAGTTTGCACCTTGACTTCTGTGTCAAACTATTCCAAATATGCATTGCCAGCCAGGACATGAGCAATAGCCATCACTGGATCACCAGCCACCATGAAAGAATTCATATGTATTTGACAAATATAAGAAAAGTTACAGTAGATATCTTGGCAGATCCTGGTTCTGTAGTGGAGTTTCTAAACTAAGAAAAGTTTTCTGTGGTGGAAGGGACTGGGAGAATTAGTTTGTCGTTCATAAGTGACAGCATTTGTCCAGTGGTGTGAATTCCCTTTTGGAGGACAGTGTTGCTGAGGGCCTTGTCCAGCTGGGTTTTGAATATCTCCAAGGATATTCAAATACTGGGAAAGGTTGCCCAGAGAGACTCTCTGAATATCTTTGCAGAGAAAAAGTTTCTCTTATTTTCAAGTAGAATTTCCTATGTTTCCATTTGTGCCAATTGCCTCTTGTCCTGTCACTAGGCACCACTGAGAAGAGTCTGGCTCCTTACATCTTCCCATCAGGTACCCATAGATAAGATTCCTCTGAGCCTTCTCTTTTCCAGGCTAAATAGTCCAGCTCTCTCAGCCTCTCTTCCTATGTCAGATGCTGCAGTCCCTTAATCATCTTTGTGGCCCTTCGCTGGGCCATGCATCCTTCATCACTGCCCTCCAGAAACCTGGATTATTCATACCCTGCTGCGTTGATCCTCCAGCAGATACCAGGGTGGTTCAAGTCCTCCAGGAGGACCAAGGCCATGTGTGAGGCTTCTTCCAGTTGTCTGAAGAAGGCCTCATCTACTTCTTCCTGATCAGGCAGTCTATAACAGACACGCGCTTCACTGTCACCCATACTGGTCTGCCCTCTAATCCTGACCCATCAGCTCTCAGCCGGCCCCTCACCAGTCCCTGGCAGGGCTCCATGCATCCCCACTGCTCCCCCACATAAAGGGCAATCCCCCCTCCTCACCTTCCCAGCCTGTCCTTCCTAAAGAGCCTGTATCCAGCCACTGTAGCACTCCAGTCATGTGCTGCAGTATCCAGCCACTGTAGCACTCCAGTCATGTGCTGCACGACCCACGACATCTCCATGATGACAATGAGATCGTAGCTCTAACTTCACACAGATCTCTAATTCCTCCTGTTTGTTCGTCATGCTGCATGCATTAATGCACAGGTGCTGCAGTGGGCACCCAGTCATGCTCACTTCCCGGAGAAGGTACGAGAGCTTTCCCCATGATGCTGTCCTGTAAGCACTCCCTTCTTTGTGTGCGTACACATGAGGTGGTTCCCCTTCGGCCTTGTGTTGTTGATCATGTGGTGCCTCCTGTCCCACCTCAGCTGTCATCCTCTCCTTGCCAAACCAGGCACCACTTCCTCACTTGACTGTGGGTTGCCGTTTCCCTCCCCTGTTGTTCCTAATTTAAAGCCCTCTTTACCAGGTTGGCCTGCCCGTTGGCAAAGATGCTTTTGTCTCACTTAGTCAGGAAAATCCCATGTCTTCCAAGCAGTCTTTGATCCTCAGAGAGGGTTGCATGGTCATAAAAGCCAAATCCCTGCTGCTGACGCCAGCTGTGCAACCAGTCATTGGCCTGCAGGATCTATCCATTTCTCTACAAGCCCTTTCCCATCTGCAGTAGGATTAAGGAGGTACCACTAGGCTCCCATGCCCTTGGCCCTCATTCCCAGAGTCATGCAGTCACTCCTGATACTCTTCAGGGCTCCCCTGGCAGTGTCATTAGAGCCCACAGGGGAAGTAATAGTCCAAAAGTGGGACAGCCCTCATCAGCAGTCTCTCCACAGTATCCTAGACCTGAGCATCCAGCAAGCAGCAACCTCCTCCACCCAGACAGCAGGTCAGGTTGGCAGATGGGGCCTCCATCACTGCAGCAAGGAGTCTTCCAGCACCAGCACTTGCCCCATCCTCCTGATGTTGGTGTGTGGCTTGAGCTCAGCAGCTCTGACCCTCATGAGGACTTTCTTCCCTCCCTGCTGCCAGGGTGCTGAGACTGGGTGGGGAAAGAGCTGTCCTACTGCTGCCTGAAGTCACTGTCCTCCCAGTTGTGGGTATTGCTATGCAGCAAGCAGACTCCAGCTGCCTCTCCTGCTGTGCTGCTGGGGGCTGAGGTGCTCATCTCTACAGGGTCTCGGAGAGGATTTAGTTTCTCTCTTTTCTTCCCTGATGCTGTGCAGCCTGCTCTGCTCCTTCTGCATGACTCAACGTGGTGACATGGCTCCTTGGCCAGCCTCTTGCAGGCAAGGACACTGCCTCTCCAAAGGATTATATGAACAATCTGTTCTTTGCTGCTCTGGGGAATTTGCTTTCTGAGAAAGGCAGGTGTCTTTTTCCTTGAAAGGCAGTATAGAGGGGGTTATTTTCTCTGAAGGTAGCTAACCCCCCAGGCCTTCTTCTGAAAGAAGAACACCTGGAAGGGATCTCAGGTGCCTCTTGTCATTCCCCAGCTACCTGTCTTCCAAAGACTGATAATGTTGAACAACCTGTTGATAGTTTGTGCCCTGTTGTGCAGCAGAGCACTAAAGGAAGGTGGCAGAGAAAGAGATGAAGGATTGGGCAGAGGCAGATTTAGCATCTGATGTTGATATATATCCTCACTGGAGATGGTGAGCAAAAGATGCAGCTGTTCTGGGGACATCAGCATGGTTTCCAGACCTATAAAGCTGTTCCAGTAGCTTCATTCATGAGAATTATAGCATCAATGCCTGGTTTTACAGGGTTGTGTTAATTAACAGGAAGGTTTGGATGGCTTGTTTACAGGTAAAAAGCGTGAATTTTAATTTCATTTCATGTACTGTTGACCTTGAACTGCTGATCAGACAGACCATCTGAACTATACTTATTTGCTTCCAGACTACCTTAGCACCACTGAACTGGAAGGAAAGGAGTCAGTATTAAGTAATACCTTGTAGGTCACCATCTGGCTTATGGTTTTTCTTTCCTAGACTTTTACGCGCTTTTCTGTCTTTATAAAGAACACGTCTCTATTTCTGCTCACACTATGCTTCCTTCATTTTATTCTAATGTGGTAAATCAGAATGTGTGATCAGTGAGCAGTCGGAGAGTCCCATTACTGCACTGGATAGATTCAATAGCTCTGTTTTCCAAGCAAAACATCCACATCTATAGAACTACTTCTAGAGCAAACTCTAGATAGTTTGGAGACTGGGAAAACATCACCACCCTTAAGTATTGCTTGCTAGTTTTGGAAGGCCTTCAGGTATCTTTTCACATAAATTCCCCACCACCACCGCCTGTTTGGAAGCAGTTTACAAGTCCTGTATTCTGTAGTCTTTGTTCTGAGCACTTAAACACACACATGCTTAGGAAGCAGCTTAGGAACAGGTATCCATCTGAATTTTAAGCTATTTTTTAAAAAGTCCACAGTATCCCCTTAATCTTGGACTAACAATGGTTTGCCGGAGTTTCTCAGTAGAGAAATGGGTGTTTGACCTGCAGTTGCAGAGTTTTCTTTTTCTTATTAATTATAAAAATAAGTCATTGTTTTTCTTTCTCTAGCTGATGGTCACTCCTAGGATTTCTAACTCTTCTTTAGAAGACCTGATCAAATGCAAATGCAAAGAAAAACTTGTATCTGAAGGAGTATGTAGAACTGGACAGAAAAATTTTCAATGTATCTTAATTGCAGATTTTGGAAGAGAGAATGAAAAAATTTTGGATTAAATCAAGAGGTGTCAGCAATCCATGAAGCTGTGCATCTTTCATAGACTAGTTTACTTACTAAGTAGAGCCTTAGCTCCCCTGCATCCACTGGCATCAAATTTTGCATTGATAACAGTTAATTGTGTTCAATTACAAAATGGACTTTGCTGTACCCACCTAAATTGGGGGGGGGGGTGTAATCCTCCCTGGGAAAACAAAGTAGAAGTTGGCCATTCACCGAACCGCTTATTTTTGATAATTGGGGATTTTAGCATTTCCAGCTTTGTCCCCCAAGCAGTTTGTCTCCATTCTCTGGCATTGGCTCCCATTAAGTTTTTCTTGTCAAGTGTGGCATACAGCTTCATTTCTTAAAGAAGCTCATAGCCAGCTTGGGCAAGCTCTTCCCTTTCTGTACGGCTTGGGCTATAGTGTTGGCTATGCAAGACATAGTCTTCTCTTTGGCTGAAAGCAAAACTTCACTCTCCCCGTGTTTTCCTCTCTGGTATCATTTACTGCTCAGGCTGTCTGTGTACCTGGGAATATGGAAATGTGTATACTTATGCCTCCAGAAGACTATGGAAAAGACTGAAAATATGGAAACTGTTCTTTGAAATACAGGTGCATTTGAAATACAGGTGCAATACATTCTGCATGCAGGATGAAGGTTGAGATTATACAGAATAAAGAAAAAATTCATCTCAGACCCCAAATTTGCAACCTTGTGCCCAGAACTGCCACTTGACACTGCTGTCAGAAAATTTGCTGTAAAGTTGGCAATTGAAGGGTAATTTCTATTATCCTTGTCTTAACAGCAAAACCATGCTTTCCCGTTATCTTATTTCTGTAGTTCCACTTGTACTCAGTGTCCTTGACTTTGCAGATACTTGCCTAAAAAGAGGGCATGTTTGATTAAGCAAAAACAGCAAAATGAGATAACAGCAGGATCTCTCCTTTCCTTTCCTTCTCTGAAAGAGCTGATGTTTCTGATGAGATTAGGACTTTGGAATAGTTAATCTGCTCAAGCAAGTTTTAAGAAATCAGAATTATGTATTAGGAATAATTTGCCTTTTCCTAAAAACTTGTTAAATTTCTCATCTGTCTTGTGAAAGGCTCTTGGGAATCAGGTATTCTCTCATGTGCAGGAACATGACTGCTGCTCTCATAAGCTAAAACATCTATTATCCTGTGTCATGCTTCCAACGATTTACAAGATTCTATTGTTGCTGTAGTTCAAAGAGAAATTCTGAGTAGTGTATGGATATATTATATTGTATGATGCTGTAAAATGGCCCTAGTCAGCTTTTACTCCGATAACTTTTGTAGCATTGGAGAGGCTTCCTAGGGCAGATAACAAGTATGTGTATCTTGAACATTGTTTGTTGTGTGAATCTGCCTCTAGCAAAATAAGTAGTTTACTTTGTCCTCTAGGAATAATCATATATTGACTTTTGATAGAGAACACTCCCTACTTAAGTTCTTGGTTGACAAGAATCAAGTGAAAATAAGCTTTTTTTTATCAGTTCCTGGCTAGTTCACAAAGATGTATTTTTCTGTTTACTCTGCACCTTGGGGGAGTGTGTGTGTAGGGGGGGGAGACACGAGACATCCTAGGCAGATTTGCAGAGGGGAAAAAACTTAGAAAATTCTTAGTGGATATTACAGGATTGCAGAAAAACTCCCTGTGACATGGAAAACTGAGATAAAGATTTGTTGTGGGTTATGTAGCAGATTCCTATGTCCAGATGCCATTAGTCATCTTGGGTTTTTTGTTTGTGCCATAGCCCCTGAATGCATTTCTACTAGAGAAGGGTCTGTGGCGTTCTTGCTGGCATTTTGCTGGTGGTAGTTATCAGCTCTTCTGTAGTCAATTCCCTAGTGCATACACTAATAATATAAAGAAAGGAGAGGGGTGTGTGGTACAAACAGGGCTGAGTAATCTTTAGTGTTCAGTGGGCTGAGCTCCAGTGGAGAGTAAGTTGCTCTTTAGTGATGAGGCTTTTTGGAGTCAAAACAAGCTGTATGAAACTAGAAAGTTCTGTGCTATTTTTGCTCTGTAGAACTGGGCACTGGCAGCTTTTCTGACCTGATTAAACTTGCACATCTTTATAAAAATAAAAATAAAAAATAAATATGGGGGAAAAAGATGAGTTTATTTGCAGCTACCTGTATGGGAGACCAGCGGACAAGAATTTTGAACGCAAGTCGTCAGCTTTTTTGTGGCTCTCTTGCTAGAGCAAGGCACAGCAGCTCAGTGTTTTATGCAGGATAGTGTTTTATGTTGGACAATCACAAGTTTTGTAGGTCAGTCCCATTTAGCCAGCTTTAGAAGAAATCTTGCACCAAGTCTTTTACGAAGAAGATCCTTTATGAGGATCAGAGCAGCGTTCAGGGCACTATTGATTTAATCACCTGGAGTGCTAGGCGCTCTACTTCTGTTGCAGTTTTCAGTTAGTTTTCACAGGAGTCTTGGAGTCTGCTAGGCCATGCAGAGCCGAGAGGGGGAGAGGATTTGAAAATAATTGCTGAATGATTAGCCTAAAGGTCTAGTCTTAGGAGAGCCAAGTTCCAGCTGCCCAGAGGCAGCCGATCCTTCCTTGAAGGGTACGGGGATAAATCAGATGGCTTCTCAAGGCTTCTTGTTAACTATACATTTTGCACAGTGAAAGCACCAAATAAATTATTTTGGCCTATGTTGTTGGATATACATGGACTTCAGGTTCTAATATCTTTCCTGTAATAAAGATAATCCACTGGTACAGACTTAAGTGAGAGTCCTGACTCTTATGAATGATTGTGTTTCATTTGATGCTGAGCTAAACATTTGCAAAGGGTGCAGTGAGCATTTGAAAAACACTTACAAACCTGCAGGCACTTTGGATTGTCTTTCTCTGTATTCATGGCTTTGAAACCAAAGTGAAATCTTTATCCCTTATATTTTTAATGATAATCAAAAGGAAAACTGCCTTAGATCTCTTTAAATCCTTCTTTTTAATCTTATAATAAACTAACTGAAAAAGATCACTTCTCCATCAAGACTTGCTGGAGTGTGTACCTAGCTTTTCTCCTTTATTGAAAATAGTGCTTAAATTATAATTTACGTCCAAGTGGATGTAGTCAACTTCCACTGTTCGATCTATGCTGCATTCCTTTAGTGTTTTTACAGAAGTCAACACCAAAAATACATTCCTGGCTTTGCAAGGTACCTTCCCTGACTTTTCTTAGAAACATTTCAGTGTCTCAGGAGGTATTGTTTCATTTCAACCCTTTTAGGAATAACTCTATTCCTAAATTGATTTTTTTGTGTGTGTGTATGCATTTTTTTTTTAACTTTCCTCTTCTGAAGGTTTCATATGCACGACCAAGCTCAGCTTCTATCAGAGATGCAAATCTGTATGTCAGTGGACTCCCAAAAACAATGACCCAAAAAGAACTGGAGCAGCTCTTTTCCCAGTACGGACGCATTATTACTTCTCGTATTCTAGTTGACCAAGTCACTGGTAAGTAGGCAGTTCTGCATTCTCTCTCCCCCTCTCTTTTAGACTGGTAATTTGAGAAATATTTCATCTTCTAATACAGCAGTCTTGCCTATAGAATGTATGAAAGGTGTATGTGGGCCAGTAAATGAAATTTTCTGCTGGAGTTGTTCATAAATATGCATGGACAAAAATAGATTTTGGTGCATACTGAGCCAGCCTGAGTCATTTCCACCCTGAAGGTGCAGGTTTGAAGCTTGTTTCGTGGCTTGTAATAAATTTACAGCTGCTATAATCTTCTTTGCCAAACTGCCGTGCAAAAATAGTCCCTATGCTCTTTATGAAATGCTATTAAACAATTTTTTTATAAAATAAAATGCACAGCTGGTTCTCTGAGGCTAGGATTACAAAAGGACAGACTGGTAATTGCTGTTAAGACTGGTTTCAAGGTTGCCTCATTAACTAGGAGCACACTGAAGAATATGAACTTTGAGCTCCTCCAGAGCAGATAAATTCTGCAATTAGTAGTCTTAACAAAATAACTCTAGTAGGTTATTGTAGTATGTGACTAAAACCAGTGAATGGGTGTCAGTGACCAGTGACATTCTGTGGTTGCTGTCCAAAGTTGGACAGTAATACGCTTGTTTTTGCTGTGTATTCATGATGGCTCAGTGGCTGATTTTGAAATTCAGGAGCTTTATAATTTGCTTCATTACCTGTTTCCAGCAGGCATCTTACAAAAATAAATTATCAAAACTGCTAGCTCAGCACAGAATTATGGAGTTCATTAAATGCGAAGGAGTAGGGGCATAGAAACAAGAATTCTCATTCCACTTGAAAAACAAAAAAACAAAAAAAAAACACTGGGGGCCTGGGAGAGGGGGGCAGGGGAACATCTGTTACTCATCTAATTGTTCTCTGAATATTTTGGATTTATTTTTCTTGATGCTTGTTTCCAAAGTTGCGTGTCATCATGGGTGACAACATTCAGCCCCAGGAGGTCATAAAACTTTCAAGCGGTCCTGCTTTAAAAGACTGTGCATTCAGATGTTTGACACTTGACTGACCTGTAGGGGAGATCTCCCATGTACTCGTCTGCAATTCCATTATGTTAACAGAAATCTCAGTATTAACACATATTTGTGGGATGTTTAAATAGTGTGACTCTAAGTGTAGAGAGGTGGAGAAAGGAAAGTTAAAGGCCAAATAGTTACTTGCAGGAGAAGCAGATCTGCAGCTCAGATTCCCAGTCTTTGTGAAATAAACGGTTGTTTATAGTTTGTTCTCATATTCATGCACGGAAGTGGTGGGATTTGACAAATGGGTAAAACAAGTAAATATAATTCAACTTGTAAATGTGCACTGTAATTGTGAATACTCATAAATCTTAATATGTGCACAGTGCTTTTTTGTCATAGACTGTTGTTCAGGCTTTAGCTTTTTTCTCAAATTATTGAGAACAGAGAAGATAGACTCCAAATGGTATGAATAATAAGGTTGTGACACAAACTGACAGATGAAAAATGCAAAGTTGAGGCTGTGACATAGGCCTCTTAAATCTTTCTTACACCTGTTCATTGTCACTTTGATGGTTTAAATTGTCACTGTTTATGAACAGAATACATTTCTTGTCACTAGTGTCTTTTTCAAGTGAGAACAAGCTTCTGACTTGTCTCTGTATTCATGAACCAAAATGCAAGAGGTCCCTGAATAGATTAAAGAATGCTGCTTTGCATGCTTTGCAGTTTAGTTATAATAGCTTTAATGCTTATTGGTTCAAGCATGAACATCTGCCTGTGTTTTATTCAAGCTACAGTGTGAGTTTTGAAATTTGATGTTCCTAAGACCTCTCATAAACACTTGCTGATATCCTTGCAAGTTGTCTTTGACTTGTTTATACCAAGAAAGAATCTATGACCCATGGCCTTCAAAAAAATATTGCTAACAGAAGTATACAGTGATTTGCTGAAATTGAATGTCTGCCTTATGGAAATAAACACTGAATAGGGCAGTAATTCCCATTACAGTAATCTAGAACCTGCACTTTATTCTTGATCTTTTCAGCATATTCTCTCCAATATGAGCTTCAAGGGATGCTGTAGGAGACCATAAGCCATGCCTTGCAGCTAGGGAGCAGATGACTAACCTATTTACAGAAGTTCCTTAAATGTAGATACTGCAAAGTAGCATAAACTGAACAGACACAACGGTGCAGCTTGTTCTGAAGTGTTCATCTCCATTACCTCCTCCCCCTCACCTTTCTAAACTTTCTTTCTACACTGTGTAACTTGTGGCTCTTGCATCAGTGTGTTTTGGTTGGTTGGTTTTTTAAGTAGTAAATTCTTATTTCTATCAGCAAATGCTCAGTTCCCTGGCGAAAAAATTGAAATCATCTTAATGTTGAACATCCCAGCCTCTCTGAGCTAATTGCTGTATGCTTCCTTCACCCTATACAGGAGTATCAAGGGGCGTGGGCTTTATCCGGTTTGACAAGCGCATTGAAGCAGAAGAAGCTATCAAGGGTTTGAATGGCCAGAAGCCTCCAGGTGCCACAGAGCCCATCACTGTAAAGTTTGCTAACAACCCAAGCCAAAAAACCAACCAGGCCATCCTTTCCCAGCTGTACCACTCTCCAAACAGAAGGTATCCAGCACCTCTAGCTCAGCAGGCTCAACGTTTTAGGTAAGTCACACTTGTGTGCAGTTGCACTGCTGGAAGCCTCCTGGTCCCAGGGCTCTGCCAGTTTGTTTTTTCCTCTGCTTCTTCCCCTCCCTACTAGTCAGACTTCTGTGTGGGGAAGAAACCCTTAAATTTTGAACTTTTACAGGAATGCTCCAGGAATACAACTAGAAGCAGAAATGCATTGCAGCTTACAGCTTTTCACTATCTAATAAATCTACTTAATTAGACAGTCAGGGTTAAACCAAGATTACTTCTTTTTTCTTCTAGTCAGTCTGTAAAAGATCTTTGTATTTGTAAGGTTATTTTTATTTTACTAGGTTATTACTGACATAGTGTGCAAGTTGAGTCAAGTAGCATTGATCTAGACAACTCAATTTCCCTTCTTAACCATGTGGCATGCCACAGGCAGCCCCTTCCCCCTCTTTCCTCCCCATTCTGGCTTTCAGTTCCAGTTAGTGATCTAAATCCGGCCTGACACATTTTGTCTTGTCTTATTCCACATTTTTGTAATGAAAATGTATTCAGAGATTTTCTGCATATATCTTCTATGTTCCCATGGTGTTGAAACTACAGCCACAGTTCCCTGTGATATTTAGTGTTGAAAAGGGACAGATGGTGAGAGCAGAGGGAAACAAATATTGTATTAGCTACATCCATGAGTCACAATGGAGTTTTTCTTTCAGTGATTTTGGTTTGTTTCTTCCTCCCACCTCTGGGCTGTGTGATTATAATGTGTTAAACATTAATACAATGAAACACTTTTATTTTTCAAGAAATAAAATTCACCTGGCAGTTTAAAAGGTAATGAACCACACTTTGAAAGCTTTATATTGACTGCTCCTCAGTCCCAGGCTAAATGTTCAGAGTTCATGGACTGTACTTCTGGCAGAACTTCTGAATCTTATTTTCTTCAGCTTCTCCACCTTATGATGCCCTGCAAGTGCCTTACAGGTGTGATGGTCAACACTGGTGTAGGCTCTCTTCCTTAGGGGAAGAGAGAACTGATTTTCTTCATTACTGAGTAGATTTTCTTACAGTTTGCTATGGAATAAAAGGGTTAACTTAAGCAGGATGCTTCATATTGAATAAAAGTAGACTTTCCCTCATTCCATTGGTAGGCCTTCCAGCTCCACTGTGGAGCACAGGGTGGAAGTTGCACTTTTAGGGTGACCTGGAATGCACTATACTGAAGTAAGATCATGAGCGAGCTGTTGTACAGACCTGAAAAATGAGATAAATAACTCTTGCTGATAAGGTCTATGTGTTACAGCATTCAACATATTGTGGCAAGACTGGCTTTCTAACTCCTAGAGATCTTCTAAGTACACTTGTTCCCAGATACTCAGCTGTGTGCAGTATTACTGATACCAACTGGGGTAGCATCTGTGTTTAAATGAGGCATTTTTAAAACTGATCTAATCCTGATATGTCTGTTACGATTTGTAAAAGTTCTCCAGCTGTTTTTTCTTTAGATGGGACCTAAAGTTCTTTGCAATTACAGCATATCAAGAGACTACACATGTCCTACAAAACTGGGCATGGAAACTTTGTGTTTGGTTTTGTGGTCCTTTAAAAAAGGAAGAGTGTCTTTAAGAATGTGCATTTAACTTCCACTAAAAGGTTTTGCTGAGATTTTAAGTGTTAAGTGATGCCTGAAACAACCCCAAAACAGGTGATGTGATTTGCCCCGCTTCAGAGTAACGGTAACAAAAATCATTGAGTAGATATCAAGTGTCTAGTGAATAAGAGGATGAGTAAAGTCTTCCACTTCTGTGGATGTGGAAGAAAGAACAAGGCTGAACTGACTGACAAAGTAAAGTGACTGACAAAGTAAACTGTTGCTGATGTTAGGTTTTTGGAAAGCCTTCAGACTTCTTTTCTTTTCTCCAGAAGAGACAGCCTTGACAAGTCTTAAATTGTCGTATCTGTAGAGGGAAACCTGTCTTTATTTTAGGGCTTTGTTTAGTTGCTGTTGCTGCAGTACTCCAGCTCTGCTGACCACATAGTTCACAGATTGCACTGGCAGAAGTAACCTCTTTAATTCACTTGTGTGCTCTAACTTCAGTTCTTATGTCTCACATGTAAAAAATCGTAGCTACTGAAATTTCAGACTTCAGTAGTTCAGTTGATAGTGGTCTGAAAATGCACAACTGGAGCAAACCCCAATGTCATATCACAGGGAAGAACATGAAGTACTGTAGGTATCCTATTCATTCCATTTTTGTCAATAAAAATCTTGAACTGGACTTTCAAAAGCAGCTGTATACAATTCTGCCTCAGTTACTGTAGGGTGAGCAACCTAAAACATCTTTAAAAATTGTTCAGTAAGTGCCTCTGAAAATTTTGATTGCATCTTATTAACGTGTACAAGTATCTGAAGGGAGGGTGTCAAGAGGATGGAGCCAGACTCTTTTCAGTGGTGCCCAGCGACAGGACACGAGGCAACGGGCACAAACTGAAACACAGGAAGCTCCATCTTAACATGAGGAAAAACTTCTTCACTGTGAGGGTGACAGAGCACTGGAACAGGTTGCCCAGAGAGGTAGTGGAGTCTCCTTCTCTGGAGATATTCAAAACGCGCCTGGATGCAATCCTGTGCAATGTGCTGTAGGTGACCCTGCTTGAGCAGGGGGGTTGGACTAGATGATCTCCAGAGGTCCCTTCCAACCTCAACAATTCTGTGATCTTTCCAAGGTCTTAAGTCATCCAGATATCTTATGAAAACTTTGTTACAGTCATACTGTTACTATATGGAGTCTTCAGTTTAATGCCTTAGAGCAAAGACTTGTAAGTGTTGTTTCTAAAATTCTTCAGTCCTCCCCAAAACTTCTCTAGAAGTACATAAGCTGTGAGTGTTTCAGAATTTCTGAGATTCCAACTTTCCCTTTTAGAGGAGACTTCTAAATTGTTACTTACTTCATTACTGTAACCTACTACAGATGCAAGTAAACAATTCTCATATTTTAAAACCATACCATTAGATATTAATAAATGTATCTCTTGCTAGAAATGTGTAAATGATAGTGGGCCTATACCAATACAGATTTCACTCTGAATTTTATTTGAAATCTAGTTGTAAATTGAAGCAAGCTTGTGTTTTAAGATGGTTCTACATAAGGAACAGTCGTTCTTGTGAACCACCTGGGGAAGGAGGGAGTAATGTGAACTGTCTTCTGTTGTTCCTGACTAGTCTATTTCATAGAATCCTGGAACAGCTGAGTTTGGAAGGTATGTTTGGAGATCATCAGCCTTTCTCCCCTTTCCTTGAAGCTCCACTCAAGAGGAGTCAGCTAAAGCAGATTGCCCAGGACCATGTCCAGCCAGGTTTTGAATATCTCCAAGACTGGAGACTCCACAACCTCTCTGGGCAACATGTTCTTAGTGCTCAGTCACCCTCACAGTGTAAAAAATTTTTTCTTATGTTTAAATGGAATTTCTTGTATATCAGTTTGTGACCATTGCTTCTCATCCTGTCACTGGGCACCACTGGGAAGAGTCTGGCTCAATTTTCTTTACTCCCCCCAGTCAGGTATTTATACACAGTGGTAAGGTCTCCCTTTTCTTCTCCATGCTGAACAGTCCCAGCTCTCTCAGCATCTCATCACATGAGATGCTTCAGACCCTTAATCATTTTTTGGCCCCTCCATCAAGTCTGTCTTGTACAGGGGAGCCCAGCACTGGACCCAGCCTCACCAGGCCTGAGTGAAGGGGGAAATCCGTCCCTGGAAATGGTCTTAGCACAGTTAAAAACTGAATCGATTAACTTCAGATTAGATGTGAACCTTTATTTTCTAAGCTTATCTTTGCGGAGTCCTGAAGAGAACCTTTAAGCAACAAAATTCCTCTATTTGCTTGTCCTTGGCATGTCTGAGCCTTTCCAGGAGAGAGACGGGGCTTCTCTAAGGAGGAATGCTTCTTGGAGAAGCACTTTAATCCTATTCCTGAAGGCTCTTACCAGGATTAAGTATTGCTTGTCCCAGGTATCAGCTGGATAACCCTAAAAGCATTGGAGGTGGGGTTGTTTACTGCTATTTACCAGTCTGGAGAATGGTGAGGGAAGAAATAAATGGAGAAAACTTATAATTTAGTATCTATTAATATCCTAAAATGCTTTATTCCAGAAATTCTAGAATAGAAAAATGAATAATTGTTTGATCTTTTTTGAAATGCATGTTCTAACACTTGCTGCTGCTCCTAAACCCTGTGTCTGTGCAATTTGTGATTCCTGTCAGCATAAGGTCAGATGGCTCAGTAAGATCATCAGAAACAAGTTTGTGGTTTGGAGAATTTCACCAAGGTGGTCACTGACTGTGTATTTATGCTAACACTATTGTTTCACTTTACCCTGACTTCTTGTAGCAGGACACTTTCTGAACTGAACTGAGTGTTGTGGATGGACTGTACAAAAAAGCAGTGTTATCTTACTACACTTGATACATTTAGTGTAATAGTATGCAGATATTCTTGTAAGTTGTGGTGCTCAAGCTTTGCATCAGTTTCTGTAGAATATAATGCAAGGGAACTAGCAATAATATACCAAGTTTCCTTAAGGTTAGGGGTGGAAAAGTCTGAAAACTAAACACTTTGCTAAATGTTTTGTAGGTTGGACAATCTGCTGAACATGGCTTATGGAGTAAAGAGGTAACAAAGAATCATTAGGTTTATAATAACTTTCCGACAAACTATTTGTTAAGAGAAAGTATTTTGAGTATTCTTACTTTTTTTGATAAGACTAATGTTGGACTCTTGCATGTTGAGATTTGCAGCTGAAATTGTTCATTTCAGTGCATTGTGCATGAAAGGGACAAATCTTTTGCAGCAGTCCCATGGATTTCTTGTTTGCAATGTCTTATTTATCGTTAATCCTCACTAGTGTAATAGCATGTTTTTCTTTCATTTTTCTAAATGTTACTTATTTCTACCAGACCAAACCCTCTTCCCCACTTATGTATAGCATTGTGTTATTTGTGCAGTTGAAAAACCTTGCAATGTTACCTTATTAATCTGGCCAAGGTGTCTATGCAGACTATGAAAAGCCTTGTATTATTGACTCTTTTTTCTTTTTTGAAATTTTTTGTCAGAATTCATTGTGAACAGCGTTTTTATGCTTTTGTTTGTGTTTGTTTTGTTTCCCCCCTTCTTTAGTAGGTTTCCTCCAATGACAATTGATGGAATGACCAGTTTGGCTGGAATTAATATCCCTGGACATGCAGGAACCGGATGGTGCATTTTTGTGTACAATTTGGCCCCTGATGCTGACGAGAGTATCCTCTGGCAAATGTTTGGACCCTTTGGAGCAGTAACCAATGTGAAAGTCATCCGTGACTTTAACACTAACAAGTGCAAAGGTTTTGGATTTGTGACTATGACAAACTATGATGAGGCAGCTATGGCAATAGCCAGCCTGAATGGATACCGCCTTGGGGACAGAGTATTGCAAGTCTCCTTTAAAACAAACAAAACGCACAAAGCCTAACAAGTTATTCTCAGTGCATTAATATATGAAACCTATACAACAAAGGCAAGTTAAGAGAAACTTTATATAATGTCTTTGTTGTAAGTCAGTGTGGAAATGGGGATAAAATGACTACTTAGCATCCTAAGAATATGTGAGATTTTTTATTGCTAATATTTGAATTAAAACTTCTTAAATATCTTTTGTGTTTGAATATTGACAAGAGGTACAGGGTTTTTACCTGTCACAGTGCATTCTATTGCCTTCTTTGAAGAAGGTGAACCTTTTAAAATGTTTCAGCTAAGGGAAGTTTTTTCTTTTTACATGACTGCCTTTGAACCTATGAGTAAATATTGAGGCTTTGTGTTATACTTCTTGAGTTTTTTTTCTTATGTTGTATAATTTTGTGATTAGCTTTGTTTAATTTACACTTTAATGCGTTGCTGTTCTGTTGTTCGAGATGTATTTGAAGTTTACAATTTATTTATAAAGTTATAAGCAGTATTTATTTTATAATTATCATTTGATTTGGGGAAGGGGGAGCACATTATAAAAGCTTAATGTAAGAATACTGGAGAACTTTTCGTAAAGCAGTACCTTGCCAAAGAGATAAGAGCCTCTTTGATGTGGGTTTAAAAAAAGCATCTATTTTTATATATATTAAAAAAAAAAAAATTTGGAGAAACTTTTTACTGGTCCTGGAACAAATATTTTGACTTGAATACTTTGAGAAATCTCTTCATATGACACCTAGTGAGCTTTTAAAACTTACCAGGAAATTTGCAGTTGTTGGGGGAAATTTAGAAAGATTTATGATGTAGAAATACTTTTGAGACCTTTGTATTAAGAAGTAGAATCAATGGGATGCACTGTTGGTTTCATTTGTATAATCATCAGTGGGATCTTTGGTCATCCTGGTTATTAAGTGATAGGTGGCTCACATTAATTTGATTTTGAAACAAATGAAAAATTAAAAAAAATATATAAAAACAAGCAGGAAATTTAAAATACTAAGAGATGGGGGAAAAAAAAAATCTGTTCTTCCTAAAGAATTCCCTTCAGATAGAGCTCATGGTGTTTAGTGATGTACTTGCTATTGTTTGAAGAATTGTTTTGTCTTGAGAAAAGACGTTGTGCGTGGTTTGCACAGTAGCAAATCATCAGAGGTGGTCTAAGTTGGAAATATTTGGAGGTATTTTGAAAGTTATGTTCAAGGCTAACACCTGAGCTTTGTGTAATGTAAATAAGACCTTGAGTTATGAACCTTTCAGCTAATTTCGGTTTTAGATTATTTTTTAATTTACATGCCAAGTGGTGTTCAGGTTTTGAATGTTTCTGTATGAGTTTTTTCCTTTGTAAATGGCATTAACATTGTTACTTGAGGTCTGCTTATTCATTTTTATTGTCCTGAGGACTTGAATTTACAGTGCATCAGATCTGTTGCTATTTTTGTCTGTAGATAGTCTAGCTTCAGCTGTTTATGGTGATGCTACATTTTTGTTTATAAGTATGTTTGTGGTAAAAACAATTATAATCATAGGTTTTGAACAAATTTCCTTACATTTTTCATAAAAAAAACAAAAACATAAATACCTGTATGCTCTTGAAATTTAACTTTGTATGATGCTTAAATCACTATTTGGGGAAACAGTACAAGTCTTTACCATGTATTGAAAAAATTTAAGAGAAAAAAAAGACAATATTTTCTGATTAGCATCTAGCTTATAATAAATTTTTAAAACAGCTGAGGGTTTTGATGCCTTCGTCAGGATGCACTGACAACTATATAGTTACGTCCTGCTTTTTGTATAAACTGAGATGCTCATATGCTTCCCCTTTAGAAAAAGCAATGTGCTATGCATAACATAGTTGTACATTATCTTTGCAGTTGCTTTTGGTTCTTATTCTTTTAAATTGTAGTTATAAACTTTTCAGTATAGTACAGTACATATACTGTGAAGCGCGTGCTAAAGTGAATAAGCGAGTTTCCATGCTGACCCACTCAATGCTATTAAAAAATCAATTGGCTTCCTGAGCACTTTCACATTCTTAGGTGCATTTAGATTGTTAAAGCTAATCCTTTGCACTAAAAATTGTATATACTGTAGAAAACACAAACTTTCCGGTGTGGGGAAAACAGTAGCTACATGCTTCTTTCCTATACTACTGTAGCAAACAAAGGCATTGATGAGAAGGCATGTAAATTGGGCTTCACTTTACGGTGTTTATCAGAGCACTTAGTAAAATGTAAGGCTGGTATTTATTTGAAGTTGTATAGTATGACTTAATTCACATCTGTTGGAATAGAAAATATATTCTGTTGAGTATTTAAGAGGCTGTACATGTTTTCTTTTGTGTTTGGATCCTTTGTACCTTTTCATGTTCAGTACATCAATAAACAAAGTTGAAGGGAAAACAGTGTCGCAGCAGGTCTTTTAACATGACGTCCTCTGCCTTACTGGGTAAGCGGTCAGGGTGAAAGGTTCGCTCCAAGCTCTTGAGTTAGTCATCCTTTTTAATTTACCTTAGAATCCCAGTTACCCACAAATGGGTGAATGGTAGTGGAGCTGTATACCAGCTCTATTATATTAGAATCAGTTTTGAATATTTTCACTTCAATTTTATAGAAATTACTCGGTTCTTAGGCTGGTACAATAAATGAGGAGCATTAAACACAATCTGGGGGGAAAAAAAAGTTGTCTGTCCAGTAAACATCTATTCGGTATAGTTAAGTTAATGCAGTGTTGTATTAGGATAAATACAGAGGAAGGAGACTTATTCTTTACTGTGGTGACCATTTGATTACTTTATTAATTTCTGGGTTCCATGATTTCAGAGCATGCTAATAGATATCTAGTTAACTTCACTTTCTGTTGTTCTTTCCCCTTCCCGACTCCTCAAATTCTTAAATTTGAAATGCTTAAATAAGAAATTCTTAAATCGCTTAAAACTGAATTCAGACTTTTTTGCCATTTGAAAGTACCAATATTCCTAAACTCACTGTTTTTGTTCAAATGAATGGGAACAAATGTCCACCAGCTAAATATAGCTACAAAAATGGTATATGAACAGTATAGCTTTTAGTTTTGTTTTCTTTCATCTCACTTTTTCATTCTTACTGTGATGTTCAATTTAAAAAAAAAAAAAGGCACTGTGTCATAGTGTGCAGCTTCTCCCATCAATACAGTGTGTTCCAGCCAAGTCCACTTGGAGTGGTGGGGTTGGAGGTCTGTGAACAACAGATACAGATTATTACTTCATGATGTCTATTAAGTCATAACCACAGTGTTAACAGGCTGACTCTCTTTTTTTTACATACAGAAGTAGTGTATACTGTTAACTTTTTACGCAGTTGTGTTCTTTGGCTAGACGCCTCAAAGGATGCAAGAAGCTTGGCAGCAAATATAGGGCTATATTTGGAGTTGATGTTCCAGCAGGGACATCTGCATTTTCAGGTTGCATGCTTTCATGGAAGGGTAGTTTTAGTTCTAAATTTAAACGAGTTTGAGTACAATATAACTAGCTAGGTTCAGTTATTTTGTTATACGGAAATGAGGGCAAAATGTTTATTTAATTGTCTTCAGTTTAAAATCAAAACTCCTTGTATTTCTGAGGGTTAGCTGCAGATAGACATACAGTTAAGGAGCGTACTTAATTTATAACTTAATTATAAATGCAGTTGGCCAAAAGAATGTTCTGTACTGGAAAATACAAATTGGATCATGTGTATCTGAGCACCTCTGGTTGTGGGAGTTCATGAATGAAGGAACCTGATGCTAATTTATAGAGATGGTACTTTTCTCTCTATATAAAAGCTTTATAGTAAAGCTAAGGAAAAAAAAAGTGAAGCTGCTTCATGGGATGTGGCAGAGGAGCGTTACTTCCTTTTGAAGTGAAGTACCTAAATATCCGATAAGACCCCAGAAGCATCTGTGAACATCTGTGTGGGACCAACAGCAGTAGGTGAGATGAGCTGGAGTCATAAGCCTAGTACAGTAACGGGGAGTGGGGGGGACATGCGTGCTAGCTGGGAGACTTGTGGTAGGGATTTGTTATTGCCGAAACACGCCTGAGGTGTGCACAGCCTGTTCTGTAAAACATATCTGCAGCAAAGTCAACTGGTGAACTTTCCACCTGTGTCTAGAAGAACACTTCTGGTGGCAAGAGAATGTTTTTCCTGTGCAAACTAAAGGTTTTTAAGTGGACAGCTATCTATTAGAATTGTATATGGTGCGTACTTGTTATTTCAGCAAAACATCCATAGTCGTCAAATACTAATGAGACTGGCATGCTCTACCTGTACTGCTGAGCAGGGCTGGCTAGTGTTCAGAAGATGTTTGGGTGTTTACATCTGGGTTGTCACTTAACGTATACTGCCCAAAGTTGACCAGTATCTAGGAATGGTGAGTTAGGTTAAATGCCTTGAAAAGCAGTGAGCAGCTAGAACTTCCTAACAAATTTTTTTGGCTTTGTTGAATCCCTAGTGGAGAGTTTCTTAGTTTTTGTGCTACAACTGTTTGAGAAATGAAAACAGTTTGAGAAATGTCCCATCAGAGGTAAAATAATAGCCAGAAACTGAGCTACTGCATCCTAGACAGAACAGTTGTATTCTGGCACCTTCTTTTAAGCTGGGCTTGTAGTCCTGCCAGATTATAGCACTCTGAAAATTCAGTGTATGCGCCTCAAAATTAAAAAGAATGCACCTAATTTTTTGAAATTTTTTCCTAACTAAACTGTGTTATACATGCTCCTGTCTACCAAACCAGTGCTGTAATGACCAATCCTTTGCACCAGCAGATGTGAAACAATGTAGTATTAGCGCATGGGAGGTCACCTGGGTCCAGCGGCTTGAAATGAAGCTGGGAGATGGGGGTTGGGTCTTTTGGTGGGAGGAGGCGTGCAGGTGCACTGTGATAATGCGTAGGAAGTGTCTGCTGTTTGGGGAAGAGGGGGTTTAATCTGAAAGGCTTGACTTTTTGTCCGTGCTGGAAATAGAAGTATAACATATTAAGGGTCATATTCCTCAGCTTTCTTGTGCTTAAAGTATGTGGGTGGCAAAATACTTTTTCTATTTTCAGAGTAATTAGTAGTTCTAAAAAGTAGAATATTAACAATATCAGTGACTAGAATTGGAACAATGAAAAAAGTCCAGCAAGCAACCTAAATTACCAGGTATCTTCAAGACAGCATGAGTAACTTCAGTGGGGTTCATGCCCAACTATGTGCTATCAAATCTAATGTGTTACTGTTTCTTCTTGTAAGTACTCTCTCCTATGTTCTGGCTTTTTACCAAAGTTCTGCTCTAAGAGATAAATGGGAACAAGGGAAATTTACTAATTTTATTGTTTTTATAAGGCTACTATTTAAAATGAAGCATAACTATAGAAAGTTAATGTAACTTTTTTGATTTCTTATTCTTGTGTACTGTGTCATGTGTCTCCCATATATGAGTTTAAGTCAACATGACATTTTTAGTAACCCTATAATATTCAAAGCAAAGTTGCTAGAAATGCTGGCAGAGTATGGCTTATAACAGTGCATGCTTTGCAATTCAGCTTGTCTTGTGTTTTTTTGTAATATGAAGCAACTCTTGCACATTAAATAAGTCTCATGTAGACAGTAGTGAGCATGTATTTCTGTGGCTTCAAATGCAAATATGTTCTTAGTTTCAACTGTCTACTTAAATGCTTCACTGAAAAAAGCTGCTGCAGGTCATCTAGCTGCTTATCTCTTGGGCTATTTTCTAAGAACTACAACATGACTATTTGCCAGCATCTATTTTAAAAAAAAATCCCTAATTAAAAAAAAAAGTCCATGATTTCTTCATGTGTACCTATCTGAAAAATTCAACCTTAGCTTTTAGAAAGGAAAGGTATTCCCTTGCAGCCTGATTTATGTTAGACCTTAGGTGGAGATGTGCTGAGATGGAACACACTTTTTTTCCCCACTAATATTTGTGCCATCGTACAAAATATGGCAAGAAAAAGGGTCATGGCAGACTGTTTGTTTATTCTGTCCTTGATTAACACTGTCACTACTTGATGGATCCAAAACAGTTCAGCTACACCCTTCACTTCAAGCTGCCTGTCTTTGCTATTTGACAGTGTATTTTTTGTCTGAGAGGTTATGACTCCAGAGACCTTCTGGTTGAATCAGTTTCTTTTTGAGAAAGTGGCATGTTGCACATTCATTGCAAGCAGCTGCAGTATCCATTTTTATTGCCAAAAATTCAGGTCTGTTGCAAATATGAATTTTGATTATTTACTGTTTTTCAAAAAAACTATAGACAGAAGAATATTTAATCATCAAACAACATTTTTAAAGTAATTATTGATTGCTGTAAATACTAATTTTTTTTTTTGTATTGCCAAAATATTAAAGTGAGTATGGGCTGCCTCCAATCCTGTTCACGTTGTGCTAACACTCAACAGCCCCCAGTTAGAGATCAGAAAATCTGGTATAATATGTAAACAAAAACCTCTGTTTCCAATTTTAGCTAAGCTGAGTGGAAATAATCACAGGAGGAAGGTGGACTGCAGTTGTTGCCTTCAAAGATCATTGACAAAACTTGTAATAGAATTCATGTTTTTTTGCTTCATTGTTGAGGGCTGCCTTTCCACTAAACCTCTTGGATGGCGTTTGTTCAGCCCAGACTGGTTGGTCATAGACTCTCTGCTGAACTGTTCTGAAAAGATGCATAGCTTAGTGGATGCTGGCCCATCCTTCTGAAGGAAATACCTTGACACTATGTAGGACTGCATCCCATCTGATGCACTTTTAATGCATGTGTTATCAGATACACATTTTCACTTTTAACTGTCTTATTTGTAATCATTGCATTGATAAAAAGTTAACTTTTCAGCTTATTTTTAATTTTGAAGTGTTTCCTCCTGATGTGGCATGTTTTTCTAGTTCTGTCATGTTTAATTTCTCCTGGACTTTGATTGCTTGTGTTTTTCTCTCCCTTCTAATTCTCTGCTAACCATTTTTTTTGCTATTTTTCTCCTGTCTGATGTACTGTCCCCTTCCAACACATGCTTCACATCAATCTGGCAATAAAAGATCAGATAAATGGATATTGAAGACCAAGGAACAACTTGTGTGCTCTGCACCATCCTTTTTGCCTGATCTGACCTTACTGCTTAAAACTGTGCATCCAAATCATACAAACAGTCTGAGTTCCTGCCCCTTCTTAAGCTTTTTTTCCCCCTGCTAGTGCACGAAGCTGAATATTTTGCTGATTTTGGTAAAGCCTAAAAAGAGCAAAAATAATCCTTAGATTAGCTTTTTTAGGTTCCTCAGACAGGATTTACTTAAACTGGTCCACAGCTGAAGAACAACTTACTTTCAAGTGATGACTCATTTTTAGATGCCACTGGTTATCTTCCCTGATTGAAAACAGGGTCTTCAACTTTCTAGGTAGCTTAATAATATCTTCCCTATCTCCTGAAGCTGATGCCTAGGGAATTTAGATGGCTACCACTTGGGAGTTGGTAGGAAGCCTGAAAGGATCAAGTTTTGATCAAAAGGAAGAGTTAATGAGGTCAATGAAACTTCAGATTACCTTTAAAGATCACCAAGATTTCTCGTTTCAAAGGTCATTCCCCTTAGCTCTTTGGCTTGCTCTCACTTTCTCTTGGAAAATGAATATTTTGATTCCTGTTAACAGAAATCATCTACAGAACACCAGAAGCTAAAAATTAAATAAAGTCAGCAGAAGCCTGAAAAGGACTTTTCAAATCTTGTTTCAGTAGGAATACCAATTCTGAACAATTCTGACAGCTGTTAGTGTGCCTGTCTGCTCTCCACCTTTTATATAGGCTTTAGAAAAAAGAAAAAAGTGAGCTGGTCTTCCTCTTCTGCTTACTGAATTGCTACTTGTGAAGTGTGTTGTTTTGGGGGGAGTCTACCTGGTTATGGTAAATCTCCAAAGAGACTTTGAGAGCCCCTGTTTTAAGCAATTGTTGTTCAGAATAAAATTCCTTAGTTGTTGCCTAGAAAAGTCAATGAAGAGTTTCCAGAAAGTGATACCCAAATTTCTTTCCTCATGATAGAATTTAAATTCTATCAGGAGTATCAAATAACACTGTTGTTGTTCCACACAGATGTTTTTCCTTAGCAGCAGCTCTAGATGAGAGTTTCTGTAGGACAATGAGGCGATTGGTCCATGCCTAGCACTCAAAGGAAAGCTCAGTTTTCCTGGAACAAGTTGATATGTATGAATTCTACCTGTATGAATTACAGAAGATGCTGCTGCAAAGCCCTCTCTCCTCTTACCTTTCAGGAATAGCAGGTACTCTCTCCACTGAGAAGGATCAAATCCTGTAAAATATTCCACCTAGGAATATTTCATTTTTACTTCAGGGCACTAAGGCTGAGATGATCTTAAAATGTTGTCCTGTTCATCTTTTATTTCTATAAACTTTGAATGCAAAACATGCCTTGCTGGAGACAAGCAAGGTCTAATCCAGGGAACAGACTATAATTTCAGGGAGTCTTGGGTGAAGGCATTGTCTTATTATGTTGGCTACTATTTGACAGCATTTTCACCTTAGATCACTGCTAAACATGAAAGGCCCTTCAATAGTATGGCAATATTGTCATGGAAGTCACCAGCCATCCCTTCTCAAATCCTGATCTTCAGCTTTTCCAGGTAACCTGTTCAGGAAACAGCCCTGTGACCTGGTGAGTCTGCAGTGTCAAGTATCCCTTCAGTAACAGGGGCTGACTTTTCAGAGATGGGCAAACTTGCAAATTCAGAGCAGTTTTTCAGAACTAGTAGTAGTCATGTTGCCAGATGGTTTTTGAATTGGAAACTCATCTGGGATTTTGTGTGGTTCCAGGCAAAGTAGTCTTCTCCAAGCATCCACATACTGAGAGCAGGCAGTTATAAACAGTGTAGGGCTCTGGGTGAGTGCCTGTTCCTGAAGTTGTGTCATATTCTGGTTTCATTTGGCCACCAAGAGAGATGGAAAATTGAGAACTGGAATTTTGGATTCAGAAAGGCAAAGCACTGAAGTGCTTTGATATTTCTCTGGGAATGCGTGCATCTGCTCTGCATGCATCATGCAGAAGTCACCAGTACCATAACAAATGGGATGCAGTGAGCAATTCTGAGCTTGGTTATAGAAGGAGCCTATTTAGCCAGAAGAGGTGCGCTTCAGCTTCTTAAACTGCTCAGCTTGGTTGTGGAGAGAGGATGTAGTCTGTGGGATGCATCCAAAGTGAAACTTCCATTAGACTTGCTGACATGCTTTTTCCTTAAATGAGCCTTGTTGCAGGCCAGAGCTTTGAGAAGATAGCTATATCTCACTTCTGTCTGTGGCACCCTAAATGTTGCTACTGTCACCTCTGTTCCTCGAATAACACCAGACTATCCCTGAAATCATCTGGGGTCCACCTAACTTTATTCTCACTATCCTTTCTGGTTCAGGCCCCTTCATCTATAGGTGAGCAGGTGTGTAATGTTGACTTTTAATGGCACTAGTCCTTGTGAAGACTTTGTTTCTTCTTAGGCCCCCTTAAATATCTTCTGGGATGGACAAGGCTTCACAGATTCAGAATTGTTCTTTCTAAATCCAGACAGCTGCTCACCAGCTGAGCTCAATCAGCCCTCTCAAGAGTCTCATATTTGTAGAAATGTAGCAGAAAGACCATTACAGGATGGTATCTTAAAAATGAATCAGCTTTCATTCTTTTCAACAATATTTTCAAAATGGTTTAGATGCTGAGTTTTTGAGCTTTTTTGCATCTCAAACTTAGCTGCCTGTGTCTCATCACTTTCAACTTCAACCTGCCTTGCTTCAAATCCAGATCTCCATCTTTATTACCAGTATGCTGTTTCCAGGCTCTGGAGAAAAGAAAAAGAAAAAGCAGAGGGGGGGAAAGTGCCATTTTATTTTTGAATACTGATGTGTTTTTCTCTCCTTTTGGCTACTTAGCTGGCAAGCAAAGACTTTGTCACTGACACTGTGTTCTTTCCATCTGTGCAGACTGAAACACAGCATTTCAACTCAAATCACTATGTAGTCTTAATGTTTTTCTGTTTTAAAACTACAACAGCCCACTACTATGTGCATTACTGATGCAGTCAGATGATTGTCAAATCGCATTACTACAAATTAAGTTATGAAAGAAATCAGATGGTCTAGAACTATGGATGCTTTGATAGATATGCAAAGTAAAAATAAATCTATAAATAAGAGTAAAGGGGGGCAGGAATAAAGGTTTAGGAGGGAATGAGGGAATGTGAGTTACCTTGAAATGTCAAAACTAACTTTTTCTTTTTCTTTCCTTTAGACTGCTCATGCTTTTCCTATTGCTGCAAAATGTATGGGTGCAGTTGACAAGATGCATCTGTTCAAGGTGCTGGTAGGGAGAGGACTCAAATATCCAACCTCCTCATTGACTAGTGGAGGGTGGAAATATCCTTCCTTAAGCTATTAGAAACTCATATGGATTTCCATGCCAGGGGAGGTCATTACAGGTAAGACAAGTTTGCATTGTTCCTGACTTTGACATGATTTTTTTCCTGTGCATTCAAGCACACTCTTCTCACTGTTGTAGAATTGAAAGGAAGATTTGGGAGATGTGCAGGACTGATGGCCCAAGTGTTTTTTAAATACCGCTGACTCCTTTGCATGCTCAGCGTATGTACTGAGGCACAGATTCCTCACAAGTTAGGCAAATCACTGTATACTTCTCTGTGTGTGAACAGCACACGTATTCCCCTGTAAGCTTGGTGTTTTTTTAACAAGAGTAGGTTCCAAAACCCCTACGTTGTTCACAGCTATAACAGATCCCCCAAAGCCCATGTCAGCAAATTATAAACTGTCTTACAGTGCTAAAGACTTTAAAGACTAACTAAACAGCAAGAATAAACTAGATGCTTGTTTCCTGTGGACAATGGCTAGGATGTTGTATGATGTAGGATATGACCTGTCCTAGGTCTGACAGGTTAAGGAACACGTCCCCTTTCTCTGCTTGCTTCTGAGACAAAGGAGAAGCAATCCTATGTTACTTATTTTTGTTAGGTGGTGGTATGGAATCTCTTAAAAAAAAAAAAGAAAGAAAAAGTGCAGGAGCACCAATTTAGAAAAGGAGGTCTACCTCTGAGAAAACTTTAACCAAGATTTAGGGCAAACAGCAGCTGCCTAAAAATGCATTAATTCACTGGCAGAGAGTCTTCTTCCTGTAGTGATTGTTTATTCTTTTTGCGGCTAGGAGTAATTAGCTAGAAAAGTCAGTTGCAGCTGTAAGGTACTGTAAGCTCCAGCAGCAATCATAAAATGCCTTGTATGTATTGAGATCCTGTCTGGACTGTTTAAAAGGGTGATTTTTCTGGAGTAGTTAAGATCAGGGAGTGCTTCTAGCAGTCAGTGGGTCCACTGAAAGAAATAAGATAAACTTGCAGTGTATTCATAGCTCTACATCCTAAGAGTAATTGTCTGAAAGCCTTGTCATTGACAAAGCACGCATATCGCAGAAGTTATTTCAGCATACACCCATGTGACTTTGTTCAGAAGACAACCTCCTCTCCTCTTGCTCTGGGATGATTAATAGCAAGACACTCAGCTGTTTGCTCAGTAATAGTTCCCTGTATTTTCTGTCAGTTGCGTGCTTTTAGTTTTCAGTTGAACAGCTGAGGTGGTACTGAGTAATCCAATTTGCTGGTAACTTTTCTGTATGCAGAATTAGATTGGCCTGTGTGAAGTTCTTGCATTTTACTGTGTGTGCAGTTTTGGCAAAAGAGCTCCTCTAAGTGCCCTTCAGGCCAGGGGAACTCTTGTGCTGCAGGTTTTGCTTATTTCCTGGTGTGTATGGAGAGACTTTGCATCTAAAACTGTTCTCTGCAATAGGAGTTGCAGCTATTTCATCTTCTCTAGTACCTGCATGTAGAGGAGGACTTTATACCTTTTACTTCAAGTTTAAAAGTACAGTTTAATTCTCCTTTAGCTGGATAAGCAGAATGTATAGTGTCTTCAACTATCTGTATGTAGTGGACTTAGAGGATGGAAACGTTTGCTCTCTGCTTTCCCTTTGCTCATGTGCCCCTAGCGCTGCTCAGGACCAGCAGCAACTGTTCTCCCAAACAGTGCTATTTCTAGACTGCCACTGTCTTTGCATCTTGTTCTTTCTTTTCTCAGACTCCAGCTGATTTGGGAAAACTTGATTGGCAGATGAGTAGCATCAGGACACAGAAAGGTAAAAATATCCCGAAAGATTTTTACAAAATAGCAAAAGTCACCCTTCAAATCACCTGCTCCTGTGCATCACAGTCCCTGGAGGCATGTGATGTTAATCAAGGGCTTAGACAGAAGCCTGCACAAAGAGTTTCTGTCCATGTTAGAACTACAAAGATACTTTTAAGGATGCGGCAATGGTCTTTACAAGCTCCTCAAGGAGTTAAGAAACTGTAAGTGGGAGAGAATGGCAAGGTTTTGTAAAGAATGTTCAGGAAACTTGGGTTGATGCCTTATGTCTCCTTCAACAGTGATACAAAAATGATAAAAAGGTCTGATTACCGAATGTGGAATGAGGCAACCATAAGCAGCATTTGTTGTATTTTTCTTTTTTTTTCCTGCAGAGTTGAAAAATAGACCTAACAAAAAGTCAGAGCTTAGTCTTAGTCCCCCAAAATCTGGTGCCAGTGCACATGCACCTGGTTAAGAAAGTTGGCAAATTTATTTCCTAGCCATGACAATAGACTTTGCAACTGCTAATTGCAACAGGATATCTCTTAGGAAGCTCTTTGAGTCTCTGTTGCAGGGTATTCACACAAACAAGGCAAAAGATTTATCTTGAAGTTCTGTAGGTTGCTGCTTATAAATTCAAATTTAGTCATCTTTGAGGAAATACCAAATTGAGACTTTTTAAAACCGCAATTTACTACTTTAGCCATTCAGATTTAATGAGACTGTCAGCTCCTTTCAGAAAAAGAAAGAATGCCAAAGTTGAAGTTTTGATTTTACCTATCTGAAAAGAACTGGTGATGTTGTGCCTTTGATTTTTACTTACAGTACTCTCATTTTTATTCTTATCGGAGAAAAACCCTACCAACAACTGTAACTTGCTACTAACCAACAAGAAAAATTTAAACTTTTGGTTGCAACTCATGACTAGTTTCATCTGTTTCTTTTAATGAGGTAATTATAGTATCAATCTATCCTGATGCTTGGTCAAGGAAGTTAATTTCTGAAATATTTGTCTTGGAGAAAAAACATTAAATTTAATTAATCTGAAAGTTCTTTAAAGCACAATATATCAAATTTTGTGTGAGATTGGTTTTCCCAGAAAAGCCATCATTCACAGTTCAGTTGACATTTATAGAATGATTTCAAGAAGGAGGAGACAACTACCATGTGGAATGATCTTGCAGAAGGTATATATAGATATATATATATATTTTTTAGGCTTGTGAACCAAAAACACCAAGGAGGACCTTCATAAAATGGATATCATCTTCTGTCCTGGATTAAAAATGACTGATAACTTAGATATGGGAAGGAAGTATGTGGTGGGTTTTTTGCTTTTTCTAAAAGCACGTTGGTTGCAAATCCATGGTTTTAATACATACACCATAATGTGTTGCAGTTCAGCTCTTTTGTGCCTTGAAATTGAGTGATAATAAAATGTTTAAAATTTTATAAAGTGTAGTTTTAATAAGCTATAGAAATATTAGTGTATACTTTAAAAAGGTCTGCAATCTCAGCAAGATGTGGTTTGTCTTCGTTAAAGATTTGGAAGGTGATGCATAAAGAGCGCATACTATCTGCTAATCCACTCAGCAGTTGTTTATAGATGTCTACTTGCTGTGCATAGCAAAAATATCTATAAAGAATACAATATAAATGAAGGTGCAGATTATTCTTGAAAGTAGAATTATCACATGCAAGTATATTGAGTTATTCTGTAAAATGCAAAGCAAATTTTATTGTGCTGTAAAATAGTTTATACAGATTCCAGTTTCTGAAGAAATAACTTTCTGGCAGCAAGATGAAAAAAAGCAACATCCCTTGAGATCTGCGCAAGCATATCACAATACACAGGAGAGAATTAATACATATAATCCCTTTAAAATGATTGCATTTTTAAATTGGGCTGCCATGACCTTTTCTCTCAAGATATGCTTCTGATCAGACAAACTGATCATAAGTCACGTGAAAGGTGATGTGACTTTAGAGCTTGCATTTCTCTTTTGATCACAACAGTTCACGTTCTTAATCACTTAGCCAGGCTGCATGTGTATGGAACTAATGAGTGCTGAGAACATACACCAAAGACTCCTCTACGGATGAGCCATCACGATGCTCACCTTTCCCAGATATCCGTTTTACTACTTGCTTTTCGTACTGTTATCCAGGACATGTTTTAGAGGTACTTGCACTAGTAACTAAGTAAGTAAACATCTGAGTTATTTTTTGTTAGTATTGCAGAAAATCTGCCTTAGAGAATCAAAGGAGGAAGAAATTTCTCAGGCTGCTGTGCTATGAGCCTACTCTGTTGGACAAGAAACTGATCCAAGGTAAACCTTTGTTTTATCAATAGTGTTTGCACATCTAAAGTGAATTACCACTTAGTTTTGTATCTCATATGGTATTAAGTCTTTCCAGGAATTGTCGCTGTGCTTCTAGAATACCTATCCCCCTCTCATGCAAAACGATGCCTGGATTTCCATTGTGGGAGTGGTGATATTTCTTCTTTACTCTGGCTCTCTGCCTTACACTTCCTCTTAAATTTAACTCCTCAGTGCTTCTGTGGTTCTGGGTTTTTTTTGTTTTCCTTTCCTTTGCTGGGGGGTGGAAGGGTCTTTAATCTTTAGTGGAAATCCATCAGAAGACATTGTTAATTTTATAGAAAACACACCAAGGGGAGTTTCATTTACCTCAGATTTCCTCTTAGAGGCTTCTGTGGCCAAACTAATCACATGTCCACCACTACTGAGTACTTCACTGAAGTTGCCTTAACTTGATCTTTTTCAGAATAATAAACTTTATTCATGCAACACTATATGGAAACTGATTAGCACTATTTGTGTTAGACATTTCTAAAATAGAAACCCTTAGTGGCTGTGAAATTTTTTTCGCTCTGTGTGGAGAATAGATCAAAGATGTAAATCCTCTTAGTGTCAGGATTGTACATGATTTGTTTGAAAATTGTTACAACAAAATATAATTAAAGACTTTGAAGCACTAAGGAAACATCTAGATATAAATTAAGTATTATCAGTGTTAGACTGTCATATTTAAAGCTAAATATTTTCTTTAACATTGTGGTAAATGTGCTCTTTACAAAACCAGGCTCTCATATGATAGCTCTTGTTAATGCTGCTGCTTGGGTTTTTTCAACTGTCATTTCTAGGTCAGTGTCCCAAGATTTATACTTAATGTAGACTGCTTTCTACAAAGAACAGAATCCCTGAGTTAAGGTTTTATTTAGGCCTGGGGTGTATTTACAGGCAAAAATTTTATATTCGGGATTATATACAGTCTTGCTTTTTCCAGCTTTTGTGACAAAGAGATGCAATCGAAGTTAAGTGTTTAAGCCTCCAAGATGCCCTATGTCTTTGTAGCTCTGCATCATTAATTTATCTGGTTTGCGAGAATGGATATTATGCCAGCCAAAATGGGTATCACATTGACCTTAGGGAACCGGAGAAGAGTAGTGAGGGAGATTGTGGCTATTCAGTAAATCCTTTAGTGAGCACTTCAAAGTCAGCTGTAATAAATACAATTACTTGACTTTAGCCCTCTTGTGTCTGAGCTCTCTTTCTTCTTTGTTTTTTTCTTACCTCAAGAGATTTAATTTTTTGGACACTAAATCTGCCTTTTCTGTAAGTGGTAGCTGCTATCCTTGGATTATAACAAAACCTACGCTAACCTGTCAGAAATGGTTTAACGTCACCTCTAGCGATTTAATCTCTCCCCCCTACACGCATACATGCCTCTGTCGGTCGTGGTAGGAGTGAGGGCAGGGAGCTTTTCAAAGCAATGAATCCAAATCTGTGGCACAGCTGAGGTCCCTCCTTTTTTTTTTTTCTCCTGTGCAGAAGCTAGTCTCTTACAGTGTGACATGAAATTAAGTGCAACGTGTTGTGACTGATCGTTACTGCCAGCGTTAACCGTGGCTACCTGCGGCGAGGAGGCAAGTGAGACCGTGGTGTTTGTCAAGACAAGAAGTGATGCCACAAGGAGACGGGGAGGCGCGGCTGTAATTTGCACCTCTGTTTCCCTTGCCCAAAGGATCTGTGTTGTCTTTGTCAGTGTTTCAGAAGAGTGACAAGGGGACACCAGTGAAGTGCACTGCTAACGGATACAGTCACGCTCCCGCTTGGGTGTCAAAGTCTATCATTGGTGCTCAAAGCTTTCTTTTTAAACATGTGCATTGCAGGGAGCCTACCGCCAGCATAAAATAGTTGCTAATCATCAGCCAAACACTCAGGGTTTTTATTCGCTGCAGTTCCTTCTTTTAAATCAGAGTTTCTCTGTTACAGCGGGGAAGGTAAGCGTTTATCCTCTTGACAGGGCGCTGTCAGAAATCCTGGATGCTGGAGCGCTCGCTTTGAGCCCAGAGAGGCACCATCAGCCCCTGCCGAACAGCAGATCCAGTCTTGCTAATGAGTCTCTCCCATTGATACTTCAGTCAGCTCTTGTTAAAATGATGTCACAGCCTCTGCGTATACATTGTGTGATCCTTGGCAGCTGTGGATAGAGGGCTGGGGGAAGAAAATCTCTAACGGAGCTGGCCAAAAAGTAATAGATTGGCCCACGTTTAATAGATTTGCGTAGGAGTCTATTAACGTCATTGTTGTTATTCATCACTATAGCAGTCAATTTTTCCTCACAAAAAGACAATCACAGTTTAAGCATGGAAAGTGAGCTGTGGCCCAATATTAGCTTTATTCTGGTATGATGCAAGTATAGACAGGGATTCTTGCTGCCAGTGTTCTGCAAAGATGGTTTTTATTAGGGTGCCTAATAATCTGAGTGTTTCGGCACTTAAATGCTGTTCAGATATCAGCGTCTGTAGACAGTGTCACTGGCTTGCCAGCAGACCTGGCAAGGGAGTAGTTACCATGGCTTTTGCACCTAACACCCAGGTGACCGTCTTGTGTGGGAAGCTGCTCTCAAATCTCAGCTGTTTCCCCCGGCCTGATTTCCCCTGATTGTCAGGTCATGAGCTGGACCAGTGCAGGAGCTGCTGCACCAGTAGCTCGGTTTCCACCAGCCTGAGGAAGAAGCTTATGGTGCAGTATAAGTTGCTTCCACACATAGGGAGCCTTTGTAGCTCAGTTAGTTTTCTTCACCAGGGAAACAGTGTTTAGTCCATCTTTTCATTACTTAAATGGAGTCTCTGATTCCTTACGTAATTCAAAGTTACTTAGGTTTCCTAGCTCTTACTGTATCACAGGAAAGGGGAAGCCCTGATGGAAGGTCGTAATGTGGTAGTATGTTGTTCTTTTTTGACAAGAAGCCTTGACAAGATGCCAGAAGCCTAGTTCCTTATCTCCCTAGCTACCTCTCTGCAGACCAGCATGCCCATAAGCCATGTAAAGCGCTGTTTTTCACACCTTTCTCCAACTATTCGAGGTATGTAGATTATTCGGACTCGGAGTAGGGAGAGGAAAAGAACTGTTTCTCAATGCAGTCAGTGTATCGCAGACATGCTGTTGCAGAAATCATGCTAACCAAAATAATTTTTACTTTTGATGGCTACATGTGCATTGGAAGTTTTATATCATGGCATTTGACATTGCTTAAGAGCATATAGCTAAGTAAGCAAGTAGTATCTGAAAATTGGGACTACTCTGCTTTGATTACTTTCGATAAGAATAAGCTGGGGGGGGGGGGGGATGTTCTGCTGAACCCTAAAAAGTTTATTAGCAATATTAGATGTATCCAGTGTTGGTGTTGCTGGTGACAAACAAAAGGTTTGATTTTAATAAATGGTATCCTGTATCTGCCATTGTGTTAATAAGAGCATGTTATTACCTTTGTCTTTCAGTTTTCTTTGCCTCATGAATCTGAATGTCAAAGAGCACATCATTATGGTTGCATGGTGTTTAGTACAGAAAATTGTGATTTGCCTTTTCTGGCAATTTTTTAATTTTACCAATTAAAAATAATTTGGGAATATAAGGGATCAAAAAGCATACCCACAGAGATCTTGTCAAAGTAAGTGCCTGCAAGCAAAGTTAGTTTTTGGGAAAAATTATTCAATGGATTGGTACAAATTGCCCAGCCCTGATATTTCATACCTTGACCAGCTTGAGAAAACATAGCCATCTTTTCTTAAATCTGAGCACTGCAATGTTGTAGATATACCAGCTTACACAGCTAGCCAGAGAACTGTCATTAATTGAACACTTCTCTTTTCCATGATGGTTTTTGCAGGTTAGAGGCTCTAGGCTAATTTCCTAAAACTTAGATTTATTAAAATATGCTTTCTAACATGAAATGTTCATTTATTTTAATATTTGAAGAAGAAATATTTAAAATTGTGCAGAAGTAAAAGCTTGTTTTGGTTCAAGAAAGTCGAACCAAAGGATCAAAGAGGAAAAGAACAAATTTGGTGCCTTTGACTTATAATAAAAATAGTCTTTCTTTGCCTAAGAGAACAATTTAGATACCTTTCAAATAATTCAACTAAAACCAAAACAGTTGTCTAGAAGTCAGTCAATTGTTGCACATACTGGAAAAAAGACTTTTCATGAAAATCAAACTGCAGAACATATTTCTCTTGGAAGCTTTGATTTATTCCAGCCATTAGTTGTCTTGAAATGTAATATACATGAATGTTTACCTGTAGGAAATATATGTATGTGTTTAAGTCATCTACTTCTTGAAGACCAGTGCCCTCCAGATACAAGACTTTAGAAAGTCATGAGTTTTGTCTATGTTCTAGTTTTTTCTTACCACAACATTTACTAAGCCATTGCAGTTCTGTTGCCAGGGGCTTAGCTTTTGCTTGTACAATCAAAACAAGAAAATTTTCTAGCGTTTATTAAAGGCTCACCTACAAAAAGTGAGCGAAAGAGGGAAAGAAATGAATAAATCAATGTCTTTGTCAAGCTGGTACCCACTTTCTGATTTTATTTCTTTTTTTTTCCCCTTCTGTGAGAAATCTGTTCTAAAGTGTCAGTATCTTTGAAGATAGTTAGCGATTTTAAAGGATGATGAGAAAGAGGCCAGCTACAAGGCTTCTTTATCTTAAATTGGAAAGGAAAGACTAGCCAAAAAGACAGAAGAATGTGGCTTTTTCTTTAGGTGCCATGCTCTGTAACGTAGCTGCTGCAGCTCCGGAGGCACACCACACAACCCAGTTAAACACGGTTAGCCCTGGTTTTGCTTTGTGGCCCTTAAACATCCATCTGCACTAGCTTTTCACTTTCTTCTGATTGTTCTGTAGAAATACAATTTTTTTACGTTACGGTGGGCATTATAGGCTACTATTTCAGGAATTGCTCAGGCTCACCTGTAGAAACTGTGATGTTCTCAGGTTTCTACTCTTTCTCTAGACAGGTTGTGAACCAAGAAAAAGTCCCGGTGTTAATGGCACATTCTTTCTCTCATTCGTCAACTAGAAAAATGAGTTTTCATGACATTTCCTAATCAAAGTCTGAAAGCAGTTGGTAATCTGGAACAGATGTGGTAGAGACAGGCTGAGCTCTGTGTGGAGCTACACTGAAGTCAAGGTGGTTCTCTGTGGGCCACAGAGAACGGGATCTGGCTATGCATTGGTGCTAGCAGGGCAGAGGGTTTTCACGCACTACTTCTTAGCGTGTATTCCAACTATCAAAATATTGCCAAAGGAAGAAAAAAGAAGAGAAACTGTTTATCAGAAACAGTGCTGACTTTTTCTGAATTAAACTATTGCTACAACTTATTTAACACATTTTGAAGTGTTGTAATTAGTCTATAACTTGCTCAACAAACTTAAGCTGTATTGTCTTGTTGCATCCTGTGTCAGTATCTGTATGCTTTGAGATGTAAGATACTGGCACATCAGAACTGTTGCATATCTGATGATTCTCAGATATAAATTCCGAGGGAAGTTGTTTAATTTCATGTGTATGGCAGTAGGCATGTGTGATGGCAAAAGTACATTTTATTTATCTTTAGGAAGAGAACAGGAGTTTGCAACAGCTCTTTTTTTAAGATAGTAGGAAATGACTGTTGACCGTCTCGGTCAGCTAATGTTAAACCAAGGTTTGGAACACAGGACTACAGAAATGCCTTATTTTTACCTGAATTGAAAGTTATTGATTTCTTTTGCACTTGTTCATCTGTGTTACATGAAAGACAGCCTTTGCAAAAAAAATGAAACAAGGAAGACATAAATGAAAAATCACAGTTAGTTTTTGCATTTCTTTTTTCTGTGCTCAACAGAGGCTAAATATGTGTTGAAATGTTTTGAAAGATTGCTTGTTGCTAAGAAACTTTTTGCGGTTTCATATTAAAAGATAATTAAAGCTGAGTTAATATCTGTTTCAGAGCTTTTAGAACAAAAACTTTTACTTTACAAAAAAAATTGAAATAATACTATATATATCATTAAATGTGAGCAATGTTGGTATACTTTACAAAAAAAAATCATTGAAATAATACTATATATGTATATAATCTAATGTGAGCAATGTTGGGATTCTTAATGATGTTTTGAATTTAAAAATATCAATTCAGACTGTGAAATCAAAACAACCTAGGGGATCAGCTTTCACTGATTTCCTTTTTATTTTTCTCCTTTATACTATTTGTGTTAGCAGGCTAACCAGTAAGAGTGGGAAGGTTAACTAACACCCAGATTGTCATTTATTTATAGATATTTTTCAAGCTGATGTTTAAAATGGCACACAGTAGTCAGTTAAAGTGTTTATTTTGCATTGACTTAAAGCCTTTTTTAAGAACAGATAAAGAATGTAGCATATATTCAGGTGTCTGAAGGAGGTGTTTTGGGTAGAGCCTATGCACTTGTTAATCAGTGATAATCACCAGTAGTAGGTGATGTATGAAGGAATTGCCTTCTCCACGTAGCTCTGCCTTTAAGCCTTGGAGTTCTGAGAAGGAAATCAATGTTACTGCTCTGACAGACTTAGTTTGCAAATAAGAAATGCCTTTGCCTAGCAGTGTTTACAAGTTGTCCCATTTTTATCAACAAAATCAGTACGGCAAGCCATTTATTTCTTTAAACATTAAAGGTGGAATCACACTAAGAAAAGGCATAGACCAGAATTTATAAATTATATCAATTGCATTCCAGGCATACTTTCCATTTGGTGTCTCAACGTAGCTTGCATAACACTTAATTCATTTGGTCTTTTCTGTGTGATGGGGAACTGAAGCACAGATGGCATGAAAACAGGTGCTCAAGGTCAAGAAAGTGAATTATCTATCTGAAAATATTTGTCCTCCAATGCTTTTGTCATTGGAATGGCTGAGAATACTCTGAGAAGACAAATTGTGCTTAAAGTGGCAATTTAAAACCATTTCTGTCTACTCTATTGCTCTGTTTCACAAGAAATTTATTTCTTTTACTGTAAGAATATATATTGGGTAGAAGTTTGCAGATGAAAATTTCTTCACAGAGACATTTCAGTTGGTGTAAGGCTTCCTTGTTGATTTTTATGATTAGCTGTGGCTAACCTGTAAATGCTCTCTGCAAATAGATGAGGCCAATTGGCAAATTGGCTTAGTATTTTTGCTTTTAATTCTGGCGAAAGCAGTTGTTTCTGATTCTGCTGCAATGTCTTTCCTTAAATGTTTACCAAGTCTCAGATGCTGCTTTGAATTATTTTCATTGTAAAAGGAGCTCTGCAGAACACTTGCATGCAGTTGATGAATGGCTTTATATCTGCATTCATAGGTTAATGAAGAGGAGATATGAGAAATACTGATCAAGGAGAGAGTAATGCTTTTCTTTAACAATGGGTAGGATTAGATGCAAGAAATCCCTGAAGCTCCATTCCTGCTCCGTCTGTAAATTGACGGTAGACTCGAATGGGCCTTTGAGCAGGAGGTTCAGAACTGGTAAGAACTGTGTATGTAGGGGGAGGGAAGTTCCTTCCCCTCGCTACACTTTTTTTGCTGTTTGTGCATTAATACATCTGCCTTCTTAAGGACACAGTGTTTTAATTTCTTTCCTCTTTCCTTCATCAAATTATACCCCTCATGGAGTATTAAGAGGATGCTGCCATTTTGCTTTAAGCTTGCAGATGTGTCAGCACATCTGCAGTTGCGGCTTTTGTTCTTTGCACGTGGAGTAGTAAGAACATGGTATGTCCTAGTCCTTAATGTAAAGCAAATTGTTTATGCATAAATCTAGAAGCCTACAGCTTCTATTACTTCTCTTGCTGTGCTTTGTGATAGCAGAGGCACAGGTCTATTGTTAGCCATAACTATAATTATTTATACACTGAGACAGTGGTCCTTTTCTCAGTGTTTAGGGGATAAATAAAAATACTCAAACTGAAAAAGGACATATATGGAGGCATACAGCTCTTTCAAAATGAGTAAATAATTTTCCAGTCTTTTTTTTTTATTCAACTTGGAAGGAATAATTTGTTGTATAACACTGGGACTGAAGTCTTTGCTCCTAACATATATATTTATTCTGTATTTGCAATTAATGTGCTGAGGAAAGATTCCAGCTCAGTACTGGCTAAAAGACTACAGGAATTTAAGCGCAGGTGATGTGGATTTTTCCTTGAATAAGAGGAGGGAGTTGACTGACTGTAGGAGCAGGGGAAATGGCAGCTGCTAAGAATGTTCCCATGTTGGATCTCCTGTTTCCTGGGTATAAGTTAGTTGCTGTTTGTCAGAGGTGAAAGCTTCAGCTTGCTTTTCCATTGAGAGTATTCCCTGATAGCTGGCTTATTAAAAAGATACGCTGATGTAATATAAGTATATGAACTCTGGTGAGGAAAAACTCAAGATATGTAAAGACTTGACCCCAGATTTTTTTTTCCTATTGCTACTACACAGAGAATGCTAGCTTGAACCATAAATCTTATTTGAATGCTGTTCAGTTAAAATTTCTTATAGCAGATCTTGTAGAAAGTCATCTTTCTCTAACACTTGTAGGTATAGAGATGGGAGAAGCAGCAATTGTTGTGGTGTGAAGCTATAAACAGTTAAAGCTGTCTGGCAGCAACTTAAAAAAAGCTTAAGGTTGGGACATTACATATAGTCCTCTGCAGTCAGAAAGCATTAGTGAGGCAGAAGAACCTGCAAAACTTTTGTTCTCTTTAGTTTTGTGGGCTGGAGGTAAAAAAGGCTTCCTATTGCTTGCTGATACCACAAATGTACCACAAGAAAAGGAGACATCAAGAGCATTGCCGGTGGCCTAAAGTTCCCACCACTTAGTAATGTCTTCTGGAACTTTTATTTAGGTGGACTGTAAGCCACTCTGAAGTGGTACAAAGAGCAGCCTGCAAGAAACAGGAAAAGGCAAACTACTCAAATTTGGAAGCCCAGAAAAGATTTCTTTATTGTATGCATATTAGCTGCTCAAAACCCAATAGTTGCTTAGAGACTTGTGCAATTTTCCTGTATAAGTATGTTGAATCAACTTATATGATTTATATTCCTGTTGCTAAAGTTAATTATGGCATCTGTCAGTCTACAATCAATCACAGAGGTAAAATGCAAGTTGAATGGTTACATGTGTGTATATATTTATGTCTTTCTATATTTTGGACTCTTCATTTTCAGCTCAGATGGAGTTAGTGCTTCTTCCCGTCTGAGGAGTAAGCCTGATGAAAGGCAGTTTTTTAAGAGTTGCTAGTAAATCCAGATATTTACCCATCAGTTTGAAATAGAAATCCTATTGTGTTAAAGTTACTGTGGCAACGAAAATGTGATTATGAATGAAAGCTTTAAATACAATCTCTTGACCCTCCTGGAGAAAAGAGGAGTGCTGGGAAGGGTTGGGATACATCTAATGACTCGAGTGTCCTTGCAAACAGGCTTGCTAAGTGAAGAGAGCTTGAGCTAGGCATATCAGGATAGGGTTCCTATAACATCGGGAGAAGTGACAGCATCTGAGGCAGAGCAGAGGTTTCCAGAGGGGAGGCTTTCACGCTTCCCCTGTAAAAGCAGCACAACTTGGGGCCCATCTCAACTGCCTGTACATGAATGCAGATGGCACAGGGGTCAAGGAGCAGGAATTAACGGTCAGTGCACAGCTGCAGAGCTGTGATCCCACTGGGGTTAGAGAGCTGTGGTGGGACAGCTCTCATGACCAGAAAGCTGCAGTAAGGGGATACAGGAGAAGTTCAAATGTGTGGAACTTTGCTTTGAGGCAGGAGCTGAACTAGCAGAGAGCTTGTGGGGGATCAGAGGACAGACAGTACCAGTGGTATAGCAGCCGCCGCTACAGACATCCTGATTAAGAAGAAGTAGATAAAGCTGCCTTTAAACATCTGGACAAAGCCTTACGCAGGGCCTAGTATTCATCGTTGACTTAAGCCCAATACGTGCTGGATAGTGAGGAGAAAGCAATCCAAGAGGCTTTTGCAGTGTGCTGGTGAGAACTTCTGGTTGCAGGCGACTGATGAGCTAACTTAGGGAGGTGCCCTACTGTATGCCATCAGGGAAGAAGTGACTGGGAAATCACCCTGGAGGGCAAAGGGCCCAGAATGATACTTAAGGACAACATCCTCTAAGGACGAGGATGGTCCTTTCTAACATGTAGGAAATGAAGCAATCGTGGCAGGGGTCTGGCATGGCTGAACAAGGAACTCATGACTGAGCTCAAGGGCATAAAGTACACAGAAGCTGAAAACAAGGAAGAGGTACCATTGCCTGAGTGTGCAGGGGTGAAGTCAGGAAAGCCAGCACTCAAATGGAGTTGAAAGTGGTTAGGCGTATGAAGGGCACCAAGAAGTTTTTCTGTAAGTAAATCAACAGTTTAAAAAAAAAAAGGCACTTAATTCATCTTTTTGTCTTAGTTTTATTGGTAAAGTCTGCCCTGGGATCTCTGAGGCCCCTGAACCTCCTAGCAGAGCCTGGGACAGTGAGGCAGTGAACATAGAAGAGGGGGAGATTAAAGTTGGGAGCACTTCAGCTACTGGAGACACGCAAGTCCATGGCACCAAACAGAATGCATCCCAGGATGCTAAAGGAACTGGCTGGTGTCATCATGAGGCAGCTCTCTAATGCCTTTGAAAGGTCATGCAATCGGGGAAGGTTCCTGATTATGGGCAAAAAGGAGAACATTGCACCCATCTTCATGAAGGGCAAAGGAGGAGGATCCAGGGAACTACAGGCTAGTCAGCCTCGCCTTAATCCCTGAGAAGGTGATAGCAAATCCTCCTGGCAGCCACTTCCAGGCATGAAAAGGACAAGAAGGTGACTGGGAGCAGCCAGCATGGGTATACCAAGGGCAAATCCTGCCTAATCAACCTGACAGCCCCAGTCATCTCAACAGAGAAAGCGGTGAACAAGGAGAGGGCAGTGGATGTTGTACACTTTCGCTTTAGCAAGGCCTTTGACACAGCCTCCCATAGTTGTCTTCTCACCAAACTGGTGAAATACGGACTGGATAAGTGGATGATAACATGGGTGGAAAATTGACTGGACCACTAGCATCAAGAAGATGCCATCAGTGGTATGAAGTCTAACTGGAGACTGGTTGGAGACCAGTGGTATCTTTCAGGAGTTTGCCCCATCATCTAGCACAACAGTAGTACTGGCCCTACTACAGAGTGCATTCTCAGCAAGTTTGTGAACAGCACCAAACAAGGTGGGAAGGGAAGGGGGGCAGCTCTTCAGAGGGACCCAGAGAGGCTGGAGAAATGGGCTGATGAGAGCCTCACGCTGTTCACCGAAGACCAGCGCAAATCCAGCCGCTGTCCCATACAGCAGGACAAGCTGATGCTGACCGGCTGGGCAGCTCTGTGGGAAAGGCCCTTGGGGTCCTTGGGGGGCAATGCCTCGGCCCCAAGGCAGCAGTGCACCTGGGTGGTGAAGAAGTTCCCCTGCAGCCTGGGCTGCATTAGCATGGTGTGGGGAAGCAAGTCTGCCCAGCTGCTCATCACTGGTGAGACTGCAGCTGGAGCATGGTGTCCAGGTTTGGGCTCCCCAGCACAGCATGGATGTGGATTTACTGGGGTGAGCCAGCACAGGGCCCCAGAGGTGGCTGGGGGCACAGAGCATACAAGGAGAGGCAGAGGGCACTGGGCTGGTTCAGCCTGGAGAAGAGAAGGGGAAGGGGAGACCTTATTGCTGTCTGCAACTACTTCATGGGAGGCTACGGAGAAGATGCAATCACACTGTCCTGAGAGGTCACGGTGACAGGATATGAGGCAATAGGCACAAGCTCCCACAGAAGAAATGTGGCTTAGATGTAGGAAAAGAAATATTCACTATGAGCATGGGGAAGATGATCAAAGTTCAACAGGTCCCTGAGCAATCTGATCTAAATGGACCTGTTTTGAGCAGGGTGTTGAACCAGGTGGTTTTCAGAGATCCTTTCAGTGCTTCTATGAAATACCAGTGAAATAGTCTCATTTTTGACCTTTCCAACAGTCAGAAGTATTAGTATCTTTCAAAGACTGATTTTTTTTATCTGCCCAGATAAGCTGACCTCTTCACTGCTACAATATACGCACAGCCACAGATAGTATGCTGTTGCGTTTCCTGTTGTCCCAAGCTACTGCTTCCAGCTTTATAGTAGCTTCCACAACAATGAATTATAACTAGAAAAATTGGAGTTGTGGCACTGCTTGAAAGGTTTTTGCAGACCATAACATATTATTTACTTTTGCATACTTCATTGCAGGGACTGCATCTGGACCATGAAACCACCCTTGCAGTCTGTTCCTAGCAGTTTCTTTCCTGTGGGCAATTCAAGAGCACAAAGGGTGCAGGCTAGAGGGAAAATTAATTGTTCCACCATCCCGTGTTACTTTGTCCCACTAACCCTTTTCAAGTATACTCTTGCATCTGTTACTGCATGCATAGTCTTCTGCATGCCTGTAATTGATACTGCTTGCAAGCATCAGATTGCAGTGTGTTGTATGTTAAGGCAGCACATGTGCAATGAATCCGCTTACTAGGAGCCTAGTGCCTCTTCTATTAGGGGCTCAGAAAAGGTCTGTGGTGCACAGAGCCACTACTCTGAAACAGAAAAGTGATCTTCACCACCAGAAAGGACTGTGCTACTTTATACCTTGTGTCATAGTAGAAAGTCCTAGAAATGTTGTAAGAAGAGGAATCAATTTGTGGAAATGGTGCTTGTCTTGCAGAAAACTACCAATAATTTAACACATATCTAATCTTGTCATTAAAATATTGTGTGGAAAGTGCCAAATGTAAGCCATTCTTTTTTTTAGCATTAAGTCTGCATATCTGACATCAAGATGACTATATCCTTTTAAAAATATGCATGTGTCAATTACAGAATTGTCGTTTAAATGTCCTAAATTAATTTTTCTTCCAAGAGTAGCTAAAACGCCTCTTTCAACAATTTAATTACTTAAATCAATTTTACCCTAGTTATTTCACTAATGCTAATCTATATTTTGACACGTTGTGCAGCAATTCTGCTTGTGCTGGGAGTAAGTCCCAAAAGGAGGTATGCTGCAGAATATTGCCCTGAATATGCATCCCAGCAGTCAGCTCAGCAGCTCTTGTGGCATGCCTCCAGATTCCTCCACACAATTAATTCTTTCTTTGCTGTAGTCCATCTCCCAAGCCCCTGTTAAACTGGTACAGGAGGCTTTGATGCACAGTGTATAACGGGAAGATCAGCTTTTGCAGCAGATGAGTCACTATTAGAGAAAGCAAGTTTCTTGCATAGTTTGGGCTTGGGTGAGGGGGGGGATGGAGAAGGGAGAATAAGTATTTTAGCTGGAAAGGGTATTCCCTTTTCTTCCTGACATTCAGATTTTGAATTCAATTTGTGTTATAAATCACTGAGCAGTTTGTTGAAAGGTCTAGATTCAAATTAAACTTTTAAAAGAATTAACCTTTCTTTCTGAGTTTTGTACAGCTGGGAGATAACAGAGCTCTTAAGTAGAATGAATTTTATTTACAAGTACAGCTATTCTTGTTTTTCAGTTGCTGGTATTTTCCACTGTGAGTGCTTTTTGTCTCCTCAAATTCGAATTAATAACAAAGGTAAGTGAAGTGTCTTGTTCTCTACAGTTCTGACAGACTGAAAGGTTTCTAATGTTTGTGTGCATTTTTCTTTGTCTATTACTGTCCTTTTGAAGAGAAAATAGTCATCAGATATGTTGGACCAGTTATTGCTTTTGTAGGATGCTTTTTTTATTAGTTTCATATGGCGACACCTGCAAGATGCTGAGCTTATCTGTTTTCAGTACAACCGTGAGTACTGTGAGTTTGTTTAATGACTAGAAGCTGAAGAAACTAGTTGTACTGCACATAAATGTGGGATGACAAGAGGCCATATTGTATATATGTGCTAGAGAAGAGGGTAAGGGAGTTACAGTCTTTAAATAAATGACTGCCAGGTAATGCAAGACTAAATTATCCCCGTCCTTTTTTTGTTGATCTAAACACATGACATTCAGGTTGAATTTGCCTTTTACAGCTGCTTACTTGATTTCTCTGTTTATATCCATGTTAAAGGGAGATACAATATTCAAACTCTTCCTCTTCTTAAATGTGCAAGCTGTTATGCATTTTAAAATTCATAACAAATGTTAGCAGTTGCTTTGAGTTTTGTTCACGTGTTTTGATCAGAAATCAGGTATCTGTAGTTCTTTTTGAAAACAATAGCAGTGTTTTATGCTGCTGTATCTTTAGTAAGGGAAAACTGTAGACTTTGTTTATGAAACAAAGCCTTGGGGGGTTCACCTAGCTCTAATTGTGAGACTTACATAGTGCTGAAACACTCTGATTACAGATGGCACAGTATTTCAGGCAACTGGAAAGAGGTGGACAAGCTGGAAACATAGTATTTATATTCTGCAAACAGGTTTGGAGCTGGACTTTCAAAAATCAGGTGCCACTGAGTGACTGATTTACCTTGCAATTCAGATGCAAACTAAGCTTTTATATATGTTTAAATCAGGCTAGGGCTTGTTCTCATGTTAAGCAAGTCAAACGTTACGGTAACCATTTTGATCTCAGCAGAACTGCTTCTGACTTAAAATAAAATTGTCCATACTTATCAAAGGACATTTGCACTCTAATCAGATTGATAGAATACTGTTAAGAGACAGGATAGCTCCTCATTTTAAAATAGTTATAGAAACTAGGTCAGTTCTGGCTAAGGAAATTATATCTGCTCCAAGAAGAGCACATATCAAGCACATGTACATGTCACTGCCATCCTCAGGAAGTACACAAGGCATAGCTGGAAGAGAGGTCTGGCTAGCTGCTCTTTTGTTGAAAGGTTTTGTTAGTAAACAAGGGGTAGAAAGGATCAGCATAGCTGAAAGAAGTTAAATAGCTGAAAACAGCTGAGAGTTCTTTTGTTTATAGCTACAGGATCTTGCTAGGTAGGGTTTTGCCTAAAGGCTGTCTCCTGCTATGTTCCGGAAAATAGGATGTTATGCCTTTATTGTAGCAAAGCAGAAGTCTATCAAGAAACACTGGCACCATCAGCGAATCCCCCTGACAGGAACAACCTGCAAGACCCCAAATTTTTGGCTAGCCTTGCTTCAAAGGGTTGACAGAAAGTGCAAATGAAAGGCTTCTTGTTGATAAGATCTGTGACACACCCATAGATTTGTATCCTAAAAAAGAAAAGCAGTGATCTTTCCACAGCTACCTGAAGGCAGAATTATGCAACTCAACCATTTATGATATATGTAAGCGTAGACTTGAGACTAAGTCTTGTTAGCAACAGCCTCCCAAGCTGAGAGAGAGGAATGAAGCTCAAAAGCTATGGTTCTTGTCCAGATGTATTTTAATCAGTCATAACTTCAGACACTTAACAACAAATTCTGTGTTTGGCACTGGGAACATCTTTTAACAACATTATTTTCTAGAAATGACATTTTATAATTTTGAGGAGGAAAAATCCATCTAGCATATGCAAAGTAAAGCATTGTACACGGCAGCTCAAACTCGTGTTATTTCTCTACTGCTTGCCATTTCTACTGTTTAAAGTTTGTGCTCCCTCATCAAGTATTACCTTGGCGTGAAGCTGAGCTGTGTGGACTTAAGGTTAAATTAGACCCATGTCTGCAGTCTGTAAGATACCATGAGTAGAATTCTTACGGAAATTTTAAAACCTGGAGATCAATCTCTGTAGGAAATAGCTTCTTCTAAGAGGGGAACAACTAGCATTTCAGCTTCTTTGCATGTAAATTTTTCACCCTACAGAATTATTTATAAGTGTTTATGGTTTACAGCATTGATACTGTGTTTTTTTGTTTAACTGATCTGTTCTGCTGCATGTTAACGGTGAGATTTTCTGCTTTATATAGTCACCAAGTAGTCCGTAAAGAGATTTGCTTTTATACGGTATGCAAAGCATATCTAAGAATCGTAGCTAACACTAAAGCTTTTGCACTAGAGTAGTCCAGCTTTGAGCCACACTTGCACTTGGATTTTTTTCAGTTCCTGATTCCAACTACTTCTTCATTGCTGTCATGAAACTGCCTTGGTTAACAAAGTTGTTCAAGCTAGATTCATCCTTATAGCCATAACTGTCCAAAGGGAGATAACAGAATATTTTGTAAAGTTCATTCCCAAATTGCCTAATACTTCATATTTTAGACTTGGAACAAAAGTTATTGATTTAATAATTCTGGTAGAAAAGCAGATCTGTTTTGCAGATAGCATGTTTTCAGAATATATGTTTGTGTACCTGGGGAGGAATAACCCCATGCACCAGTACAGGTTGGGGGTTGACCTGCTGGAAAGCAGCTCTGTGGAGAAGGACCTGGGAGTGCTGGTGGACACCAAGTTAAGCATGAGGCAGCAATGTGCCCTTGTGGCCAAGAAGGCCAATGGTATCCTGGGGTGCATGAGGAAGAGTGTTGCCAGCAGGTCGAGGGAGGTGATTCTCCCCCCTACTCAGCCCTGGTGAGGCCCCATCTGGAGTACTGTGTCCAGTTCTGGGCTCCCCAGTACAGGAGGGATGTGGCACTACTGGAGCAAGTCCAGCGAAGGGCTATCAAGATGATTAGGGGACTGGAGCATCTCCCCTATGAGGAAAGGCTGAGAGAGCTGGGCCTGTTCAGCCTGGAGAAGAGAAGGCTGAGAGGAGATCTTATCAACGTGTACAAGTATCTGAAGGGAGGGTGTCGAGAGGATGGGACCAGACTCTTTTCAGTGGTGCCCAGCGACAGGACGCGAGGCAACGGGCACAAACTGAAACACAGGCACTTCCATCTTAACATGAGGAAAAGCTTCTTGACTGTGAGGGTGACAGAGCCCTGGAACAGGTTGCCCAGAGAGGTGGTGGAGTCTCCTTCTCTGGAGATATTCAAAACGCGCCTGGACGCAATCCTGGGCAATGTGCTCTAGGTGACCCTGCTTGAGCAGGGGGGTTGGACTAGATGATCTCCAGAGGTCCCTTCCAACCTCAACCACTCTATGATTCTGTGTAGTCATGTGGACTGAATTCATTGTCAAAGCAGAAACTGGCTAAAGGTATCCTCTGTAACTGCTGTGACTAATAAATCTTGTTTATAAAGACAAGTTTGAATCCTGTTTTTTGGAGATGCCAACAGTGTCAGTGTTAGTAATGTTTGCCCATAAACATTCACAAATTTAGGCTTGTTTGTATGTATGACTATGCATGAAAATAACTGACTGAGTTTTATCATGAATATTTATGGTCTACAATAATCTGGAATTAACCATAAAATTTGATGATGTATTAGCTCCTTGACCTAACAATTTGTCTTGCTGCCGGATCAATGATTCATTTTAATTGATATGAAATAATTAGAATTGGAGTTTTTCTGTGGTTGTTCTGTAACAGGAATACAAATATGTTGAAAACAATGTACTGAATCTGTAATATGAAATATGTAAATTGGTGGGTTTATCTAGCAGTGGTTTTCAACCTTTTTGCTAACTTGTCAAGGAAAGTGTGGACCCTTCAAAAAGTTCATCATTGTGGATTTTTACATAGCGTATGCAGACTTGCTTTTCTTAGTCATCTTTCATCTGATGTCCCTAAAAGTAGATCATGAAATCTCTGGGATTCTGAAAATCACAAACTAAAACCCCACTCATATTAGCCAATTGTTTACATGGATGATTTTTTTTTTTAGATGTGAATGAATCTGTCAAATACTGATTCTAAAATGCATAGGTATTTAATTGTTTATCTGCATTCATTTTGAGGACCACTGCATTTTGTAATGTGGTGCTGCAGTTGTCAGGTCACTGTCCTTTGGAGGTACTTGCTGCCTGCTTCTTTACTGCACCTAGAGAACGCCTTGCACAGGGTGAGAAAGTTTATTTCTGAGCTACCAGCTCTCAAATTAAAAACAATACAGGAAATGGGCATGCATACAGAAGCAAGAAAATTTGACTCAAATTAAGTTGCCTTCAACAAAGGCAAATAAGTTCAGGAAGCCAAGTAGTGATAGAGATCCTTCCATTTTTCTAAATTTCAAAGAGAAGGGATGATTTTAAATAATCTGTAATATCTGTTATGCTCAGACTGAGCATGAAACCAGGTATGACCAAGTAGGATTAGTCAGACTAATCCTATTGTGTGACTTTAATGAAGAAATTTTGCAGGTAGCCTACACTTATAATTATTTTGCTTTTAGTAATCAAAGGTCGATAGTTTAAACCCTCTGCAACCCCTTGGACTTTCTGCAACAGGCATGGAACTTCTGACAGTGCTATTTTTAATGTTTTTGTCCAAGTCATTGTGAATTTGCTTTCTTTTTTTAAGCATTCCCTATATTCTTCATCTGTGGAATAGATTCCCAGCCAGCCTAGCTTGGAAAATTTTGTTGGAGGAGGACAGTTGTGAGCAAAGTTTCAAGTATACATCATAAATGGTGCATTTTTACAGTTCTATGTTGTACGGTATATATTTAAGTCCAGATGAACTATAAACACTTTCTTCTAAAAACATCTAAGTGATCGCTTGCTGTTTACTTTTTGATCTGTATAATGAGATTTAAATTTAAAACAAATAAATCTTACCTCCTGATTTTTTTTTTAAATGTGCTAGTGGAACCTCATGTAGAGTACACAAGATAGTGTTTCTTCTGCTCAATTTTTTCTAAATAGAATAGCAACTTGCTAATGTAGTAATCATTGTGGCCCTTTATGGAATACTAAAAAAAACAATATGAGAAGAACTTCTTAGACTTAAAAATGCAGGAATTTCCAAATGTGCCATGAACAATATATAATAATATATAGCCACATATATAAAATAATATAGCCGCAGATCTGATGGATTCTGCATTCTTTTCAGAATAAGTAAGTCTTTTTTATCAGCAGAGGAACTTCATCTGAGAGTCATCCTTAATCTTGTTTCAGTTGGCTATGTTTTCCTGAAAGATGTATGCTCTAGGAAAAGCTCTAAAGCAAAACCTCACTTCATGTCACGTAGAAATGAAGATGCACAAATGAAGGTTAAAAGTGAGAGTAATGGTATTTTCCATTTTTACAAAGATGCCTCAGAATCACTGATTCCTGCACAGTTGTGTGCACTGAGTCATGTAAGCAAACCTCAGCGGGGTCAGAAAGTGAATCTGTGGCTAAGCAGAAATGTGGCCCTCACTCTTCTAAGACTGCCTCTTCTCCCGCATAAAGTGATCTGAAATGAAACAGGAGCAGCTATGGAAGTATTGCTTCTCACAGACTGCCATTTAAAATACTAGGGAAGCTGAAAACAAATTTTCTTCTCCCTGAGCAGTTAGCGAACACAAACTTTATTTGGATTCCTTTCTATTACTAATTTTTGAAAGTTTACTGAGACAAAACCAGTGCATTTTTCAAGAGCTGTTTCATGAGTAAGACTAGCAGTTGCATAGCATTTTGCAACTGTTGATAACCTCTTCTGAGTGGCCTCATATCCACATGTGAGGTAGGAGTTTCATGGGACCTAAGCTGCCTGGAGGGGGCTGCATAGCCAGGAGGCGGCAGGCAGAGGCATGCCTGGTGCAGGTGCCGTGCTGTCCCTCTGACCTCACCTAGGAGCAGTCTGAAGAAGAGCAAGGGTGCACGACCCGAGTGAATCTGCACTGCATGCACAGAGCTCAGGCCCGCTTCCCAAGAAATACCGACTCACTCTGTCAGCGTGTAGCAAGGTTTGCTTTTCACGCTTTCCAAGTGTGCCTCCAGGGTTGGCAATACGGCGAAATAAGGAACCGCTGCATCTCTTGTTCGGTGAAGCCAGTGCCCTGGCATGCACGGCAATCCAGTCTTGCCTCCAGGGTTTCTAGCATTAGGAGGCAGCCCTGCATCCCTAGTTTTCAGATGTTTCTGTGTCTCACTTTAAAGCCTGCCTGTTCTTTCCAGTTGAAATGGTAGCAGGTAACTGTGGCATCCAGCATCTCACACTGAAGTTGCAATGAGCAACAGGCTCAAGTTTTGTTTATTTTTAAAGTTGAGTGAAAGATGTGTTGAGAAATAGCAGCTCGGGATGAACGTGAAAATCACAGCTGCTTCTTGATCTGCAATATACTGCTTGCTTCTGATCTCTGGAGATTGTTAAGCTAATATGGTCCCATTTGATCAAGCCAGCAAGAAATCATTTTCTTGCTAAATGGTTTTAAAATTTACAGGACTTTATCAACTTAACCTACCAAAGGCAGCAAAGTGATTAAAGTGCAATAACAAATTACTCAGGTCCCTAAAGATAGTCTTGTAAGTCTCCATTTAAAAAGAAAGTAAGGAATCAATTTATCTAACATCTAGTTATCTTGCATCTAGTGAACTAAATTAAGCTGCAAGGGAAAACAAGTCTGACAAAAGGTTAGTGTAAACTGACTTTGCTGGAGAGATGAAATTTCAGTTTAAATACAGTTTTTTTCTACCAATTCCAGCAAAAAGAAGGCTGTATCTTGTTGACTTGTTTTTCTTTTTTGACTATTAATTGGAGTTCTGTCACCTTCCAGGGGTTAGTTCTGTAGGCTTAAAAAAAAGAACTTTTGTGATGACATTTACTCGCTAGTGAGAAGACTTGAAAAATGTGCTACTAACATGCAAGAGCATATTTCCCAGAAAAGCAGACTATGAGAGTCTTTGAAACAAAATCAATCTGCATACAGTATTCTCAAGTGAGGAACAAACATCCAAGCTATACTATGACAGCATACGAAATAACCTCGAGGGTAGAGAGAAGAGCATTACTAAAGCTTTAGGATGGCAACATAAGGTTGTTCCAAACTCCATTTGATTTTGTATCTAAATTTATAAATTTAATTTGACTACACAAGAAGGAAAAAAATTGTGGGGTTAACCAGGACTCTAAAACTGACTTGAAATAGGGTATGGCTGCATTTCATCTATAGCATCATGCAGACATGTGACTAAGCATTATTAATGAAAACAGTGTGGCTGGATTAGCTCTATGTTCCACCCATGCTAATTGCCAGCTTTTTGACAGAGCTAATTAAGACAAGCTTTTGTTTTAGTTAGTGTGATACTTCTTATCCTTAAGCTAGCTTGCATATCTCTACACAAACTTTTATTATGCTGCATAGATATAGCCTTAATTAGGTAAGAGAATCAATATGTTAAAGTCTATTACCTTGGACTGGTTCAAGAGCAGTAATAGTATGCATTCTGTCAAGAAAGGTGAAAATCTCCCCTCTGCAACAACCAAAGTACCTATTTTTGGACTTGTAGATGCACAGAAAATTATTTTCTAAAACAGTATATACAGATGCAGAGGGAATCTGTCACTTGCTTGTAAATAAATCTGGTTTGTTCCTGGCTTAAGATATTTTTAAGGAAGGAATTTTCCCAGTTTGTGTGGTATAAAATTGAAGAACTTTTCTCCTTGTTCATGTCAGCTCTTCTCAGACTGTTGGGAAGTTAAAAGTAAATCTGTGAGAAATGGTTGTTGGGCTGCCTGCAGCTGACCAGGGTGCATTACACATTTCTTTATTACAGACATGAAGAACCATCTCCCAGGAGACAAAGAAAATCATATTTTATAGATGTAGAAATGACAGCTGGTGTACAGAGGCTAACTTTAATCACCCAATTGCTTGAATTCAAAGCCTTCACTATAGAGTGACACAAACTAAGTCAAAAGAGAGAACAGGTTCTCTAAAAATAGTACATCTTATTAGCATTAACCTCTGTTCTCTCTGTAGCTTCCAAAATAGGCAGTGATGGTGGCAAATGTTTTGTTCTGTATCACATCAAATCTACTAGTGTTATAAAACCTTATCAGAATTTCTAATAAAACTAAAATCTAATCAGAAATGTGTATAGTGCTAAGGTATTCTTGGGAAGCCCAAAGAAGTCTGAATAACTTGCTAATGTATCTTGATCCACAGTTATTTTGATGTGCTCAAACATCTGCCTTGCAGATAAACTCAGCATACTCTTTGTGGTTGTTTTCTACTTTGAGATGACCATATGTTGTTAAAGAAACTGAAAGCTTTACTGAGTCCAGTTAGACTGGGGTTTGACTGGCTCTGCTCTTATATAGCTCTTAGTGTTTTTTATGCATCAGAGTACTTTCTAGGGGAAATAGGAAGTTTGCAGACTGTTTTTAGATGTTCTGCTGAGTGCCTGATAGTTCAGTGATGAAAGATGACACTTATTTGAAATTGCTAGGAATATATAGGCAGCAAAGTATCTTCACCAGCTCATGCTGTTTTCTGATACCGCACCATTCATCATATTATCTTCTCTAGTGCCTTGAATTTCTTCTTCAAGAAGCCTGGGATCTTAAAATGAACAGGAAAGCAGCAAAATCAAGTGGATCAGTGTTGGATCAGTCGGGAAGATGTTAAGTTTTGCTGTCTGGTTAATGGCATGGGAAGTCTTATTTTCTTTCCTATTATTTCCCTGACTAGCCTATAAATTCTTCTGGTTCACCCATCTCTCTTAGCAGATACATGCATACATTGAGATAATGACCTGTTTATACTAGACACTGTATACATCTCACTACTGCTTTAAAACAGGCAATTAATAATGAAATGCCAGTTATAGGATTATATGGAAATTTATTATTAAATATAGACCTGAATAGATAATTATAAAACAATGGAGCACTAACTGAATTTAAAAGTGGGATACAATATGAGTTCATGTAGGATTCTCTAATGATAACTGGGAGTTTGAGTTTCTTTTGTAGGGTTGTCTAGATTTGTGTTTCTGTTCAGGAATGCTGCATACTCAGCTTTTTCTGCAATAAAATAGTAAAAATATTTGTTATAATCTCTGGTCAGTCAAGGGCTTTGAGAAAATGGGAAAAAAGTGCATATTCTAAATAAAGTTTATATACATTAATTTTAACAGTTTAACAAGCACAGGTATATCTACCTGCCTTCATAATATGCAATTTCTTTGAAGTTAGAGAATGAGTATAATGCATATTTAAGTTAGGCTTGTCTCTTTGCCATTAAATTAGAATAAAATTGCCTCCCACAACCAAGATGCTACCCATGGGTGTAAAACTATGATTTATTTTGTAAACAGATTAAACAACCTTTATTAGATGACAGTGACTGTAGGAGAAGCAGCATTGTATTAATATTTGTGTGTATATCCTCTGTTAGTTATATTTAATCAAAGTATGCATTTGACAGCAACCTAGGGACTAGGTTTAAGCTTTCCTGCTTTCATGTGCATTAGACACTCGCAACTTTTAACTGAGAAAATACTTCTTGTCTTCCTGTTGCTGACTTGTGAAATGTGAAGGTGCCAAAAGAAGAAAAAGTAGAAGGGCATGAAGATCAAGGAAATTCATCAGCTATGTAGTCTGGAGTGGTGATTTGATGAGCTAACTCAAAGTTCCTCTGTGGAAAATCTGCACGAGAGGTGGGTAGGAAGGAGGGAGAGGATCCCTGGTTAGCAACACGCTCTCAGGAAGGACTGGTGTCTCCCAGAATTTCTACAGGGATTCCTTGAAGATTGTATAGTGCATTTGTGACTGTAGAGTTCTGTGTTTCAGAGAATAAATTTAACTCCCCACATCCACACCAAGTTCAGATAATACCATTCTGTCTCCTGTAAACTAAACTAGATTTGCTGTTAAATTTCTTTTCTAAACTTTATGGAAAATGTTGTACGCTAACAAGTAAGGCTTGGGCCATAACTGTAACTTCAGATAGCCTAGCATTTTAATTCTGAGTAAGTCTGGTGACAACCATATGTGATGCTCTGCAATTGATGTTTGAATTGCATATCCATACTTTTAATCTTCCTTGGGCTGAGAATAGGAGTTAGCCCTATCTGTTTTTTAGCCTCTCTGACTAGGAAACAGTTTATTATTGTCTCCTAGTCAGTTCCATTAAGACTTCTGGGGCAATGCTGAACTTTCAGGCACTCCACTGGCTGAAATACCATGTTTCTTACTGCTCCAGCCTTGAGGACACTTTGATGTACAGGGACATGTGGAGTTGAAATATACAGAGTATCAGCTTTATAATGGCTTCATACAAAATTCCTGTGACTTCAAGTACACAGAAGAAATGACTGGAAGTGAGAGCTGAATAAAACCGTGTTTTCCTGGCTAGGTTTCCTCACCCATCTACAGCATTCTTTGGGGTCTGATCAAAGACCTTGCAAGCGTTGTCTCCTGTTTGTGTATTGCTACTCAAACAACAGATTTATGCATGTGTTCTGATCAGTCAGATTTCTTCTGTTTTGACATATCCTGCAGCCAGATGAAAGTCACTTCTGCTAGGACTATATGCCCATTTGTTTCTCAGTTCCCCATGAACCGCTTCACCTGTGCATGCCTCCCAGTTCTGCAGTCCCATTCTTTCACTAAGCTTTGAGATGATCCCCTTCCTTCAAATGCCAGCCCCTCTGCAGCATCAGGGGCACCCCTTCTCCAGCTGCTAGTCATTGCACTCTATGTGTTGGTTGGGTCTCAGATTCATTCTTTCATTCTGAAGTTTGGAAACATGTCAAAGTATAGAATACCTCAGTACTGAGGTGCAGTGCTTGTGCTACCACTGATGCAGCCTCAGAGGTCCTGTACTGCAAACACATGGAGCTTCCAGCAGCATAGTTGTGAGGGCCAGGGGTTGGAGACCATTTCCAGACGTTGCTGGGTCCAAGGTAATCCAGTCTGTCTGGAGTGACAGCTGTCTTATTGTCAGGTTCCATATGTAATGCTTGCTACAATCATAATTATCTATTTTCCCTTTTCATAAAATGCATGTAGGGTACAGCACGCATATATATTTCAAAAAGAAACTTAAGGCTGAAAACGCCTGATCATAACAGTGGGGAAATGCATCCTTGTAGCTTTACAAGAGCCTTGTGTGCTCTCTAATTCTGTTATCATCTTACATTTATCCTGACATGACTTTGTCTCGCAGGACTCTGCTGCAGATGCACATGGGATCATAAACTTTATTGGATATGTTATTTCCTAATTTTCAAGTAAACTCTTACTCAAACTGCAGAGTTTTTAAATTGTTAGTGTGAATTATCTAAGCATGTAATCTGTATATGCTAATATACAAAATACCAACATACTACAAAGTAGCCCTCACATTAGCACCCAGTTTTCCTTGATCAGGCAGGTAAAAATGCAAAAGTTGTATATATCTAATCCTGTAGGTTTTATCCAGCTGCTTCAGTCTGGTGGTTTTGAGCTGTTTTTCCAAATTTCAGAATATTAAAAAGCTAAAAATAAAAATTTGACCATCAGGTTTAATTCAGTAGACTTTCATGTCGGGGAACGCTACTTATACTATCTCCCTTACTGTTTTCCATCTCTCCTCAAAAAAACCATGTTTCAGTTTTGAACTATGACAAAAGTATGGTTTAAGACTACATTGACTTAGCCTGGAAATTGGCCAATTGTATAGTTGTCAAAAGGATGTACAAGATGTTACTTATCCCTTTAGAGTGGTGCATGGTTTATGCTGAATTTGCCTTCTTTACGTTAATGAGAATAGACTCGGGCAAAAGAAACACTTTTGGCTAAAAAGACCAGGGTTGTGCATTGTGCAAGGAAGGTTTGTACAGTCTTGTGGTATTGAATCCTTTATATACACAGACAAAATAGGCAAGGAAGTTGAATATTGTTTGTTCCTGTTTAGGGAGAAGTCAAACAAATTAAGCACTTTGGAAATGCAAAACCTACAGTGTCTGTTTCGTTTCCTCTTCTCCTCCATGTTTCCAGACACTATACCCACACTCACTTTGTTAATCATTGTTTTATTTCAGTTCAATACACTTACTGTAAATTAACTGCTGTAGGAGTGGAGACTTTTGAACACCATTGAGCAATCAGATTAGGGACATGAATGCTGCTGCGAACGAGTATTGTGTATGTGAAAAGGCAAATGGAAAATGCGCTCTCAACAGGTTTTGCAACTAGCTGCTGCAGTAAATGTGTGGTTTGCCAAGACCCTGGCAGGAGACTGATCTTTATTCCTTCTCTCCAGACACATGCCACAGTTCAGGGTTACAAAAGGCTCCATCTGTCATGTGGCAGGAAATACTGTTTCAGGGATTACTACTGCAGGTGTTTAAATAAGCAGCTATATACCTCGCCTGCTGGGTTGTTTTAGCTGCTGATGGCTCTTTGGTGGGAGATTTTGTCAGAGAGACTTAACAAATGAATATCTGTCAAAGAGCATCACCACACTAAAATATATTTAAATCCTATACATGCTGTTCCTTGAAAACTCAATTACTTTAATGAAAGTGCCCGTGCAACTGTCAGCTAGCTGAAACTGTTCATTTGGTAAGGTCTGCTTGTATAAGGCTAATGAATTAAACTGGATGGACTATCAGGGAGCAGATGAGTGATACCGCAGATTCATTACCTGCACTGGTCTGGGTTGCACAGGATGGTGCCGAAAACCACACCGGCAGTTCAGATTTTACCTTCCCTAGCATACTTGACTGCTTCAGAAGTTGCTACCTTTGAATGCAGAGAGGATTAAAATAAATAGAATAAAAATAGGGTGAATTGCTATCAAGGACCTTCAACCTGGTTTGGAACAGAATGTAGATACTTCCTGTCTTTATCACTGTAACTGGTAGTTTTTAATTTATTTAAAAGGCATCACTATGTGTTTACAATGCAAGAAGAACAGTGCTTCCTGTGCAAAACATTCCCTGCCATTATCTTGGTCAGTCATAGACTTGATATGTTGTCCCTGTTGTTATTAATGATCTAGGAATTCAGAAGAACATCAGCAATAAAACAGCAGATTCTTCCCATCAGTGATTTCTGAATCAACCACACAGTGTCCTAGCTTCTCAACTAAACTACTGTCCCAGTTCTAGGCAATCACTTTTTCCCTTCTCCATTGCAAAAAAAAAAAAAAAAAAAAAGTTTTATGGGGGGAAGGAGGTAATGAGGTGGGTTTTTTTAATATATATATATAGTAACATATTCCTTACCATTAATGACTTTTTTTTTACAGACAACTGTAATTTGCAGACAAAAATAGCAATACATTCAAAAGTATAACAACCATTGTGATAGTTGTTAGATGCCTACATCAAGCTAATTCAACAATAGTAGTCCTTGCCATTTCAAGCTTATATTTTTTGAAATTAGGACTGTTTCTCAAAATAGCCCAATAGCAGACAAATTAAGAAACACTAAAATTCTTTTCTCTGATACTTTATTCGCTTGTCAGATAGTTGAGAATATGGAGGGGCTTTCCAACACGTCAGCTAATCAACACTCTTCCAGTCTGGGATTGGGAGAAGCAGTTAATTCTAGAGCCAAGATGAAAGGCGAGATGAGAACTCAAGAACACATCCACTTGCCTCCTAAAGTATATGCTGCCCGGGATATATCTCTGGTATCGTTTGCTGACTGTAGATACTGATTTATCCTGGAGAAGAGGAAACAACCTTACCAGTGGGTAAGTAATGAGCTGTTTGGAGCTTGCAGATCTGAAACTAGCTCCTTTCATCATATTTAAAACTCATGAAAGATGAACAGTTGTGCTCCTTCTGTGTGGAATGGAAGGCAGAGCTAAAGTCCGCCAAAGCAAACAAACATACAAACAAGCATGTAATCCTTCAGAAGGTCTTGGCACAAGCCCCCCCCAAAAAAAGACAGAAGGTTTAAGAAAATTTCAAAGGAAGGTTTTGGCAGAGCCAGCTGAATATGAACCACATGGGTGAATGTAATCAGAAGGAAAAGGGGAGCAGAGGACAATATTAGAGCAGAAGAAGACTGAGCTATCAAGCTGGAAGCAACTGCTGTATTTAAGCCGATCCAGCAAATAAATAGGATGTTGGGAATATTAGTACTAAAAGTGAAGTTGGATTTGGTAGTATGTGAAGTCATTCATGGGTTTACTGCAGTGAGCTTGCAAAGAAACTAGGTTATCAGAATGTATAAATGGCAAATAAGAGAAGCTATGATTTGTAATATTATCGCTAAAAACACCCAGTGCTAGATTAAAAAGTCAAGTCTCTTGCCTTATTGAAAGGGAGGATGAGTCTGCTGGAGGGCATGGTACCAACAGGGAAGACTACTTTTAGAGAATCTGGAAGCTGTTTGGGATAGTACAGAGTTGTAAATGCTGAGCTGTCCCATCATTCTTACTTGTAGGAACAACCGAGATGAGGTGTGTGTTGGACTAATCGCTTTTGGCACGATAGATGAAGTAGGAAGAGCTAATAATGAGTATTTGGTCACTCTAGAAGCAAAGACAAAACCTTTTTCTTCCTGTGCCTCCAAAATAGTTACAAGAGAACATCAACTTCTGCTAAATTGAGAGAGACTCTGAAAGAGAAGAACTGGCGTGGAACAATATTTGCAAATTGATCTGTCGCTTGAGATTCACTTGATGTCACTTGAGATGTGAACAATCACATTTGGGAGAGACAGCTTCCTTAGAAACATGACACCAATGGTAACCTGATAAGCTGCACTGTAAAATATGGAATATTGTGTTGATCAAGTGTTCTTTATATTTCCAACCCCCCCATCTCAGTACTGGCAAAATTTTATTTAGAAATCAACATTCTTGTTCATAGACGTTCCTGCAAAAAAATGTTAAACAAGACATAATCAGGTACAAAAAGACTGCAAGACAGCAATGTTTTATCTTGTCCTGGCATGGACAGCAACATTGAGGATGCCAGTAACGCTTGTTGTGTATGCCAGAAGTCCCAGATGAAATCAAGGAAAAGCATCAGTGCAGAAACTGGGAGACACATTTCCCTTTTTTCTCCTTGGAGGAAACTCTGTGCTTGTCCTAGGCTGTTACTCTTATTGCCTTATAGTAATCTTATTAAAAAAAAAAATGATGGCCAAAAAAAATCAAATTAATTTTTACCTGACACATAGATGTGTGATAACAGGCCACGGTTTAGTGGGCATGAGTTCAAAGAACTTGCAGTGGAATGCAGTTTTAGCCACATAATTCCTTTTCCCTGCAAAACCCAGTCCACCAGAGCAGCGCAATGCTATAATTCAGAGCTGTTAAATCTGCAGAAGAGCACTGGTGAGGTACCAATCGTTCAAGCAAATATTTTTGCCAGTAAATGTACCTTTGAGAACATTCATGATAACCAGTACATAAGGGACATAAATGCTGTAAAAGCAAATGAACTTGAAAAAAAAAAAAACAAAACACGAGTGCTAGTGACTAGTCTGGTCAGTGTTGTCATTTGTTTTGCTATGTAGCTGCTCTTGTTCCTCCTCACAAATGACCTTGAGCAGCTACACAGAGAACTTTAGTTTCCTATGCTATTAAATTATTTCATTTAAGTCATATTAACTCTTCTTTTTTTTGCAAGGAGGATTCCAGGGCTGTATTTGAGCATATTTTACCTGGTATTTGTGCTGGCAGCCCTTTTTCTGCAAACAGAGACCCAAAAGATACAAACCTTTACCTACTTACACAAAAAAATTGCCCAAGTAGCTTATTTGTTTGCTTGCAACCTGGCAACAACAAACTCAGTTACTATAGAAATAAGTCACAGAGCACAGGAAATTATTTGGAGATTACATTTTTCCACAAGATTATTTGTTTTTGCACAGTGTTCTATGGTGCATTTGATAAAAGCAGAAAGTAGATCATATTGGGAAATATTATTTTCCATCATCCTTCCTCCACAACCTGATTTGAGACAATAATAATCACTGCTGCCTGTCACTGTAAAAATTAGCATGAAAATTCTTCTCACATAAAATGCAATCTTTGAAAATAGGATTCCCTACTGAGACAAAGGTAACTTTTTCTATTGCAGCAGTGTTTTAAGGTAGTTAGTATTGTTATTTGCAAACATTTCCTGTGGTTAAATAAAATGTATTCATTAATAGATGTTTCTAAATATTATCCACCTAGTTTCCTTAAGTGTATTGCACTGTAACCGAAAGGTGATGGAAACACCTATCTGCTCCTTGTTTCTTTCCATTCTCTTCTCATCTTTTTGTGGCTTTTCTTGATGGTGCAGAGGATAGATGGAAGAATTGAGTCTGCCTCCTGTAAGTTAAAAGTCTATTTAAAAAAAAACCATTTTTTTCTTCATGGCATGAAGTGGGAGATAAAACCTATAAGCCTGATACACTGGTTCAGCTCTCAGTTTTATTGGCTAGTGCTATTAGTCAAATAAATAAATAAATAAAAAGCAGAATCCAGCTCTGATTTTATGGCTGAGATTTGGAAAAAAAAGAATGTGGGAGGTCTCATTTTAAATATTTGAGCCAACACTTTTAGTACTGAGAATTGTGTTCAGTTCTCTCTCAAAGTACATTTCAGTCATTGCATGAGTGTCAAAAAAGTCTGCTGCTCTTACAGAAGAATTAGAGATAAAACCCAGCATTTTCTGAGTGCATGTCCTACCCCTACTGTTCCATTTTCTTTGCTATTGTGTATACACTCCATATGTCTTATGGCTTTTAAAAATTAAAACACAAAACTTTGATCATCTACACTGATACATGAATTATTCCTCTGCAGATGAACTCTTCCTTCCCTCTTCTGATGACCAGTCAAAACCTCTTGTATTTTGATCTCATACTCCTTGAGCGGTTTCTTGGTATCTGCTGTCTCAGTAACATAGGGATTGAAGAGTATTTATCAACATTTTTAATATTCTCCTTTATAAAGCTAGATCTATCAACCTGTTGGGTACCTTTCAAAAGATGCCAGAGTCCCCACATGTGCTAGTAAACTTGGGAAATATGATGGTGGAGCTGCAGCAGGAATAAACCCTAAATAAATCTCTTCCTTTTTTCCTTTTTACTTCTAGATTCTTAAAGAACATTCTTAATACATGAACCTAAGCCAATTTTTTCTGGCTTCTAGTTCTGTGGCAAATTCAGATCCAGAAAGGTGATTTTCTTTTTCTTTCTTTCTTTCTTTTTTTTTTTTTAACCCCTTGGTTAGAACACAAGTTAGTTTCGTTTGAATAGAGGTCAATATTTTAAAGCTGTGCAAAATTATTTTTTTCTGTATTATCCAGCCTTGGTTAAGACATATTTAGGTTTTCAGATACAGGTTCCACAATCTTGCAATTATTCTTTACCTGATTCAATTTTTAGGTCTCTCACACCATTGTGTAAATGTGAATTGAGTTCATCCGATAGGAATATCTAACAAACTGTGCAGAAGGGAAGGGGGGTTGGCACCTGTTCTTGGAAGCAGAGAAAAAGCTCCCACATGCCAGTATTTTTGCTCCGAGTGTACCCAGCTATTGTCACGGGGGGGAAGGGGGTGAGATGAGATGGTGTTGGACAGTGGCTGCTCTAGTTAAGCAATGTGGTGGAGAGCTCACCTCTACCAGTGTGTGGAGCCTGTGGCTATACTGGCCCAGTTCTCTGTGGGGATGTGGCAATTTCATAGATGAACTGTTTGGTTTTGAACATGGAAGCAAGTACCTGCTTGTTACGCTCCACGCAGCAGCCTGTATGTTGTGTTTATTGCTTTTGTCACCTTTGCAATTATATGTGTTCTTTCATACCCTGCTGAATCAAGACTTAGAAATGTGATAAAGTATGCCTCTTGCAATGTTATAGCTTGGATGGAGCTCTTGAAGCATTTGGGTTTCCCCCACTGAATACGCCTTAAACTGTGATCCATTTTGGAAGTCCTAACAAATCCAAGGACAGTCCATAATCAAATGGCAGTCTGATTATGCTAATAAAGTACCACTTTGCAGAGAGAAGGTAGTTTTGTGAGACATTAGAAAGGTAAAGTATGAGAAATAGGATAGCTGTTGACCTAGCAAGATCCCTACACGGACATATTATTACATCTTACTTGTCACATTAACTGACTATAATTTCAAAGTGTCACTTTAATTGCCAGTATCTTAGCCATTCAACTGCTAGCTATACCCCAATGGAAATCTGAGAGACTTTTATGATTTAGTACAAAACTTTGGCAATTACGAAACCAGGAACATGCTGTTGGTCGAAGTGCATCTTTAAAATCCCTTTCCTTATCCTTGCACTGTTTGCAGTCTGCTGATGTTTTAGTTAGCTGTGATATTGTATCTAAAACCGTGTAGCTAAGAGAACCGGTATGCTAGCAAACTCTTTGTTCTCGTTTTCTTTGTCTGCCACAGTGAGTGCTGTACTTTAAACCAACTACACACAAAACATTCCTATTTTTAACTGAACAAGAAGGAGAAATAATTAGTCACCTTACAATTTTTGTACCTGCTCAACGTTAAAAAGTCAGTTCCAAGTAGTTGAAAGTTATCAAGCGCTTGAAATAAAGTATAGGAGGTAAATAAAATACCATACAAAAGTGTAAAACCTATTACAATTATTTGAATCTTTCTTAAGTCTGTAACTCTGAATAATATTCCTTAACCTAACAGCAGATCAACGGTTATCATTCATGCTAGGTTCTCCTATATAAAAAGCATATTTTTATTTTGCCTTAATTTGAAAATGTGTGTCTGTATATTGTATTTATATCATTATTTTTCTATATTTAATATACATTTGTCATTTACTTGTGTGAAGAAAAGCTTCTACTCCAAAATATTATGTTTGATAACAATGATTTATTACATTGGAACTGAACACAACTGGGCAGCTATCTCTTTCAGAAAGCAGATTAATAGAAATACAATGATACATCAGAAAGGACCAAAAACGTTATGTCCCAAAGCCTTGTGCATTTTTACTGAAAAAAGTAGCTAAAACATCAGTAGACAGTTCTTAAAAGTTGCTTGTTTCCAACACAATTGGAAAAATTGCAAAACTTTCCAGGTGGTTAACTTTTCCACAATGATAGATTTTCATTTTTGTCTGTTAGGTTTAACTATAGTCTTTCTTTCTAAATGCACACTATGTATCACATCTCCGATATCCTGAAGTGCAGAACTCTTCAGTTCTTGCAAGTCATCAAACTAAAGCAGAGGCTACCTGAGCTCAAAGTAGGGTGGAATAGATAGATACCAAATGAAGATACAGAACGCAGTACAGGTAGATACTGTTTTCTGCATTTGGGAGACAGGAAAATTATCAAATGTTTTTTGGAATCAAAGACTGTGTGTGATCCTGTGCAACACTGCAGAGCCACTATGACTATATCATTTAAAAGAAGACACTACTGTAAATATCCTCTTACAACTTATCATTATTCTCCTTGAAACAGGAACTCTGGTATAGTGTGGTACTGTAGTCTTACCCTTTCTGTAGCACTTTGACCTGGTGCAATTGAAGTTGTTTTGCTACCCTCTGACACACATATGAAACTAGATCTATTTCTCTGTCTTTGGTGCCTCCACAATCCTTGTTTCATTCAGCTTTTTGGACATCCATTTGTCTTTAGTTTTCTTAGTCCTGATCATTTTTCTGACCTGTCACTTACCTGTATCATACGGAAGTGTTTAGCCTCCATGCCCTGGATTTTTGCAGTAGGTCAACTTGCCTTCATCTCTCCAAATTGTTGTCAGTCATAAATTAGTGAAAAATGCACTTACTAAATCCAGTCTGAGAAAATGAACTGGATTCTCCTTAACAGAACAAATCATGATTTTTCTATAGGTTTTGCTTCATTCTTAGAAAACATTTGTTTATGCCAACACTTCTACCTGCTTCCAAAAGTGAACGCATCTGAAACATGGGCACAGAAATGGAAAAATTAAGGAGAGCTCATTACACATCATATTGTTGCGAACTTCCCCTATTCCAGAATGAATTGGATGTGCTGTTGGGCAGAGCTTGTTTGAAGGATATCTCAGTGCTGCCTCAACCTTTTTTAATCTTACAGTTTTCATGATGTCAACATATTGCTGATGACACAGTCTGGATTAATGCCCCGTCTTTGCTCTATTACCATTTACCTGAAGATTTTGTAATTCAATGATGAATGACTCTGTTGGGTCATTTTAGAAGTTATAACAGTTAGTGTTGAAGAACAAAGCTTCAATAAGTGTACGCTGAGATGTGCAGTCCTTGAGTTTTTTGTGGACTTCTGCTGTTGCTGTTTTGGGACAAACATGTTTTGTCTAGTAGAAGAGCTAGAAAGAAAACGCAATTTTCTTTTTTTCTGAATCAGCTGTGCAAGTTGTTGAGGATCCTGGGTTAGGAATAAGGGATTAGGATTGCTGTTGCTGCTCTTTTATATTCCTTGAGGCCTCATAGACACAGTACATAATACTTTCTTCCTCTGTGTCATTTATTCTCATGGATCTGGTTGTAAATCTACAGCATTTTTAAAGAAAAATCTAGCACTTAATATTAGGGTAGGTAATTACCACATCGATAGAGGATATGGGTGGGTGAGAGAAGAGTGAAAACTGATTTGAGACACAGGCAGTATTCTTCAAACACATCTCTACATAAAAAATCAATGGCAATAAAACATAGCATAATAGAGGCATATAAGGGGTAGAGATCTTACAAAGTAATGTGTTGCATATGGAAACTTGACTGATTCAATTTATACTTTAATGGTGCTTTCCAGAGTGGGTATCTGCATTCAAAGGCAAGCAAGAATTCTCTGCAAATACAACAGCAGTAAATGTGAGAACAGAAATGGACCAGAAGAAGCAGTAGCTTTCTGTTGGTCACATGCTCTCGTGGTTCAAGACCTACAGGCTCAGAAGATCCAGGTTACTCCGCAGAAACAAGAAGGGCCTGAGCTATGTCCTGTGGTTTGATATGGAGAATTATTTTGCAATTTCTCTTCCTAATGATTTTCAGAACAGTTGTCTACTGGGATTGACAACACTGATTTAAACCATCTTCAGATGATCTTGGGCTGGGAAATACATCCCAAAGAGCGTTCTTAGGGTTATGGATTGTGCTACGTTGACCCATATAAATTAAAGATCTTAGGTAAGGAACTTTCAGATGCCAGCTTAATCTTCTCAACCCTTTTATGACTTTGCTCCTGAAGCTGTTTCACCTACCTTGTGATGCAATTAAAATCTCTCTCCCGTCTCCCCCAGGACACTGTTTCACTACCTCTAGAAAGAACGACTGTCAGCTACATGATGCAACAAGGCAGTGCATCAATGGAGCAAAGACCAACTCTCAGTGTTGTATAAGTCTCGTAAACTGGTATTTGTCCTGTTGTAGAACCTTTTGGTGCATGAAGAAAGTCAGCAGAGTGCTACTTTTAGCTTGACTTCCAACAGCCTTCTGTAAATGACATGGCTTCTCCTTTGTGCTCCCCAAATCCACGCATCTCAAAACTATTTGCTTCTGAACATCCTCTTTGACAAGCATCTTCAAGTTTATTTCTAATGGGAACTTCAAAAACTCTCTTCCCATTTTCATGCATAAACATGAAGTTAACACACAGTACACTGTGTGTATATCAGAGCAACCTCATAGTGCTCAATGAAGCTGCTTTAGATTTATGGCATGATTACCGAAAGATAAGTTTTGTTTCTGGCCACTGAGAATGCAACATGTCATATGAAACTAAAGTCACTAGGGAGATTCTCTAAAATCTACATGTTGTTAAAGCAGAAATTTATTTAAAAGGAGGCAAGTGCCAAGTGAAATTTAGGATTTTTTAAAAGGAGATTTAGACTTTGGGTCATGCTTATATTTTTAATCTCTAAGTGATATATTTATTGAGAAAGTACAGATATTTAAAAATAAGTTGTTTTTTTCCTCTGGTTTCAAGACCAAAGTCTTGACCAAAGACAAGACCGTGCTTGATACTTTTAAGGCAGCTGTTACATAGTTTAAAGTATCCTGACTTCTTGGTGGAGTTAACAGCAAAAACAATACAACCCTCTTTTATCTGTTCTCAGGTAGACCTTTTTCTATCAGTATAAACATACTTGTTGAACTGGAGTAGATATACTAGCATGGAGAAGAATTGGTAACATCACCTTCTATTTCAGTGTAATTATGCCATTTTTATGGCTTTTTGCTCATTGGTAGAAAAGCAAAGTTATAAACCTAAAATAAATAATATACTTGTATCCTGGTACAACTTCTCAAGGTAGATGAAGTCTTGAAAGTTTAGAAGTCTTGGTTACAGCAATTTCGATATCATTGTAAACAAGCATGTAAGAAAAGTAAACTATTTTCCTTTTTATGTTTTATTGTCCCAGCTAAATGAAGGAACAAGTTTTTGACAAGATTTTTTTTTCATTTGAATAACTTGGCATATCATACTTTGAATACTGGTAAGTAAAGTGAAAAAAGTAAAGCAGTAGTTCTCTTTTTATTCAGAATTACCTTTAAGTACTTGAACAGTTATAAGGTTTCTGAAACTAAATTTCTCCAGTAGGTTCCAGTACAAAACTGCACATTGTCTTACTTCATTTCTTTTATTCAATACCTTGAATTTTTCCTGCATGTTTTTCTATAAAAAATGAATACTCTGAATCACTAAAATAGATGAGATCCTTACTTAATAGTCTCAAAGTCTGTTTTTTATCTGAAGTTTTAAAAGAAAATCCTGTAAAATGAAACTTCCACAATGCAGTATTGCACTGTTAGTGCAGAGAAGTTTCAGTGCTCTTCTCCAAAATTCTCTATTCCAATGGCTATGTGATAGGATAGGAAATTTGAACTATTGTATCATATGAAATTGCAATTTTGTTCTTAAGAAAAAGGATGTGGGTTGAAAGGATGCACTCAGTATCCTTTTTCTGGGGAGAGAGATTGATGACATCTTCAAGAAGGTCACTCAATTGGAAAAAGACCAGCAAGGTTTCAGTCGATGATAGTCGTATTTTCTTTTGCCAAGCTGAATGTCCTTTAGGAGGTCTCTTGCTTTGTGTTTTTGTAACACAATAATAGAAATAAAAAGTTTTAAGGTGGATCTCTGTCTGATTTTCCTGTAATCTAGCTTAGCTGAGTTCTTTCATTCAGGATCTGCTAACTGGTTCCCATGCATGAATCTAGGCCCCAAAAGTATGTCACTGTAAAATGTTTATGGAATGCCTGTGTAAACTTCTTCCTGAAGCATTGTTAGTACATGGGAGCATACACCCACAAAAATGAAAAACTGGCCATGCAAGCTCTACATCTCTCTAGGTGTTGTTTCTTTCATGACATTTTACTTCAATGGCTTTCTACTGCCACCTACCTTCAAAGGAATTACATAAAATCTGCAACTGAAGAATGAAGTTCGAAAGAATAGCCTGCAATGTGTGCAAAGCTGGCACTGGAGGTTTGTTGGGAACACATCCATTGTTCAGCTAAGAGTTTAACATCTCTTGGAGAGAACAGTACCTTTGCAAAAAAAATGAAAGAGAAGTTGTCATCCATCCTTTACAATTAAAGCATTGCTTCCTGTTTTGGTCTTACAGAATTTGCCTTGCCCTGTTAAATAGACTTAGTTTTTAACCACAGTAAATTGCTTATGTTGTATTTTATTGCCCCAATATGCTTAGAATCAGAGATGTCGCTCAACACAGGACTGCTGTATTTGGAACCTGTGAGCGTCAGTAGTGGAATACGATGAAACTTTCCTTTGAATGCACACTAACTGTCACTAACAATGCAGACAAAGTTAACACTGGACTCTTACAACCATATTGTTCTCCCATCTTACCAGTTGCTTTCTGGTTTTGGCTGAATTTTTCTTTTCAATCCAGAGATGTGTTTCTAAGTCTTTCTGCAAGTTTAATTTGCTCATTTTGAGGTAGTAGAATATGCATCCTCATTAATCTACACTGTAGGAGTATCAAATAGTCTTATCTAGAGCTGTATATATACAATAAAAAAAAAACAACATAGTCCTTATCACAAAATACTGCTTGAGTGAGGTCTTGGTTTAGCAAGATGCTTCAACATATTGCCAATCTTAAACACAAGAACAGCCCCAATTCTTTCAGAAGAAATCCTGTGTCAGTGATAGTACCTGAAGAATGAGGAGCAAATAATACCAGTGACAGTGAGACAGATTTCCATAGGACATAGCATGAGATGGATATTAACCAGCTTTCAGCTTTTAATGAAGGTTATGTATGCAATATGTGTTACACCTTGCCTAGTTTCTTTCATCATCTGACCTTGTCCTGCTTTTACTTTCATCCCTTTTGTTTGTCTGATTGGCTTTATCTTTTTCTCTCCTTTTGTTATTCTTGTCTTTTTTGACCAACCACTTTGAGTGTTTGTATTTTCCATTGAGAGATATCGTGCTTACTTATTAAGTCATTATCAAGGAGAAAAGCGTGATATTTTAGCACATTGTAGTCTGCTTAATTTTGTAATCTTTGTTTTGTTTTAACTTTGTCAAAATTATTTGTTATGAAATTTTCAAAGAAATTATTTTAATATATATTTTTCTGCCAAAGGTCTTTGGCTTTTTCTTGGAAATGTGCAACTCATGAATATTGGTCTATGTTCTCATGTATTTGGCTTTTGAAATTTATTGCAATTTAAGGATCAATGTTTAAGTGTTATGCAACAGAAAAATGAATGCTGCACCTGTACAATACAGAACTTCCATCTGCATCAGAGAACAAATCATGGTGTGATAGAGTAAGACAGTTACAAGGTTTGATTTTTGCACTGTTATTTTTCTGTTGTGCAAGTTGGGAACATGCAGCTGTGGAAACAAACACTCCAACAGATAGATATTCACATTCAAATTTGTGTTTAAAAGCTGAACTTAAGGTTCCCATTGTAATGGGGGCTGCATTGTATATGGAGGGCTGATCCTCCAAGATGTTAATATGTACATGTAGTGGGTGTGAAATGGTACTAGTCTGACTTTGCATTTCATACAGACAAACAAGCGTGCAGAAGTGGTGAAGGAGCAAAGCAGTGTGAGCTAGCACAGGGCTGTGTCGGTATCTGTCTGTCTCAGATATTTAAGTCTGCTTCACCATGGTAGCCAAAGTTTTCTGTCATTTACTAATCTGTCCTTGAAACATTCTCATTCAGGGCTTGTCTGCATAAAGGAATGAATCATGTAAGGTTCATTACAGGTATAATTCCAGTTTAACACACTAGTTCAGCAGTAGGACTGTTCCTACAAAGACTTAGTGTATTTCAATTCTTCTGTCATAGGGAGGAATGTAGGGGCAATATAGATGATAAAACACAACAACAGTAGAATCAGGTTTGTGTAGTTACATCAGAAAATGCCATGGTACAGGAAAGCTGAAAATCAGCACTGCTCAGCTGTTGAGATGATAGGAACGACTAATGTGGTATGAAATGCATATACACGAGCAAACAAACACACACTTCTCTAGAAGAAATGTATTCTTAACATATTGAAAAAAGATTTAGATTAACGTACCTCAACAGTGCCACTACAACTTGTTCAAAGTCGAGTGGCTTCCCTGGATAGAGAAACAAGGTCTGGTTAGGAAACCCAGGTCTTGCCAGCCTGAGTTAGTAGCAGAATCACTAAACGTCACAAAACGTTGTAGCGCAGAGATGTATATGCTACTAAGCCCTGAACATATTTTGCCTGCAGACATCCTGAAATAACATACCTTGGAATTTTCTGGAAGTAGCTTGGTAAAGAATCCTCTTCCTCCTGTTCTGTACAACACCTGGCTGGACTTGTCTATGTTCTCCTGCATTTTTGTCATTGGCCCCAACATTTAACAAAAAGTAATAACATTTTGTAGTCTGATATTTGGAATGGCTTTAAAATTGTAATCTGAACCTTTAATGCCTATCTGTAACCTGGGGTGTACGAATGTAAGCTCATATGATATTGCTGTGTTGATATCTGTGGAGCATGTATGGATGCACCTTGAAGAGCGCTTATGAAATGTGCTTGTGTGAGATTGCTGGAGAGGCTAACGGAAAAGAAAATACATAGTGTTTTATGTGACTGTCCAGTGTCACAACGATGACAAACAAATAACTTTTCTTCTGAATAAGACAATTCCCTCAGTGTAAATTCTGATTGCTCTCAAAATTTGCCATTTGGCTTTTCATAAAAGATACTTTCTTCTTCTTGCTTTATGTTTTCACATGGTTGAAAAGACCAGCAGCCTGAATCTGATAGCACCCATGGTTAAAACTGTACTTTTCAACTGACACTTAGGTCTTATTTTGAGGTTTATGAGAAACTGGACAGATGTCTTAAATGAGTGTCACCTAGCAGGACAAGAAACTGTGCTGGAAACATAAGGGAGACCAATGACCAGCATAGCATCCTTATCATAAAAAGACCTTTGTCCCTCCAGATAATAGCATAGCATAGCCCGCTGCTGCATCATTTGCCACTGCATAGCCAAATGCATCTCTGAGTATAGTTTACATTTTCTGCTTCTATCACTGTCACACAGTCCCATCATCAGTCAACCTATGGACTAAATATTTCTTTTCCCAACATTTACATTTCAGAGTAACATTTTGGAGGTTTGCCTTCTGATTTATGGTCACCATGTAAACATTTTAATTCCCTGCCTTTCTCAATTCAGTTACTGAAACAGCTTCCTGTCCCACCTCATGCATGCCCATCCCACCTATATCTATTAAGACTGAAGTGTCTGCAATCATCTTTACCTGCTGCCTTGCTTGGTTTGACTTGTCCTTTTTGTGAGGCTCTTTATTTACTACTTTTCTTCCACTGCATCATGCTCAAGCTGTTGCTCCCAGTTCTTGTACCCTTCATGCCTTTACTTCCTCCTCTTTCTTCATCTTACCATGTTTCTTCCCAACTTGACAAATCTGCTGCTGCAGGACACCCCTAAGTTACCAGCCTGCAAGTTGGCTTCATGCTCAGACATCTCTGCCCTGCATCTTGCATCTTTCTTCAATGAATAAAAAAATGAAAAAAAATTCTACAGAATGATCAGCCACTGCAGATTTTATGGAAACAGGGCAAAATCAAATCAACATATGTGCCTCAAGAGCAAGTGACCTGTTTTGTTACAGGTTAGGTCGAGTTGTTTTCCCTGGAGATCTGTTGCTTGTTTTAAGACCTGATTTTCACTCCATTCTATTTAGTGGCTTAGTCATTTTTTGTGTTATGTTTTCTTGTGTCTCATAAAAAAACCTGCTGATTTAAGTCTTCTGCAATGAAATAAGCTACGTCACTTTCATAACTTAGAGAATACTGGCTCTTCAGAGTGGTTGAGAATAAGATGAAAATGGTATTTCTTTACCTTTGTAGAAAATGACTGTAAATGTAAATACAGAATGCTTGTTCTGGTGGTTTTACATACAATATTAGATAGTTTAATAGAAGAACATGTCTCTCCAATTTAAAAACTGTGGAGGAAGGAAATTTAAAAATAGAAAATGAGTTGTTTTCCATTTAAAACCTCTAGTTTCCAAAAAGTAATTTCCAAAGACCCCTTTTAGTTTCATCTCCATTAAAATATTACAGGATTTTCTTTCCCAGTTTTTCCTTTCTGCCAGTAAAAGTCTGACTGCCTGTCCAGACCAGAAAGGATGGAACCTCCAGAGAAACCTCCATAGAGGAGCCCTTTGCCTCCTCTGAGCTTCCATCCGTGTCTGTCGTGCAGAATGCTGTTGGAATTGGTGAGATGAGAGCAAGCATCCAGGCAAGCAAATCTCTGAAGGATTTGGTTCTGTGGATGGCCTATTCCCACCAGAATTTTTCAATTTAGGTATAGCTAGGAACTTCTTAAGACCAGGAGCATATTTCCTTAGATCTCTGAATTGCACCCCAAGTTTGACATTGGGCTGATACTCTGAAACCCCAACATAAGAAAAATTAACGGAGTGAGGCTGGTTCCCTGTACTACTCCTGTACCTTGCTGCTAGTGGGATGGATGTAAACTTTACTTAATACCTTCAGCCTTGTTTTATCTCTGCAAAAAAATGCAAGCCTCCTAACAGCAGTGACAAAACAATTAATTGCCCAAATATTTCTTAAGTCTGAATCTGTAAAAAGTGCCTATAGAGAGAGAACATAAGTAGGGAATGTATCAAGGCCTAATACTTATGCCTGTGCAGCAGGATGTGCGGTTGCCATAGCAGCAATCAATCTGCTAAATAACAACTAACATAAACTGATTCAAAGGCAAAGACTGATTTAGGTCAGGGAATAACACTTCATAAAAAGAAGGACTTCTCTGTGACTTTTAATGGTTGTTTTGCTTTTGTGAATGCACTTGCAATGCATATTGAGAAAATGCCTGACTGCCAGAACAAGTGTGTTACGACTCAAGAGCCCTTGAATACAGTGAAGAACCAACCCACTTACAGCACTTATGGCAGTTCCAGTGTCAGCTGCAGAAAAGTGAAGATTAGGTGATGAGGTGTTGCTTGTTTTATGTTATTTATGAGTTTCTTCATCTCTAACTGATGAAAAACATTTCCAAGATGTTATGCGAGTGCTGCCTGCTGCCAGAGAAGGGATGAGCTCACACTGAAATATTTGTATTTACTGAGTTATGGGAATGTCTGCCTGCCTCTTAGAAATGGCCATGGTGTTTTTGGTAGGTATGCACATATGTATATGTATATATACAAATATATGTGTGTGTATGTGTATATATAAAACATATATAAAAACTGTACCTATATATATATAAACACATGCATACGCACACATGTGCATATACAAATTTTTTAGAGAAATAATTTAGTTCTGGAGAAATTAAGATGAGACACAGGGAAATCAAAATGGCATTGATCAAATAAGTCAAAACCTGGTTAAATAAGTCTAGGAATATGCGTATTGATGAGTTACTAATTTTCCTGAGTTTCAGTGTAGTTTGGGCTGTAGGGGTTAGTTATGGCTTTGTGCTATTTAACACTTGTGAATGAGAAAGAGGATACTGAGCAGAGAGGACTGCAATATCCTGGATATTTGGCTCTGATGTAACAGCCACCAGTTTGTGACATTAAATTCTGGTGCCCACAGTTCAAGACAGAGGTCAATAAATGGGAAGGTTTTGCCAGTGATATGAGAATGGTTAAAGAATTAAGAAGCCTTTATAGAGAAACACTTAAGTCAGTCTATTTATATTATTAAAGGGAAGATTAATGGGTGAATTGGCCCATCTCTAATTAAATATTTACATAGGGAAACTTAATAAAAAGGGCTCCTTACCATAATAATGGAAATTTAAAAAATAATTAGCTGGACGTTGAAGCTAGGCAAATTCGAATAAAAACAGGACACAAAGTTTGTGCAGTGAAAGTACTGCAACATCTTCCATGAGATGCTCCTTCACTGGAAAGTTTTAAATACAGACTGTAAAATCTTCTTTAACATACATTGTAGATTAAGCACTTGCTGTAGAAATGAAGATGATAGGACTCAAAACCATGGCAGAGGTAGGATTAGACCCTTCTCAGCAATTCTTCCTGTCTTTAAAAAGTTGTGAACATGAAACTTGCTTATTTGTGAGGCTGTATACAAACATGGAAGCTGTTAAGCTTTGCGTTGTGTCTCAGGACACTGTACTTGACCTGGTGAATAAAGGTACAGCCCATGCCCCCAGGATCTTCCTGTTTAAGCTGTGCTACAGAGCCAAAGACAGCCAGCGCTGCAAAGATGGGCTCTTCCAACAGCTCGCCTCAAAACTCCTGCTGTAGAGATGCTTCCAAGATCTAGTTCGCCTCTGTGCCAACTTAACCTCTGCTCCGGGTGAAAGGAAGGACATCCATTATGCTTTTTGTTTTTTAATTTAAACTAAGAGCGTCTGTTCATTAGAATGCAGACTGATGCTTGTGACTTGTGTCACAGGAACTAGAGACCAGCTGTCAAACAGCAGCGACTTCAGTCCTTGTTGACCTGGCCTGGCTTCAATGCATTGACCTAGTTGCCAAGGTTGCTGCCTATATCTTAACATCTTTCCCCAGAGCCTTCAGTCCCGTATGTTATTTTCTTTCTAAGTTATCCCTCGTTTCATTTTCATGTCATAAAACAACTGTGGTGATGTAGTCCCAGGAAAAAAAATTACCTTTCTATGTACAGACATAACTGCATTACAGTAAAATAAAGATTTATCTCCTACGGAATATATTTTCACAAGAGCGGTAGTAGTTAGTGCTGTTCTTTTTTGGTAGCCTGAATATGGATTTGACTCTGAGATTCAACTACAGCAGACCACGCTATTTGAGAGTTCCTCCAATTCAATTATTCACCTCTCCCTATAAACTGCCCTCCACATAATTCATCTCTGAGTGCTCTGGTAATGTGATGAATTTTGTGGGATAATAAAATTACCTAGACTCCAAAGTTATCTATATCACTCTTCCTGCACACAGACAGATTTTCTCCTGAACTGAAAGGAGTGTGACAGAACGGTGCCTTCTTCCAGCAGCGTTCACATCTGTGCTGGTATTTGCAATGTGAAATTTATAAAAGATTACTTGTATGAAATGTCAGCCTGCACTTCTCATCCACAATGATCAGTTCTTGTGCTGAGGGTTTTTTTTTTTGTTCCCTTATTTATATATGCCAGCTCCTGGTACTGTTTTTCATTAATTTTTATTTTTTCAAGCAGAAATAAAATGTACTAAAGAATAAAATAAAAGGGGGGGGGGGGTAAGAAATGAAATGGTGAAGAAAGAGACCCTGGTGATGAAACTGCTTTCATTGCTATCTCCACCTCATTTTTCCTAGACTTAAGCATAAGTACAGGAAGAAGGCAAGTTTTATACTAGGACTCACTTTCCTTAATTGATAACGTGCTGTGGAGCTAAATATCCATCCATATTTACTGATCTCAGAGTTAAGACATCACTAGACTGCCACTCCCTGCGCACACAAATGTCATGCTTCTTCCTTTAGAATAAGCCTCTTCCTTATTCAAAAAAATTTGCAACACACAGATATTCTTGACAGATAAGGGAAACAATTATGAAGAAATGATGTAGTTATTTCCTTGATCCAAATGCTGAGATGTTTATCCCTGGTGCCACAAGGATCGTTTGGTAGCTCTGCCAGTTCGCTTTGTAGTGCACTGTTTGGCCACTCAGGTCCTCCTGCAGATGAGGGTCCATAGCCTCTTTGGCATCTTGCTGACTCCTTCTGGACTGTTTGCAGCGTGTCACTCTGGGGAACATAATTTCCTCTTCAGTCTGCTTGGGTTTTATTCCTGCTTTCCTCAAAAAAAGTATTATTTTTCAACAACATTTCATATAAAGGTTTGTGATCAGCATCCTCTGCATGTAATGAGGAGATCAGTTTGGTGACAGCTCTCACTGGTCTTGACACTTTGTCCTAAATCCCCTGTGCTTATGTATTTACGTTCCCTGCCCTTGCTGCCTCAAGTCACTCTCTCCAAACCTTATCACAGCTGCTGATGAATGAGAAGACATTGAGCAACTGACTTGGAGACCAACAGAGATGTCCTTTTTCAAGATTATCTTACACAGATTGCATAGCCTACAAGTCATCAAATATAGGCTTCTCTTGAAAGTCATTAACAGTCTATCTGTCATTATGGTGTGTATTGCATCTGAACAATCATTTTTCTATTTATGTGAACCTGGTCAGTCTTTATTATGATAGGTGACAAGTAACATTGCAGAAAATTTGTTCTAGATCCATAGGTTCCCCAGTGCCATGCAGGGGATCCTCTGCTAAAGATATGATTGACTAGTAGAGAATGAAAGGCCTAATAGGCAAGCAACAGATATATTTTCTTCTATACTCCAAGGCAGGACTACAAAATTGATGTACTGAACACCAAACTGCGTCCCCTTGCAAAACTCTTCTTCTAGGATTAGAGAAATAATGGGAACGTGAGAAGATCTTTTAGGTGTATGTTAAATCTGAAGCATATGAGAAATGATAGAGCAAATTGTTTGGAAAGCAAACGGTGCAGGGCAACAGGAGTGAAAGATACCTCAGAAATGGTATCACAGGGTGCAAGGGCTCCCACCGCCAGTGTATGCACACAAATGCACAGGGACAAGCAGGAGGGATTAGAGGTCCACGTGCAGTCGCAAAACTATGGCATTACTGCAATGACTGAGACATGGTGGGACACTCACATGACTAGGGTGAGCAATGGAGAGGTACAAGTCTTTCAGAGGAGGCAGGCAGTGAAGACGAGGAGGTCGCCTCTCTGTGAAGGAGCAGCTTGGATGTGTGGGGATCCTCTGTGAGATAGGTGACAGGCAGGGTGAAGGTTGGTGGATCAGGGTCAGAGGAGAAGCCCTGAAATGGGTGACACTGTAGGGGGAGTGTACTACCAATGCCCCTGGTCAGAGTGAGGAAGTGGATAAAACCTCCTTTTAACAACTCAAGGATGTCTCTGGGTCACACACCCTGGCTGTCATGGGGTATGTAACCTCCCTGACATCTGGCAGGGCAGCATGGGGGGGATGCAAGCTGTCAAGCAGATTTTCAAAGGGTTTTTAGGGATATCTTCTTGGTATGAAGGTACTGGATGGATCAACCAGGAGTAAAGCACAGCTGGATCTGCTGTTCACTAACAAGGAGGAACTGGTTGGGGAGGTGATAATTGCTGATAGTCTTGGCTGTAGTGACCATGAAATTGAGGAATTCAAGATCCTGCAGGGAGTGAGGAAGGCAAATAGCAGAAAACAGTCTGAAGACTTCAGGAGAGCAGACTTTGGCTTAGTCAGGGAGAGGGTAGGGGGCATCCCAGGAGACATAGCAGAAATTTCCAAGCACAAGAGTGGGCTGTCTTGATACTCAAGTAGACAAGCAGACATTTCAGGAGACCTGCTTGGCTAAGTAGGGAACTCATGATAGAGCTCCACTGCAAAAAGGCAGCTTACTAGGGGTGGAAAAGGGGCAGGTGACAAAGGAGGAATTTAGAAATGTTGCATGGGCATGCAGGGATGTTAGGAAAGCTAGAGCTCAGCTGGAACTGAGACTGACAAGGGAGGTCAAGAGTAACAAGAAGAGTTTCTACTGCTACATTAGCAGTGAAAGGCTGAACAAGGAAAACATGAGACTTGCTGAATAGGGTGGATGATTTAGTGACAGTGGACACAGGTAAGGCTGAGGCACTCTTTTTTTTTTTTTTTTGTCTTAGTCTTCATCAACATGGTCTTCTAAGGCTCTGTGCTGGGGGATGGGGCTCAATGAGGAGGAAAATGATCAGCAGTGGATGAGGGTCAAATCAAGGATTACTTGCACAAACAACCAGTACAAGTCAATGAGACCAGACAGGCTATATCCTAGGATGCTGAAATAGTATGCCAATGTCCTTTCAAAGCTGCTCACTGCCATCTTCAAGAAGACAGGGATATTGAAAGAGATTCCTGATGACTGGAAGAAAGTAAATGTCACACCCATCTTCAAAAAAGGCCAAAAGGATGATCCAGAGAACTGCAGGCCAGTCAGCGTCTGTTCAATCCCTGGAAAAATCATGGAAGGAGTTCTCTTGAAAGCCATTTTGGGGCACATGAAGAAGATGATGGAGAACAGCCTACATGGATTTACAGGTAAACCATGACCCACCCCATTGTTTTTTTTTTGGAAAATGAATGGATATATGGGCAACAGGAGAGCAGTAGATGTTGTTTATGGCAACTTTGGCAAGGCTTTTCACACTTCCACATCATTCTTGTATGGAAGTTGGGACATTATGGTCCGAAGGGGTGCACAACTAGATGGGTAAAGCTTGATTGGGTGATCAGGCTCAATGGTTAATGGGTCATACCTGACTGGAGGCTGATACCAAGTCAGGTTCCGCAGGGTCTGTCCTGGGACCTGTCCTGCTTAACATCTTATCAGTGATTTGGAGGAGAAGATTGCCTGCTTGCTTTCAGATGAGACTCAGGGGCAGGGTTGCCATCCAGAGGACCCTGGGCAGGTGGAAGGAAAGGTCTGCCAGGGACCCCATGACATTCAGCACAGACAAATGCCTACCCTGCCCTGGGATGGCAGAGCCCCAGCAGCAATGCTGGTGGGTCCAGGAGCAGCTCTGTGGGGGCTTCTTCTCCTGCTTGTCCCTGTGCATTTGTGTGCATACACTGGCGGTGGGAGCCCTTGCACCCTGTGATACCATTTCTGAGGTATCTTTCACTCCTGTTGCCCTGCACCGTTTGCTTTCCAAACAATTTGCTCTATCATTTCTCATATGCTTCAGATTTAACATACACCTAAAAGATCTTCTCACGTTCCCATTATTTCTCTAATCCTAGAAGAAGAGTTTTGCAAGGGGACACAGTTTGGTGTTCAGTACATCAATTTTGTAGTCCTGCCTTGGAGTATAGAAGAAAATATATCTGTTGCTTGCCTATTAGGCCTTTCATTCTCTACTAGTCAATCATATCTTTAGCAGAGGATCCCCTGCATGGCACTGGGGAACCTATGGATTCCTGACATGAGTGAGGCACCCTGGCCATGCATGTTCAGTCCTGTGATATGGCCATCTGTAACACAAATTGTGTCAAGTTCGCAATGCTCTGCAGCTGTCCGAGAACACAGATGAAGGTGGAATGCCCACATACAACTTTAGAAGAGAGCAGTTTATCAGTGACACTGAATCTTGAGGCTTAATAAACAAAAATAAAGAGGAAGAGGTGAATAATAGTGAAATGACAGAATAAATCACAAACATGGCTCTCTGTAAACACATCTCTTTCGAAGGAAAGCGTGGATGCTCTGGAGATTGCTTTGTGCCAGCAGAACAGCTGAAACTCTTCCCGCTATCAGTTCTGTGCACCACAAAGCTACTGTTCCTGTTAAGCAAAACGAGTCACATCAATTTCATCTCCTTTCAGAAGGCAACTTAAAAAAAAGAAAAGAAAAAATCACCACCTGAAGTGACAATTTGTTCAGTACAAAAAAAAAGTTTCCATTTTAGTGAGAAAAGCAAGCAGACTCAACAGAATTCATTGTTTCTCTTTTTATTTGAGAGTGAAATGAAGATAAATACATTTGAATAATGTATAATCTGAAGGTAGTCTAAAAGGGAAACACAAACAATTGGAAATACAAAACCAGATAAAAATAAAAGAGGATAGTGGGTTTTAGTTTTGTTTTGTTTTGTTTTTTAATAAAGCTACCAAAAAGCAGGGCTAAAAAAGCTAGTGTACAATAGTTATTTTTAACCTGAAACCTAATCTACCCACTTCTGGTTTCATAGCTGTCATAAAGCAGAAAGAATTCAATATTGGGTTGCTTTTCATCAGTATGACTAAGTAGAAAATTTTAAGAGAAAGTAGTAAGATTGTTTGCGTGGGTGTAGGCACACCATCAAACATTTTGTATCCAGAAGAGGGGCCATTCAGAAAAAGGTGGTTTATTATTACATTTTGGTAGGAAAAACATTTTTCTATTCTAAGTAGAAGGAAAAATATCTAGTACAGTATTTTGATACCACTGTGTAGTAATTCTTGGGCAATGTTGATTTTATACTTCATCTTTTTTACTATAGAAAGCATGTAATAGGCAACTTCTTATAAAATTTGCTACAACCAGTGTTATCAAAAACAAATAATCCTTCATTTCACTGAATCATAATTTTTTTATTATTGCAGTTCTGCATTTATACATTTATATCATCAAAACGCAGACAGCCCCAGGGTCTGGACTCAAAGGCTGAATGTTGTAAAACCAGGAGAAAAATCATGCCCTGTAGAGAAAATAGACATTCTTGATGTTCTCATTCCAATAAAATAAAATACCATCATTCAGTAGACTGCAGTTGTTTCCATAGGTGTGATTCAGAGCTCATATTGGTAAAAGAAACAAAAGCAAACTGAAGAAATTATGCTGTTTCCACACACTTCTCTGTACCTGTCATTTTCTCACCAAAGACATTGTAAATCTCTAACTAATTTGCTTGTGTTTGCTTTAGCATGACTAAAGGTAATAGAGCTGTGTACAGGTAAAGAGAAATACTGTTACAGTCAAAAGTAATGCAATTATCCTCCAAGAAGCAGAAAGAATATACATTTGGTGAACTTTTGGATTCCTGGTAGTGGTAAGTTTGTGTATACAAGCAGTACTATGGAGATAATTAAAAATTGCAAGGCTCATTTTTTGCTCAGGCAGGCCTTCTCTTAATGTGAATTAGAAAAACTTTGAATTAAATGAAAATCAGCCACTCTTAGCATTACAAAAGATTTTTCTTGAATCTGCATGTAACTGAAATCATCCAGCCAATCTGTTTTTTTTATTCATGAAGCTTAATATACTAGCTACTATTTCCTTAAATGATTTCAAAAATGAATGAGATCTGTGCATAGTTTCTGTTACTATGAAATATTTCTTTGTGATAATCTGAACTGAAATCTTTTCAAGAAGGTTGTTCTTTTTGTTTGTTTATTTGTATGCTTTACATTTTTGTTTTGTCCCTTAAAAAAAAAAAGAAATTTGTTTCTGATACCAGTGAACTAGGGTGCAGGAGACGTAGAAAGTATGGATTGCCAGCTCCCTTCCCCTGCCCAAATTTCCCTTTATGACCTTAAGCAAGTTAATCTTTACATCGCAGTCCCCCTCTTAATTGTCAAATCCTTTGTCTCTTTTTTCATAGGGAAACCTTTGGGGTTCCTGCTGAAGTGCATATAATCCAAACTACCTGCTCCCTATTACTTCAACACAAACAGATAACATTCTATACATTAGGTTTTTGATGCATACTCTTTGATGATAGAGGTCATGATTTCCTTTCCCAGTAATGTCAAAGAGGTTTATCACATGTTGATAATTATATCAAGCCATATCCTATAAAGTGTCTCTGTGGTTAGATGTTGTTCTTTTTTGTTTTTGTTTTTGTTTTTAAGCACATATTTTAGTTTGTCATTGAAGTGATTTTCTTCTTTTTGCTTCCTGCTAGCAGGTAAAATGATACTTGCTTTGGTATTTAGACCTCTTCAGTTATTTTGCCTGTCTTTCAAATGACTCTTCAAGTGCCTTATTCTTCTAAGAAACATTAATGTGACCTTCAGTTCTGTCAACAAAAGACACAAGAAGTGTCTGTAGCTCTCTAGTGTAGAAGTATGGTTACTTCTAATATTTTGCTCTAGCCCTGTCTTTTCAGTTTTCTCAAACATGTATTACATTTCCACTCTTTGCAGATTGCATATTTGAGATCTGGGAAAAGCAGTTCTTCAGGATGTGCAATGACTGATAGAGCAACAACAAGCCTTTGAAAGTTCCTATTTGTCCTTTCATTGAATCATCTGTAATGTGTGGAGTTAGCGCTTTAATTGTTATGGATCAAATAGAGCGCCAGCCAGAAGAAAAGACTGAGGAAGCTGTGCAGTATTTCTAGTAAAGCATATGAAGACCAATCTACAGAGCTCAGCTTCAATCCCACAGAGCTGGTTCTAGTTTATTCCTCCATATGTATAATGAACGGTATTTGATGTCAAATAGTAAGCCCGTATTTCACAGTGGATTCTATATGTTTGCTAATGTGTAGAAAGGTAAAGTTGGTGATTGCTAAATTATGTTAGCCAGAATAAGAACATTTAGGGGTAGGAAGTAAGGGTTCTGAAAATCATGGAAATATTTTGATAACTGATCTTTCTGTTTTCATTCCAGATATGCAACTTTTTTCTTTTTTACAACTGATAGGACAATTTACCCTTGCTGTTAGGGATGAGCTTTCCTTTATTTGCAGTTTGACCCCAGGTTTTACAGGTTAGTTTTCATGAAAAATTTCTATCCTTCTCTAATAATTCAATTGTTTCTGATCTCTTTTTGCAGTATAACATGCATTCTAATTAGCAAGCAGTCATTAACTGCAGTTCTTTGGTAATCTTACAATACATCAAGACATTTTCTTTCTTACTTGCCTAAGTTTTAATTTCAGATAATTTCTCTGGCTAACATACTGTACAGTCATTTTCTTAGCCTTGCACTTAACACAGTCTCCGAAATGCTGTTTCTACTTTTGACTTTGTTCTCTGTGATCATTTGTCTCCCTTGTATTGGTATTTTCCAGAAATGCTTCTCTAAACTACACTGAAATATATGGTAAAACACAGAATGACTACTTCTGTGTATACAACTTATTCTAAAGGTGCAAGGTCATAAGTGCTGAAACTGTGGGACACAAGTCTCAACACATTTTGCTCACAGAGTTCATAGAAAATACATTTGTTCTCTGTAGTAGCATATACATCTGGCTTTTGTTTTCTCTGTTAATTAGCCTTTGTTTCTGCTTGTGAGTCTGTTTTATTGGGCATCAGATGGTGCGGTTCCCCACTAGCAGTTTGTGCAAGTAGCATAAGGTTTCTGGAGAAATTCATGTAAAATTATTTTCATTGTAATATGTTTTGTCTTTCTGCCTTAAAATTTTCCTTTATGGAATTTCACTCAAAGTGTTTTCCATTTAAAAGTATATGGCAAAATTTATAAGCTCTCCACTTTTTTGCATGTAGGGTTTCATATTTGCTTGATTATCCTATGCATCTGTCTTTTTGATCTTTTGAGAAGGCAAGATGGAAGACTATTACACAATGCATCTGTTCACAAATAGGAATTGGCATCACCACATTTAATCAATCAAAGAATTGGAAAAGATTAAAGGATTTGGGCACGCACTGACTTCAGTGCTTTATGTGTGAGACATACAATTTTGTCCCCATGGGAGGAAAGTTAAAATCCACTTCTCCCATCTCAGAATAATTCCCCAATTTTCAGGTTGCAGGTGATTTGTGATCTGGGACTCCCTATGTTCTTGCTATTGAAGCTGTGTCACTTGTATGAGGCATACAGTGATATCTGTTGAATCAGGGAAAGAACCTGGGACTAGGTACAGGGGCTGTAATCTATGTTCTACTAAATATGTCATTACATACCTAAAAATGCAATGGCTTTGATGGAAGAGAATGACAATGTTCTCTTCTGCTATCCTCTAGTACAGTAGTGGCATAGTTTTGCAAGGTAAACAGCTCCATTCCTGTTGTAAGGGAGTTGTAGCTTAATATCCCATATTTAGAATGATTAACTAAACATCAGGCAAATGTGTATAACCTCGATGGGGGCTTGTTTCTCTTTTCATTTGCATTTTTAACTAATACCTCAAATTATTTTGCTTTAAGTTCTAAAGGAATATTCAGTTCAATATGAAAAAAAAAAGTTTTCATTTTGATGAGAAAAGCAAGCAGTCAGTTTCAGCAGAATTCCCTGCTTCCCTTTTTTATTTGAGAGTGAAATGAAGATGAATACATTGTTCAGATAGTCTTCAGATCCTTCTCAGATGAAGTAGTAGGGAAAAAGACTTAATGCATTAAACATTGATTTCACCTGGCCTCTGGCCCATTCCTTTAAACATTTAATTATCTGAAAGACCTTGGAAAAACTGTTTATCCTGTTTTCTGAACATTAGTCCCATATACTCTTTCTGAGGATGCGGTAGCTCATACTTTACTTCATAGCTTATATCTTTTTTGGTACCCAATCTTCTGTGCGTTACTCTATGGCTCACACATTTGTCTGCCTTTATGACTTAGTGCTAATTTACTGACTTTCCTTTAAGACTACAGTAATGGTGTTAGCCACTTACTAGCGTATCTGTTGACAAGTTTCTCTGTATAGTGTGATTTATCATTATCATAACCTAAACAAATATTTTAGTTTGTGTATATAGCACACAACACAAAATTAGCAGGTTCACTTCACTATGATTTCAGAGCCAGAAAATTTGGAGTCATTCATTAGCTTGTATAGCCAGTGGTAAGACAACAAAAGAAGTGTTAAGCAGTATTCTTCAATAGTTAAAATGACTTGCTAAGCTTGATTGATTTTGAATGAGAAACTTAGATTGCGTTCCTGGTAGATATGTATCAATGGCTGTCATGTTTGCATGGTAAATTTTTTTTTCTCCAAAATAGTATGATTTGGGGCCCTTTAATTTCTGACACTTCAGTCAGGAATACTTTGAATACCTATTTTTCAAAAAGCAATCAATTTAAAAATTAGCAAAATATTTGTGGAGATTTCCTAAATTTTTACCAGCCTTTGACTACTTGTTATGGAATCAAAACATCTTGGATATTTCTTTCCTTTCCCACTTCTCCATGTTCTCATTTTCCCTTCTTATGTACACCTTGGAAAGGTAGGAAATCATATCCAAAGGACAACTAGTGTAATTGCTGGGAAGATGTGGCACAACATTTTCCTTCTGACAAGGAGTGATTTTTTTCTCAACCAAAATGAATGAATGAAAGTAGAATGTAATGGAAAGGTTTCCATTTTCGAAAGATGAATTCAAGTAAACTACCCAATCTAAAAGAGGAAAACTCTGCTGGCCATTTTTTACTCCATTTTCCAAAGAAGAGGGGAGAGAAATAAAAATAAATAAATAGTTAATTAAAGAAGTGTTGTGCTTTACCCAGAATAATTCATGGTAGCAGGGGAAAGAATAAGATAACAAGTGAAATTTAGACTCTGGCTGATGTTTTCAAAACTGTGCTGTGATTTGAATGTTTGGTTCTCATCAGAATTTGATGAGGGTTTTGTTTAGGCAGCTTTTGATATTCTCTCTTACTGGTAGCAGCTGCAAGACCGTACACAAAATAATTCTTGAATTTTTTTTGAAAGACTAATTTTTCACCTTGCCTCACCTCTTAAAAAGGTATTGTATCTGGAGGCTTTCCAAGAGAACCTGATAGATTTGAAAGTTATATTTAACTAACTCCAGCTAAGCAGATGCCCTGAGTCCATGCAAAAATATTGTGAATACTGCTGCAGTAAGGCAGAGATGCATTTTATTGCAGGCCTGCCCAAAATGCAGACACGGACTCATGATGAGCATGTTCCAATTTTTTCTTTAGCTCCGTAACCTTTCTTCCCACAGCTGGTACCTTTTTGTTTGCAGTATATGCATCCTGAGTTTCGTAGGTAAGAGAAAACACCTTGCCATTTTCTGTGGAGCATGTTCAGATAAATAGTTTATTCTGGGCTTTCCCTGTTGAAGTATTTTGGGGAGAGCTGGACAAGGTCCTTTACTGGGTCTTTCCTCTATCTTTCTTACTAACCATGGCTCCTTTCTTAATTTCTTTATTGTGGCCAGTCTCATTCGCAAATCTGTGTCCTATGCTGTGCCCTCTGGCTCTGCTTTCTTCTGGCAAAGCTCTGCAGCTTCTCCAGTTGTGCCACTCCTCTGGCTAAACCAAATAACCAGTACCGCTCTGGCCCCACTGTCAGGTCTGACACTCTCCAGTAGTACCTCTGTCTTGCTGAAAGACCATCAATAGTGACTCACACTTTCTGCAGTCAGAATTTCAAAGCAAACACATTAGCTGTGTCCAGTGAGGGCAGGCTGTTCCTGAGGGAATGTTTTATTGGAATAACAACCTCTAAATTTTATTCCCAATCACCTAGTTGCCCCCTCTCTTTTCCTCTGCCAGTGGTAATATCCCCCAAGTGTTTGCCTGCTTTCACCAGCTTGTCAGATCTCATTATACTTGAGCAGATCCCATACACAATTTAAAATTATCTATGGCTGTTTTACATGACTCAGTAAAAGTTGAATTACAAAGTTTGGATTCAGATCAGAGTTTCTTGAAAATATTTGCATGGACTGTTTGGGTCAACAGTAGAAATCTTGGTCACAGTTGCTCAGCAGAGAAGAATTTAACAGCAGAGTTTATACTGCAAAACCTGCCATGATGATTCTCAGTATTCCTAGAATTGTTGATTCTTGGACACTATATAGGTCAAGGTCTAATGAGCAGTATTGTATATTCCATTGTGTAAACTGCCAGTGATCTGCATGCACTGTAGAGTCTAATTGTACTTCAGTTGGCAGATTTAGAATTTACAATGAATCACACTGGTACGGATCACAGTGTTCAGATTTTAAATCTCAGAATTATAATATGAACTTTTCCTTTGTGAATTATATTACTACAGCTTGTGTGGAATTCATATGTTTATGCATATATTGGTATGAACATAAATATACACACATATTTAGTGCAGCTTTTCTATAAAGCTTCTGTGCAACAGCACCTACAGCCTTCTAAGCATTGTTTTCATTTCAGCCATCTGTTAGTTTCCATCATACCTGACTAGCTAATATACATCATTAAAACTAGGAAGTTGACACTGTCCAAGTGAACATAAGTACCTAGGAAATGCAGGAAGCTGCAAAATTGAGTGTGCTTGGCCCAAGTGGAGTTCTTCTGTTTTCTCTTGTGCTTCAGCTCAGTTTCCTACTTACCAGGATGGCTAAACAAGCCAGAAAGAAGTAGTCAAGTTAGTGGCAGTTATGGTCTTTTTCCCTGAAGAGTAAATAATCCCCCTGCATTCCCAAAAGGAGATTAGGGGCAGATGTTCTTGAAGACAATAATTTTCTCTCTTTCTTCTGCTTTCTCTGCAAGCTGCTGGATTTAATCTTGTGCTTTTACTATGGAGAGCCCCATTGAATTTATTTTTGCTCATCATGCTCTCAAATACCTTTTGTTGAAAATGTCCATGGAAGTTAATTGCATTTTAAGTGCCTTAAGTATATAGGAACTACCTTTGTAGGACCTTGATGAATGTGCAGAACCTCCATGCCCCTCCCACAATGGTTTGTAGCAAATTTCCAATTGACCGCAATAGGAATGTGCTCAGACTAATACAATTTACTGCCTAGTACCACTTTCAACGTAGTAGTAATGCTTCCTCTAGAAATCATGAGGTTTTAGAGCATAGTACTTGTTAAAAATAGTTTGTTGCTAGACTTGTGCATATATATCACACAACATCTTTAAATACAGATAACATACATTATTAAAAATGGGGCAGATGTGGAAATGCAAACTGAGTTCTATTTATGTTCGCAGGACATTAAGCATCACCTGTGCAATGCACGTGAAATGTGCTCGATAAGGCAGATCACTTTTAAGTTTGATAGGAAATTAATATATGTTAAAACATTAATATATTCAAATCTAGAAGACCTGAAAAATTGAAAAGGCAGGCAGCCCTTCTTCCTACTCCACACCTCTCCTGAGCAGAACTGGGATAGTGGAAAAGTAGCGTGCCCTGTGCCAATGGATGCAGAATATAAACTGGTCAACTACTGTATCCATGCACTGTCCTAATGCTTTGAACTGCTCTTGAGATGGGGGCTGTGGTGCACATGAAGTAAACAGTGGGGCTGTCACCCTTGCCCATTCGCAAAACTCGGCTGCCCAAAGCAGCTGCTTTCTGTCTTCCTAGAGCTAGCTTTGCCTGTCGGCACAAGCACGACTCACGTGGGAGTTTCTGATCTTTCCGTGTCCCTCTAATATGCCAGAGGGCAGTGGTGAACAAACTTGGCTCCCTCAGGCATTCCTTCTCCAATGGCATTTTTAGCCTGGCTTCATGGGAACTTAAGAGTGATGTTGTTTCTATGTTCGTCTGTCCATTTGTACACTCTTTGCCCCTGTTAAGGTACAAGCCCATGGGATAGTTTGGCAGAGGGGACACAGCATTCCTGTAGGTTTCATGGAAACAGGTGAATGAATATCTAGAAGAATTGCTCCTATTGAGTGAACAGAACCTTAATTATATGTCACAGAATCTGCAAATGCAGCTGGAAACCATATTTCATTAATATTGCAGCCACTGCGGAAGAGGATGGGGAGCTTTGTTCCCCAGAGAGAACCAAGAATCTGCTCAAGATGTCACCTTGTTTTCTTCTGTTTGGGTGACTGCATGTCCTTTCCCCTTCTTCCTCCTCCCCCTGCCATGACGTGGCTGGCACAACTGAGTCACTCCTGCTCTGACAGCTGTCTAGCGCTAATTAACCTTGAAGGTACAAACCCCCACAAGGCACTGTGTGTGTGCTCCTGTCTTCTTCCTGCTTTGCTCTCCTTGTTTAAGAGTTGTGTGTTAGTTAGAGCTGAGGTAAGTCAGGTGTGACTTCCAAAGGAAGATAGGCAGCACAAAACACACATGCTATAGCTTCTGTGTGTCCAGACTGGACTGTGGATAGACACCCACTGCAACTGCAGCAGTAAGGAGCAAGGGCTGGCAGCTGGGCTCTTTCAGGAGCCTACTCTAGCTCCACATAAAATGACTACATTGATGGGGACTCCATTTTTCTTTTCAGTCATTAGATTTCCCTTTAGGGGCCCAGATTTAGTAATAGAGAAACAAATATGACTAGGTTGTGGAGTCTCCTTCTCTGGAGATATTCAAAACCCATCTGGACGCGATCCTGTGCAATGTGCTCTAGGTGACCCTGCTTGAGCAGGGGGGGGTTGGACTACATGATCTCCCAAGGTCCCTTCCAACCTCAACCATTTTGTGATTCTGTGAAAGACAGCTGAAGGAACCTGATTCATCTGCCCAAAGACTGAAATGAATTCAGAATTGTTTGTAATCTCATAAAAGATTTTGTTTTTCTGGTGTATTTCAGCTCAAACTAGGTTTTCCTATCTTTATAATTTCCTTTGTTTTTGATGGAAGTAGGCACACTTAGATGATGACAATTCTTGCAGTTCTTTTGGCATGGGATGAAGCAGGAAACCTAGTATTTCAGCATCTGCAGACCAAAGAGATTAAGATACAGGTGGACACATCATCAACAAGTGTACAAATTGTTTTAGACCTTTTTCAGCTGCTGGAGAGCTTTTACCCTACAAGACAGTAGCCTGACATTACTTACCTTTTCTCTGCAATCTACTCCTAAAGCTTGAAGGGTCAGGTTTTTTCCTGATCTCTACATTTGCAGTTAGAGTGTTGCAAATTGGTTGTCACTGGGCTACAGGAGCTTTGTTTCATATTTTATGTCATGCAACATGCAGACACCAAAAATACTGTGAGTTGCATTAGAAGATTATTCAAATAGATTTTTTTTGATTGATTTTAACATGCCTAATGAAGAGCTTATTGATTGCTAGAAAGGTACCAACCATATCTGAACTGTTTGGTGGCAGGGTACTGTTTTTCATTTCTCTTTGTTACTGTCTTTGCCTTAGTAAGTGTTTGCAGAGACTAATGGATGTGTCCCTGTTTACTCAGAAACTGCCTGATTGCTGATGAATGCTTAACAGAGCATTCTTGCTGTGCTGCTGCAAATTCTGCAAGTACAGTAAATCCTGCTGTGCTATGGAAATCTAAAGGAATAATGGTAGCTAGCAGTGCAGAACTTATTAAGTAGGGGTTAACATTAACTCTAAGTGATATGTTACTGTTCAAGATGCTGTGAAGTCCTCAGCCAGCTGAAGTTCAAGGGAAATCTACAATAACTTTCAACTGAACCAAGATTTCACCTTTGAAATTATTTTTACATACACAGGGGTAGGTATAGGTGTACAAATACATATTCATGATAAAGCTGTAAGAGTATAATAACCAATTACTGTCAAGGGACAGGAAGGTATGGTGGTATCCTACACAATTTAATTTGGTCCTGTGTCTGTTTTCTACAATATGTCTTTAATCAGCAATTTGACAAAGGACTCAGAAAATTTTTTCAGTCCATAGGTTGGGCCTGGGAGCTAGGTCTTCTACCCTCAACTAGGCCAAAATGCTGCCTTTATCCAGTCCACCTCCTTTCTCATTCATACCACTCTTGGCCTTAGACTCCCTTCACCTCCTTTTCTTATCCACTTATCCTGATTTGTTCTTTTCACCACGCCTGTGCAAGTCCAGCTAAATGTCCTCTAAATGAAAACAAAGCTCTTCCTGACTTATACTGCTTCAGCCCCACATGCTAGCAGGCTGGTCATTTGAAGTAACGCAATAAGTTTCTCTGCTTTCATACTGGGTTTAGACATGGATCAGATATGGCTCTTCCTGACTTAGGCAGTTACACTTTTTGCTGAGCATGTCTGTACTGAGCATGTGCAAACCACTATTTTTCAAATGTACGGTGGCGAGAACATGCATATACTTGTCAAAAAGTTAACTAACTCCCTGCAGAAATATTGTGCTCCTGCTCCAAAGCATAAAGGGATGATGATGTTCTCTGTTGAAGAAAAGCCACAGAGGGTTTTTTTTTTTTTCTTCAGCCAAACCACTGATTTTTCCTTTGCCTTTTTCTCAGAAGTGGCTGAAACATTCAAATTTTCCAAAATTATTCAGTCTGAGGCAAATCACTCTGCACGCAAAACTTCAGCCTACAGTCTAAGCAACAGAAAACAATCTTAGAATGAGAATTCCTGGGAGTCATTTGTGTGTATTTGTGACTAATATACCAATTCATCAAGGGGATGTCAAATATTCATGTGACAATAGCCATGTGTGTATGTACAATATATGCATATATATTTGTTCAAGACTGGAAATTGTTATAAAACTAATTTTTAAGTCTATCACATGCACATCTTTCAGAAATACAGTCAACTGATTCACATTCTTGTGAGGAAACTTACAGTGATTAAGTGCGGATCAGAGTTTAAGTGTCTAGTTGGATAAGGAACACAGGAAGAAAGTTTTTCCAAGTCTAATCAATACTAATTTGTCAATATGGATGCACCCTACACGTATCCTTATTTGTGTTATCTATGAAAAGGAGAATAGTTTTGACAGAAAATACTATTACTGCTCTTCAAAAAAAAAAAGACGTTTTTGTAAGTACCTCCCTTCCTGTTAATTGCTATTATCATTTTTCCCTAGACTCTTCTCACTCACAGCCCACCTGTGATGTCTGAAGATATTTTTAAATTAAATTATGATACCTGAAAGTTTAAAAGACTTGAAAAAATAAATTAAATATGGTTTGACAATATTACAAGTGCTGGTCATAAATGTGCCTGATACAAACTAAGGAGAATCAGTAAGAAGTCTCTTTGGGGCCCTGGAATATAGTGAGGGGATATTACAGAGGCTTTCTCTGAATACAGTATTTTTCTTTTCTTAATTACACAGTGAGGAGTCAACCCTATACAAAAACTTAAGTTAAATTTTTAAAGTTCATCATCTCCCATGGTTTATTCTTAACCTTTAAGGCAATCCCAAAGAGATCACATCAGCCACAGTTCAAAGAATAGCAGTCTTGCTGCTACTTCACCCTTAGAACTAAGGGATCCTCTTCTTTCCTCTCCTCCCATTTACATTTTTGTGATGCATCTTTTCCTTTTTTCCATGTCCTCCTCCTCTTGCTCAGTGTAGAGCTGGTCTTCAATTCTAACATCCTGAAAATATTTTCTGTAGATATTGATGAATAACTAAGGGCCACACGATGTGTGTGAAACCACTGAGCCAAATGTCAATGGCTGCTATTACAGTAGTGATTTCTATGAAGAGTTCAAAGCCTCTCTATACCATGTTCTCACTAGATATATATCAAATTTAGGATGCCCAACTCAGTTACAGGGAGGGGAGAAAACAAGATAAACAATGGGTAGGTGAAATATGCAATAAAACTGAGTTTGGAAGGCCTCAAAAAGACAAGTGGAAGATTTGTATCACCTGAATATGTTATGACACTGCTTACATGATGACTACAGGTGACCACACTACAGGTTTTCCCATTACATGAAGTCTCTTTGTTACAGACACCCTGAGAAGTCAAAACATGGAAGTTAGTGTATGCCCAAAGGTGTATCAAACTCTAGATAATCTACAGGAAGAGAGAAATTAGGATGAAAATTTATGTTGTCTCAACCTTTCACATTTTTGTCATGGAAGCAATCAGACCAGGGCTCACCATCAGGTTCTGGGTTTACCAGGCATGGCTCTGCCCTGGGCTTTCCTCAGTCACCACTTCTCTCTTCCCATGACTGGAAGGACATCTCTAACTCTTCAGCTGTGTTTGCACTTTGATAGACTCGACCCACAGAGGATAGTGGTGTCTCGACTGAGCAGATGCATGATGGTGGGGACTCATCCAGTGTCTACAACGTCTTGTTTAGATGACATGTGACACTCATGAAGCTACAGCTGCCAAGTCTACCTGCTGTTCCCGGCTCTAACTGCTGCAAGTCATGCTTTGCCAGTATTGTACTCTCACTGTCAACAAGATCAGTGAAATCAAAATGATCCTAGTAGATGCAGGCTAATAATACCTAATGAATAACTTATTCAACTGGTATGCTCGTTTATCCTTTACAGAAATTATCCGTGCATCCATTGTGCTTTTCTTTCTCAAATGCATTTGTTTCTCATATTTGCTTCCAGGATAGCTCTTTGAAGGCAGTATGCTCACAAGTACTGTGTGTCACACCTGAAGCTGGTGAAAGGTGAATTGCTTTGACTCACATTAGTTGCATGGCATGATTACAGAATGGGTTTTGGGTGCAAAGAACTTACTGTTCTGAATGTGTTAAAGAGCAGAAGAAATGCTCCAGAAAGATGATCTTTACTGAAAACTAGAAAAATCAGGGGATTGCTTTTAGCATTGATCACTGAGAGATGAAGAAAGAGGGAGCAATCTAGTTCTATTGTGCAGGATCTGAGCAGTTTCCTTATAGCCAGCAAAACAAGGCTGCCAAATTAGCAAAAGGAAGGGTGACAGTAAAGAGCAGAACACAATGGGCGTAAGTGGGCCAGGAAAGAAGCATGTGTGTTTAATGGGGAATGAGACTAACGTACGGAGAAAAGGTCTAACATCAAATATCTGTCACATGACAACTCCAGTAGAATTGGTTTTGTCAAAAGCATTTTAACTATAACCTTTTGTCAAAAAGGTTTTCAGAGAAAGATCATTTTTAAAAGAAATGTTCCAAATTTTTAGTAGTTTTTCAGCACAACCTGAAATTTGATCAAGCGTAGCATTCAGGGGTGGTTATTTTTTCTTGACTTCTCTCTATCTGTCTGTCTTTTAATCCTTCCAGCTAAATACAGCATTCAAGGAAATCTTTTTAAAAATCTCAGCGTAGTATGAAAATTTTTACTTCCTAACAATAAAAAGAAAAACAAGTAATCAAAGAAAAAAGAGATGAAGTTCAAACACCATGATGTAGAGTTGATGATTACTAGTGAAGATACCATGTTTCGAGTTTCAACATGCACTTATGTTTTCAGCAGTAGGATGCTTCTGATGAATCGAAAACTATGTTCAGACCTTCCCCATATGCAAGGGGGATTTTTTTTTTCCTCTCTTTCTCAGTTCAGTTATTTCCTAGCAACACTTCCTGCCTGTGAATGAAGCCTTTAGGGAGTAAGCCCTTAAACTCACATGAAAAAGGTGTCATTTTGTATATTGTGATATCAATGAATGTGGGGCTGTTGTTGTTGTTGTTGTTTTTCCTGAGTAAGGAGGTATGCCTGGCATGGGGCTTTGCATAAATATATAAATACTTTTAGCCAAATGGAATACAAGTTTTTCATTACAGAATAAGTCAAAAGGCAGAGTAATGGTTCTGCCTAAGAAAAGGCAAAAGTAGTAGGATAATTTTGACCCATCATGCTTTATTAACATTTAGGTAATAAAGTCATTTGAAACAATGCAGCACCATCTGTATAAAGATTCTTCCTTTTGTCAAGAACAGAATGTGTTTCATGTTCCTGGCTCCATAGCCTTCTCTGTTAGGGTATAATAAAGTCATCTGAGCATATTTCAAATTATTCCAAATCAAATTTCTGGTAGTCAGAGAGAGCTGTGATTCACAAGTCTAGTTTGTCTTCATTTCGCTGCAAGGAATAAAGATGTAGACTGAGCTAACAAGAAATACTGTAGGTGTTTGTGTTTGCACAGCATTCTGGTTGAAGTGCCTGAGACAAACAGACATGATCATTTGCGGCTGAAAAACAGCATGGTAGGGGTGACAGTTTATGATATATTGCTTTTTATTGTCAGTCATATCTCACACGCAATGTAAACATGATGCAGTGATTTGCTACATCCAGGGTTCTGTTATGTGCATTTGTTTGTATAATCAGAACTAAATGATATTAAATGAAGTTTTCTTGCCTTCCTGAGGAATCTAGATTCAACACTTTCAGCCTGCTCAGTGCTGGAGACAGAAGAAAGTGTAACCATAGTGATGGAATGGAAATGATTCCTTTGTTCCAGGCTTCAACATCCAATACACATTACCGTTTTCAAGGTCAAAAATGTATTAGGAAGAGATAAAAATTAAAGAAAAATGTGCTGGCTTAGCTACAAAAGCTAATTTAGTTTATGCATTATAAATTATGTTAAAAATTACTAAAATGAGATTTCTCAGCAAGAACTAAACATGTGGTTTCACAAAACTAATTTCCAAAGATGAACACGATTATAGAATTTAGCTTTAAAAGCTTTTCAGGCCATCAGAGAAAACAGTGAAGCTATCAATTATTAGACTTTAGCAGTGCTTCTCTCAGAAATATAATGGTAATTTTAGTATGCTCCCTGGCATTTACTAAATTAAGAAAGTCTGCAAACAGATCAATTAATTGGAACATTATTTAATTTAATGAAACATGTGATCTGTCAAGGAATGTTAATCAGCCTTTAAAATAAAAGACTTCAGCTTCTCTTTCCAAATGGCAGAAATAGTGGTGCCCAAGCATGATGAGGTGACCATCATAATTTTGAGGATTTAACAAGATTGAGCATTCTTGCAAACAAGCAGAACTCTTACTAGTTAAGGTATTACCCAGTGTTCAGTTCTGATGTGTTGTGTTTTTCAGCTCTCCCAAAAGTGTCTTGTAGCTGATGACCCTGTCACCCCTTCAGTCAATTTCTTCTCTTTGCCATTACTTTTCCAGAGAAGATGGATGGATGAGTGAGCACAAAGCTTTGCTCCAGGCATTATGCTCAACGTCAATGTGAAAAAACACAGTACTAGAAGATGTATAAGACTGCAGATCTTAAGAGTCTGTGCTAGATATGTCTCACCTCTTCCTTCCATCCCAGGAAAGTGTGCAAAGCTGATTTTTCTTAACTGTGCTTTATAGCACTTCTGTAGGGGTGGCAACAAGCAAGACTGCACTTTTTGTGGAGAGCATCATTTAACACTTCCTCTTGGCAAGCTGGTCCACTGGTGAGTTTGAGGGAGTGTAGGTGTGGCAGTTAAAATGAAATTATCTATTTGTGACTGAAGACTAAATGCACTGGGCTACATGATTCATAGGTTTACCCAGAATGAGTCATTGCAGAAAGCCCATCCTCCTCCAGCTCCATACCACAGACATGGGAAAAAGCTGCTACGTCTGCTGTGGTACGCCAAGAGACAGTCAAGTGGAAGGAGCAGGGGCAGCTTGCAGAAAGAGCAAGGAGATCCCAGCATAAAGAATCAAGTAAATAACTTTTGCAAGTCTTTTCAGTAAAACATTCCTTCTTTCTCTGAACTTTTCCCATTGTTGTCTTTGTACCCTCATGGTGGGAAAAGCATCTTTGCCAGGGTGTAATTACAGGAACAAGTCTAATCAAATAATCTAGTTCCTGAGCAAAAACTACAAATGGTAGGAGGCCATTGTGACAAGGTTATTAAGGTTGTGTTCCCCAGTGATAATTATTATTAAAACAGCACAGTAGGTATGAGCTTCTGGTTCTAGGCAGATGCAGGAGTTTGAGATGAATGCAAATGAGAAAGTTAGCTGGACTTCCATTTTGATAATTCAGGCTTATTAAGGATTCAGTCAAACCCCTGGGTAGTTTATTTTCTCCAGTGCACTAACACAGCCCAAATTTGAACTTGCAGAACCCATTAGGAGGCAAAGCAATGTGAAGGGTTCAGCCTGGATGTTCTTATGGTACTTACCTGAAGTGTGGTTTTCATGCTACCAAATTATGTAGTAACTTTGCTCCTTGTCAAGAAAAAGCATTTGTTGTTTCATGAGGGTGAGATGTGACTGATAAGACAGTATTTTCCAAAGGATAACAGAAGTCGTAAGGGGGAATGAGGTGACTGAGGCATGGAGGAAGGGGCAGCTAAGGGACAAAATAGAGGAAAGAAGCAGCTGGCACATGTTCTTGTTACTGTACTCAGGAATGAATTAACTGGACTCTAGCCATGAGTTCTGGTGCCAGAGCCTGTACTGCTCTGTGATTGCAGAGCAGCTTGAACTGGCTGTTAGCAGAAATGGAAACAATCTCAGTACCAAAAATGTCAGCCTGTCTCTTTGGGGTGGTGGTGAATTTTCATCTTCTGCAGCACTGTCTAGGATGTTTCAAGATCTTTGGAAACATCTGTCTTTTAAACTGTCTTTTAAATGTTCACCCTGACTAGGGTAGCTGAGACATTCCAGCAGAGACTGTTAGGCAATACAGCAACTTTCCTCCATGCTACTGTTTTTTCTTGTGTTTCAGTCCATGTCAGCCTTGCATCATCTCTCATTAAGCTTCCTCCTTCGTGCTATTAATGCCTAATCAATTGTGGGGAGGAAGGAGTATGGAGGACTGAAATATTTGTAATAACTTCACCTATGTCTAAAGCAGTTGCCCTCACTAAACTCCAAACAGTCTGACTTGCCATCGTACGACCTTTCCTCACACCCAGTTGTATCTTTTCTCACTACAATCTGCATTCACTGTGCTGTCAGGAAGAACTACACAGGTACTTCAAAGAACCACGGTGCATTGCTGATGGCTGCTAGTTGCACAGCATGTGGGAACAACACTGGTTGAACCCTAGGGAACATCTGATGCCCTGACTGCCTACATAATTAACAAAGAGAAACAGGTCCTTTTAATCATAGGAACAATTATTTTTATCATAATATGAAAGTCTAAAACAGGTTAACAGAACTGAGCTTCCAAAAAGCCATTTCGCTCCACTGACTACAAGGAGAGTCCAAACATCAATCAAAAGTAAACATTTGTTGTCTAAAGATAGGTGAGATGAATCCCTTTCCACAGATTGCACTGCAGAGACAATTCAGGCAATCCAGGGTTATTTCCATATGACATATTCAGATAACCACATTTAAATTTGAAAAAAAGCAATGCCCTCAAAGAATAATTAATTTTAGACCACGTTAGGTGAAATTGCTACCAGTGCTTCCATCTCCAGGTGATATCGGGGGATAGAGCACTACACTGTTTCTCATGTTTTCTCAAGCTGTGGGTAACTGTACTGCAAAATCACCTCCTATGTGTTGCGAGCTTGAGCAGCAAAGAGGGGCCCACACTGGGGCCAACAGCAGTGGAGTGAAAAAAAGATTTAAAGAGTTCAGTTCAGCCACATGCAGTTCAAGCTCATAGTGAGATATTAGGAAAGGTCTGTCAGGAAGAGAGGATGAAATAGAAAACAAGAATGGATAGAAATAAGGAAGATTGTATTTCTTTTCCTCTGGCTTCTTGGGCAGTCACTGCGATAGGTAGCTGTAAAAGATTGCAATGGTCTCTCAGTCCATGACAGGTTCTGGGAGAATTACATTAAAGTCAGTGTTTCAGTTTAAATTCATTAAAGGCATCCAGGAAAGTGTCTGAAGTCCATGTCTCTAAAAGCAATTAGATGAAATTTCAAAACTCCAAGGCTGGCTTCTTTCTCAAGTAAGAAAAGGAAAGCAGAAAAACAAGACAAAAAGTGGAGGCCAGGAATCAAAGCAAGATGCTGGTCTGGCTGCTAAATTTGGGTCTGTAAGCAACAGCAGAAGTGCAGGCCTCCTTATGTCCAGGGGACCCCATGTGGTCCCAGCAGCCTGATGTTAAGCAAGGTGGATGCAAGACTGGGGCATATCTCTAGAAAAATAGAAGAAAAAATATTGCATATTCATCTTGGTAATGACAAAAACGATCTTCAAACATTTATTTCCTTTCTCATCATTCATTTAACATCACTGGCTTGTTACCTTCATAGCAAGTTACTTTTAAAAATGAAATGTAGGTCACTTTTATGTGCTTAATCAGGATTTTAGTTAGTCGAATTCATTCAAAATCAGATTTCGATTGAGTAAAGTTGAAGTAAACGGTCCATTATTCATTTATTTGAACTACTAAATCACTGTATAGTGTGCTACATACTTCTCTGCTCCCCCTTATCATCTCACACACATTTCCTTTGATGCTATGGACCATTCAGATATGAAACAAAATTATTTTGTTTTCTACATGTGATTTGGCTGAGGAAAGGAAAAAAAAAAGAATATTTTTCCTGGAGGACAGGCTCATCAAGAAGACGTTGGACAATGACTTTGCCAATGCATATTCAATTTTTAGTTCTGCATCAGACTGAGAGAGTGTAAGTTTGTCTCTCCCTTTCTCCCATTTCTTCTGTGCTTTCAGATGAGGACTGTGATTCTTCATCATGGCAATTCTTATTGGTTGGACATATAGACTGGCACAGGGAGGACCTAGTTTCTATGTAAGAGCAAGAAAGGAAGAATTTATAAGGATGCCTTGAGGCTTCAGGTGTTCATGTTCAATGAAAGGTCATGGATGCTGTGTTGGTGCATCTAAAAATTCTGCAAAGTTATGATGATGATAGTGAAAAGTGATGCTCATATTACTTCAGGAATGGGGGACCATGCTTTCATGGACACAAATAAAAAGTGTTTTTTACAGAGATTAAAGAATACTGATTCAGTCATTTCAGAAAAGAAGAGGAAAGTGATACTCTGGTGGTGGTGGGACTTTCCCATTATTTTACAAGAAAGCATTGTCAGAGCTTCTTCATAATCACGGTTGCATTGCCTCAGCTCCCTGAATGCTGTCATTCAATACTACCTCATATGTGACACTAAGAGGGAACGCAATACCTTAGCACTGATTCAGTGGCAACCAACTCAGCCAACTCTTAATGCCTGCATTTTCTTCAGGGATTTCTGTCTATTCCTACATTCTTAGGTTTTGAAAGAATGCTCCAGGACTAGAATAACTTTTTCTGAGCCAATAATGCAATTTATGAACACAAGTACATTTCTAACTACTTGTCTCCAAAATGGAAATAGCACTCATTTAGAATATATGAAGGAACACTTATTGATATTTTAAAGAACTATGTATTCCCATGGCTTTCACTCTGGTCACTATGATAGCAATGTGCAGAACTTGAATGGGTGAATGGGGAGTAAAATTACAGATTTGATAATGACAAGTATCAATTTTTTTGAATCTCTAATCTGACTGTGGCCTGGGTTTTAATGGTGACTGTCTGGATATTGCTTGTCAACCTTTTGAAAATAAGCTTGTGGTTTCAGATTGTGTCTTCAAGCAGAATGTCTATCTTGAGCAAACCACTTGGCTCCCAGGGTAGTTGTATTTCATTTTCATTCTTTTTAGGCCCGTTCATTGGACCAAAGTTAAGCAAGATGGCAGGACAATGGCATGAGGGTTGAGAGTACAGCACTGTACAAGATTCTCCTTACCATCTCATCGGGTCCTGCCGCACCAAACAAGATATATTCATGTTTGCTTCCATTCATGGCCTCCTTCATGGCTTCAGCCATGTGTCGAACTGGTTCATGTCACAGACATGTACGTCTAACAGAACAGGGCTGACTTTACACTTCCCTATGTACATGCAGTATCTTCATGCCCACTTGAATAAGTAATATTGGCACCGAAGTGTAGCCAACATTTTGAGCTCCTACCAGAACAGGAAAGCATATACTGGCACTGGGAAGGCTGAAAAGTGGCTGGTGATGAAGAGGAATACATAGTGCTTTTTGACTGTTTTTTTAATCAAGTGGCTGTGCTGTCCATCCTTATATATGAGCTACTCCAACAAAACATAATCCTTTTCCTGAAGTACTTTGCCATGAAAAGGGACTCAACTCAAGTGTTGTAGACCTGAAAAGAGGATGTGTGAATAGAACCCAGTGCTGGAGGCTAAAGAAATTCTACTAGGCTGTCCAAACCAGCTCAGACAACGCAGAGAATATAATCTGCACCGAAACTCCTAATAATCACAGTGCAATATATTGTTTTCCTGCTCATTCCAGCTTTTTTTTTAAAAGTATGTCTTCCCACAGGGTGCTATTCCATAGACTAATAGATATTATTATCATTGTGATAATCAGCTTTCTATTTCCTTTCTCTTAATGTGTTCTAGCCGTAATTCCTTGAGCATATTAAATAGTTCCTCAATCTAAATGCAATTAAATCTTCATATACTTGTAGAGTATTAGTTAGACAAGAGAGAAAAAAATATGCAGATGCCTTTATAGTTACTTGTTTATATCTTTTAGAAAGTTAACTCCTGGCAATTGCGCTCATATCTGCAAATTCTTATCCCTGATACATTTGTTCTCTTTCTCCTTCAGGTACCCTTAATTGACAATACTGAAAGAATTTACAGCAATCATGTTAGAATCTTTTTGGTGATGATAGTTTTTTAAAGAAGTACTTCTATGGCTGGATGGTGTTAAGACTGGATACCTTGTTCATTTTCATTCCTTCCTTCCAGTGACTGATAGAAACGAAGAGAAGGAAAGATCCTTGATGGATGGAAAATATGAAATTTCTTCTTCCTATATTTTTTACTTAGTCACCTGTATTCTTAAAACTTTTTTTTTTCTTTAGATGTGTAAAGTGCTGCAAATAAAAGTGGCACTTTGTTACTTGAAACTTTACTGTGTAGATTCTCTTCCTGATGATAAGAGATTGCTTGATCAGAGATGATGAACATTTCTCAGCCTGCAAACCTGGGTTAACCTGATGCTTTGAAAGTGCCACTAGAGGAGAATAATGATAGGTTAAAAATTTAATGCAGATGAGATGGCTGGTATGCTACATGCCAATCCGGCACTGCAGCCTGCCAGTGAAGGCACCAGTGTGCCACGCAGATCCCATGAGTGATATTCCACATGAATGTGAGAGGCCATGCCAGCAGACTGCAGGATTGAGTTTCAGCTTTTAATCTAAGATCCAGTAGGGTTTTTTTTCTTTCAGTATTTGCCAGAATCTGTTGTTAGCTGACTTCTTCAATATTTGAGATTAGATACCATTCAACACAAATGAAGGGGTCAAGACATGGCCTTTAGGAAGCTTTAGAAGGAGCCATCCCCCTGTGCTGTCTTTAAATATTGGAAATAGAGAGCTATTTTCATCTTTGATGTCACGGATCTGGTCCAGCTTCTTCTACTAGGCACTAACTGCCTTACAGACTAACATGTTTGTCAGGAGGTAGGGTGTTGGGGGAATTTTGTCAAAAAAAAAAAAAAAAAAAAGCCTTAGTCATTTTTCCTACTCTAAAATGATAATGCCAAAAATGCATTACAAAATTTCTTGAAGAAACACAGGATTTCCCATATATCCTGTGTGGTTAATCAAAACATTTGACTCCCAACACAATATCCTACAAAATACTGTTCAAGAAAACAATAAAGTTACCTGGGACCACAGTTCTGAAATTAAGAAAGAAAAAAGTGCCTTCATGTATTTGTTTCCACCAGTACCACATGGTACAGGGCTCTGGACATTAGAATCTTTCCCTGGAGGCAAAACTTGCTGAGCATTTGCCCTAAGTATGAACCCTGAAGATCAGCTGCATAGGCACCTTTCTTAAAAAAACAAACTACCTGTGGATTTTCTCTCCTTCAGACCACATGGATGCTTTGCCATATTATATGATGCCACAGAGAGAATGCTGTAATATAACAGCACAGCAGCAAGAGAAGAAGATGTAAAATGTGACATGTGAAAAAACACAAGGTTTTTATTTTGTTTTCCACATATAAAACTTCCCTTGATTCAGCACTGCAATAAGATAGCCTGGTTATAAGTAGATTTTCAAAGGGAAGCGAGTGGTTTCAGCTGTTCTCTATCACGCAAAACTGACGATTATCTAAGGAGAACATACATATTTATACATATTTACTCAGACATCAAGTTTTGCCTCTCACTTTCTGGAAAACAAATTAAAGCTGGCAAGGAATTAGACTGGCTTGATTTATTTGACTAAGCTAGAAGGGTAACTCATCAGAAAATAGCAGGTATTTCTCTACTCCTTGGTCTTGCTCTCCATTTTTTCTTTAAAATGAAAATAAAGCAAAAATTGTTTCATTCTGGTTGATACCAGGTTGAATGTTTATGTTGCATGTTAAGTTAAACTCTGCTTATCCCCTCCTCTTCCTGGAGACTGGGAAAAATAACAAAAAGATGTCTTTGTGTGTCTTCACATATCTGCTTTGTCTCTGAGGAAGCGGGTTAAGCTGCTTGGATAATACAATACTTACTGGAACCTTTTTAAACTTGGGTTTCAGAAGAAAAGCATCTGCTTTTTTCTGCACTATTAAATCATTCTATGTGTTTATCTCATCAAGCTAGTCTGTCAAAATCAAATCTGTCATTTCATGCATTTATGATGCATCTGTCACCATGGTAGCTGGAAACTGAGTACACAATTTAAATGAGAAAGACCCCAAAGCAGCCATGCTTCTCAGTCTTCCTCAAGTTTTGACTGTTTATTTTTTAAGATGAAGATCCTATCCAAGATTCCTGGTGAAATTATGCGATTTCTGTGGTTGCTTGTAGAGCAAGGCTTTTACAAGCAAAATAATTTTCATTGTAGTCTAGCAGAAGCAGTCTGAGCAGATTATTCTCATCTCCAGTGGCACATGAGTGAAGCATCTGCATTTCATTGTTACTTCTGTTGTTCCTGGCTTTTCACTGGGTATGTCTGGTGTCAAGGAAAGAAATCTTTGCGACTGCGTGACCTAAGCTGTTACCCACAATATTACAATAGTTTCTGCATTGCCTAGGGAGTGGTTGGAAAGCTCTGTACCAGGTGTGCACTCATCACCAAGTGTAAATGTTTATTTCGGAGGTGAGAGAGATCTAGATTATGGTCCTAACTAGACCAAGAGAGAACTTCTGGCTGCAGCTACAGTTGTCAGCCGTAAATTCTGAAGAAAATCGAGACACAGCACTTTAGCTGTTGCTGCGCAAACAACAATACTGGAAATGGAGGCCAGAGTTGCCCGGTCCTTTCAAGAACTTTACACTTTACACTTTGGCATCATGTTTTTTTCTAAGTATAGTCTAGAACTGAAAGTGACACTGGTGTCTATAGTGGAAGCTTCTGAAACAGCTTCATTTTAAGGTTCATTTTCCATGTGTTCTTCAATTTTCTGATTCTTTTGAATTGAAATAAATTCAAAATTGGTTTCTTTTTGGCAATTTTCATTGTACATGTTTGTGAGAGTATGTTGCATTCATAAAGATGGAGCACTGGTGGAGCCCATTGTGACAATGAAGAAGAAAACAACTTTTTGCTAGCTTTTCTGTCCCAGCAGGCTTGTATTTGATAATGCATCTTCAGCTATAATATTTAAAATTATTTCTGCTTTGGTTAAAAAAAAGCACATGTCATTTATTCACAGAAAATAGGTTTTAATAATAGCAACACTTTCAAGGCTGGTCATCTGTGTGTTAGAGACAAATGTCTCCATTGTGTGTTTAATGTTGTACTAACAATGTGTTGATCCTCTCCTGCCAGTCAGCCTCATTCAATGCTTGTCTTGAAAGATCATTGAGAAATTGGAAATCAAGGAGTGAGAGATTGGCTTCATGTTTATTATGAAGTTTGAAGTTCAAATGTTTGGGGATTTTTTTGTTGAGAAAGTAATTTTGTTTGTTTGTTTGCTGAAAATTCAAATTGCTGTTTTATCTCATGATAGCCTGGGTAGTGATTTCTTGCTTCTGAACTGCCTTTGTCATCTCAAACCCAAATATAGGATTTGAATGAAGTTTTTCAACATTTTTTAATTGAATAAATATAACTTCGGAAGTGAAATCTGATTTGTCTGGTAAGCATGACTGAGAATAGAATCTTCAATGAATAAGGCAAAATATTTTGTTCAAATGATTTAAGCTTCTATAAATTATTATAACCCATTAATTATTATCACTCCATTGCCAGATTTCATTTACTTATGTATTAAACTGTTTGTTAAAAAGATGTTTCAGTTTGCTTCACTGGAATATTGGAACATGCCAGGTACAACTGGCAATGCAGGAGCTCTGTATATCTCAGAAGTGCCTTGTGTATTTGCAAGAAGCGAAATGATTAATTAACCCTGTATTTATGTTTCTGTTGGATTCACAGGCTTGATATTGGTTCACTCTGGTGACTGATTTACATGAATATTCCTGGGACTGCGTTACTGCATAATTAATCTTTATAACCAAGTGGCCTTTTTTCCACATGAATGCTACTTGGGATATTACACTCAATTTCATCATGGGGACAATATGCAATAGGCACAGGTGTTCAATAGGACACCTCACCCTCCATTCTGAAGAGGACCAGATCTGAGATTAGTTTTCATCTGGAGCAAGAGCAGATGATCCAGAGCCCTTGGCATGTGTAACTTGTTTGTGCTTAATATGCATAGTCTTGTTTAGCTAGAACAGATGAGCATGACAAATTTGTTCTGCTCACAAATATCAGCTAGCTTCTCTTGGAGACACTTCACATAAACCACTGTTGTCGTATCTCCAGAAAAATTAGGATCTCTTAATGTGATTTATTTTCTGTATTTACTATGCATTTACAGTGGCCTCCTACAATAACTCTGTTATACAAAACAATTAAGAATTCCGGCTTCCATCAAATAAGGACAGGTCTTAATTGTTCCCAAACTTTTTATCTAGAATGATGACGGTCAGCTCTCAGATAAAGAGAAAATTTGAATAGTTATATTTCCTATTCCATGGAATCTGCTAAAAAAGATGCTAGGGCAGACTATCACAAGTTATTTCTGCTAATAAGAAATAATGAATACTTGTTTTCCTCCCTTTTTAGGTCCTTCAATACATTTCACATTTAACACTTTTTTTTTTTAAATCCTTTTGCAATTGGGATACCTTTAAGTTTCAGGAAAATCAGGCTCAATTGTCTACTTTGAAGACTACCAATGAAATTCTAACTGGTTTGGGATATTTTGATTCACAAACACCTTTACTATTCCCAATCCAGTGTACTTAAAAAATCAAGAGATTGATTAAAAAACACCTACTGCCTAAATGTGGCAATATCAAAAGTGGTAATACATTTAATAAATTATCAGAATGAGGGAGCTCACTTTTGGCTAACAGAAAGGAGTTAAATGAAATCAAAGTCTTTTCCAGTCTTGGCTTGTTGTGGGCTCTGTTCACAAAGCAGGCTGCCACGCTGTAGAAGTGAGGAATTTGAGTATGTAAAGGCACTTACTGGTTGGTTCTTTGGCAGATTTCAAAAATGTCTGTGCTCCACATCAATATGATCTAGAAAGGAAAGAAGGCCAAGTCAGCCCAGGTCATCATCAGAGCTGTAGTCCTCACCAAGATCTCCTGTTTCCCTGAGGTTGTCCTAAATATAAATTCCACTTTCTTGAGCAAAGTGCATCAGGCTTTATTTTCTTTTCATTTTGTCAAAACAGATTATTGAATACTTTGTCTACAGCAGTGCCATGAAGTTCATAATGATGGGCCAGCAAGAACACAGCCTGGGATCAAATGTATTGAAGGACAGTCTTAATTAATTCTGGAAAGTTGAGTCATTTTGACTGGTGACTGCTGGAGAAGACTGAATATTTTAAAATCTAAATCATTTCATATAGAACAGCAATTGTCATTTATTTTTTCTGAAGACAATGCTATTTGCCAAATATTTCCACTCAGTTCTTCCAGACTGACAGTTGCTCTGAATAAAATATGTTTTGAAGTGTCCTGGAGCAGTCAGCACTATTTTCACACAGCTTTACTAGCTAGTCTTGCTGGATGGGGGATAATCCCATTACTATTAAGAACAGGAGAGACAAGTCTGGGTCCTGTAAAGGAACTTCCATATAGCTTCCTCTAACAGACTTATACCGTGCCTGATTTTGGAAAAGTATTGCTTCCTGTGTCACATTAGGCTAACAGAGTTGTAGCAGAAATGATGTATACAGCAAAAAATTGAAATATTTTATTCATTCTTGCTGCTATGATTGTTAGATTTGACTTTACTGAGCAACGTATTTTTTTCCTTTCAGGCTATACAGCCCTGAAAGTATGTTCAAAGTTAGCCTTATAACCTTTCCCTGTAAAAATTTGACCAGAGACCACAATGGCTTAGCATCTCAGTGCCTCCTATAAAATGAGAAAAGACTGAACTTTCATTACATTGCTTCTTTCCTCTGTCCCAAATCTTGCTCCATACTTTTCTTAGCTTTTCCAGATCTTCTGTAGCAGCCACTGTCTCTAAAAAGATCTTATGATGTAGGGATTGATATGTCTAAAATTACAGAATGCCTCTGACAGAAAAGTAATGAAAGCTGAAAAGCCTCCAGAATCTTCACCACTGTCAGCCTGGGAACTAGGTAAAGAAGAGGTCATCTTTGTGCTTTATTTTATGACCAAGGTTTTCAGATCTTTCAAAATTTTGCATGAACAACCTGAGACATCTTAAAGACTGGCTTTTCAGATTTGCTGAAAGTGCTATATTAAACCAAAGTCATTTTAAAAGGTCTAAATTGTTGCCTGCTCAGAAATGACTTTTGAAGGTTCCCCACTCAAAGATCTTTCAGAATCACTAATTGTGAAAGTACATTGCATGTGGCTTCTGCAGTGCGTGAACAAGTACATTCCTGTTCAGTATTTGCAGCTGTTTCTTGCCCAAGATCATGAGCTACAGGCAGTGCTGAGTTCGCAAGTGGACTGGTGCAGAAACCACCAGCTCAGTCCCTTTTGTAGCTCTCCTACATCTAAACTACCCTTGAAAGCACATTACACAGTGCTTTATAGTTAATTGCAGATTCACTGACATGGTATTGTATACACCAAAGAACTGCATCAAAACTCTAGTGGATACGAATTTGCAGGCTTTGTGTTAAGGCCCTCTGGTAAAAAGACACAATAGTTTGTATCACAAAGCATTTCTGGGAAGTGAGAGGCATTTCAAAACACATTGCAGGAGGGAAGCAGGTACTTAAGCACTCTATGTGAAGACAGCGCCATGCAAGACAGTGGAAGTGAATACAATATAGGAGGAAATCTAACTTGAATATAATACAAAACATGAACAAAATCAGTTTCCTGTACAGCCCTTCTCGCTCTAACAGAGTGTGAAAAATTCATTTTGTGAATTAGCTGTAAAGTACAAAGAGAGGGAATTTCTGTACATGTTATAGCCGAGACCAGAAGCAGGAAGAGACTGCCTACTTTGATTCTCTACCTATTTCAAATATAAAGTTTTTCAGAAGAGGCTGAAAATATGTTCTTTAACTGTTAGAAAAATTTTGTTAAAGAAAGCAAGTTTTTAGATGTATTGTTTGTATTTGAACTTAAAAAAAATTCACCTCCACATGGAGTCTGGACTCTTTCAGTCAGAAGAAAACTAAATGGAAGAGAGTCAGGAGCTGGGATGTTCTGTGGTATATGTAGTTTTTTAGAGAGGTATTTTGATGAGACTGGCTTAACTAAAGCAAAGGAGAGAATAGACTGCAGGGAAAAGCATCAGTGAAAGGAGGAAATAAGTCAGTAAAAGGAGATTAAAAAAAAGAACAGGAAGACTAAAGAAGGAAGTGCAGATTTGAAATAGTCTATAAAAGTGGTTGGGAGCTAAGAATCTAGCAGTATAGTTAGAAAAAGCTTAATGACCTCATTCATTGCAGAAGATCCTGTTACAACAGCCTATCTGCTTTTGCTGATTTGAGTCTCTTTCCTCAGACTTTCAGCAAAATGCTCAAAGTCCCTACTTTTGGGAAGCTGGTAAGGAAATGGTCTCTAGTTGTTTTAATAACAGTATTTGCACTTTAATATGTGCCATTCAAAAGGTCCTCCTGCACTTGCTACATTTTCTTTCTTTCTAAATATCATGCTTACCAAGGAGACCTTTTTAGGTCTTTATCTTGCTTTCTTTAGTGGCCGCATTTGAATATTTCTGCATTCTCCTTCCCAAGAGCTTCATCGTCTGAAATCTGCTTACTGTATTTAGAAAAGGGAAGAGATGGAAATATTTGAAATGAAGTTTTTTGTTGGTCACCTTGAGGCAATTTTAATAATAAATGACTTTGCTATGATTCAGATAGTAATTAGAATAAACAAACAAAGTTAATGAAAAGAGTTTGACAGAATAAACTCTCTGAAGTACTTAGGGTAATGGTAAACTGTGATTAAATAAAAAAAGTTTTCTTATGCACAGTACTAAATAATGACAAGATGTACTTAAATGATGACGTTCCTTGAATGCTGCTCAAGTTAGAAAAATCTGGATTTACAGCACTGGATATTTGGTACACCTGCTGACCATGTATCATCCTACAGCCTAGGAAGTTAGCATAGAAGGAAGACACAATAGCCTAGGTGAAGGCTATCTGCACAAAATTTAATTGGTTCTCCAAGCTTGCATCTTATGTGTTTAGAGGTATTGTCTGTGAAATATGTTATTGTTCTGATACTGACTTGGCACAGTAGTGCAGGCCACTCCAGATTGTATAGGGTAAGTATTATAGCTGAATGTTACATCTGGCTTTTGTCATTGCATTGACAATATGCTCATTTTTTGGTTTTCTATCTGTTTCTCTTCCTAGCTTTCATGTCAAACACAAAAATGCAACTGATATTACTTTTGGGTGCCTGCACTGTGCATTCCCTGACTTCTGCTAGCAGTCCTCAGCTACGGTGGGAGGTAACTGGACAGAGAATGAAGGATGAACAAGATTCAACAGCATGAGTGACTGTGTGACTACAAGTTGTGTATGTAAATCTTGCCATCCACATTCTTCCTTAGATATAACTGTGCTTAGAATAACTGTGTTTTTAGCAAGGAGAAGATCATTTTGAAAAATAAATATACTAGTAGGTAGCTTTATAAAATGCATATTAGTCACTCAAGTAAATATGTCATGAGATATATTTTAAAACACAGTGTCTATCATCCAGAGTTGATTTTTGGTAAATCCATAACAGGAACAATACAAATTCTACCTGTTTATCTGCAGACTATAATGCTTGCACAGATAAATATTTCTGTCTTTGATTTTTAGGTGTTTTTAATGATTTATTTTATTGTACAATCCCCTGAGCCATTATCAACTCTTCCCATCAATCATTATTCAACCATCACTCTTCAGTGGCTTCATTTTTACTTGTCTTAACTACACTTTTTTTCCTACTGAGACATCCAGTTTTTGGACTGTAGTATCTTTATCATTCTGATGGTCTTAATGAAAGAAAAACAGATCTTGGACCTCCATCCAAAACTTAAACAGAATCCATTTACTTATTTTTTTTTAAACACTCAGATAATTAATAAGTTTTTACTCATTCAAATATTATTAAGCTTTCTGGTGTCTTCCAACATTGGAAACAAAAGTATTGGACTACCTTCGGTTAAAATTCTGTTTTATTTCTGATTTGACAAATGAAACTGAAAAAACTTCATTCTGTCACTGGTATTTCTGATTTCTGTCTTCCCAGTTGTCTTACCTTTCCTCAAACAAAATTGTGAGTTATTCTGACAAGTTATGAACATTCCCCAGTTTGTATTTGGAGCTGACTGGATAATGCTTCAACTTCACACCAAGCAGTATAAGCAAGCCTATACCCTACAATGATAAAAAAAAAAAATCTAAAATATCTATAAAATTTCTTCTGCTTAGCAGTGGTTAAGTGGCCAGCTTTTGTGCTTTCTCTGCGTAACGTCTTGTATTGTCACAGCTGGAGCCAGCATACAGGGCTAGATGAGCCCACCAGTCTTACCCTGCAGGGCAGCTCTTTCTTATCTTATTATAAGCCTGGATGGAATTCTTTGAGGTATCAGGATTTAAGAAAGACTGGAGAGAAGAGTGATCACAGGTTTACAAAGCCTGACTTCTGAGAAAAAACAGTGAATGAACTGTGGTTGTGTCATTCACAGATAGAAATAATGGGCAGGGGAGGGGGAAACACAGTAATAGTCTTCAAATATGTACCTGGCTACAGCCCAGAAAAGGGATAATCTCTTGATGATGACTGTTGGAGATGGAGGAGAAATAATAGGCTTAAGCTACTGCAAAATCATTTCAGATTTGACATTAGGTAAATGGACTAAGGAGACTGGCTGTATAATACCTGTTATTGCACACTTCTTTAGAACAGGCAAGAAAAATGTACAGCAAGAATAACATGGACATAGCAGATCTTGCTTTATGGCCACCTGTTAATAACATATATATGATTTTTACTTCTGAAGAGCGCAAAGGGTACACCTTTTCCTCTGATCTAATGATAGAAACCTGGACTTTAACTTGCTCATCAAAAATAGTTGCAGTGGGTACATGCAAGCTCTATCAAAAGTATTAAAAGAAGTTTCATATCTCTTCCATTCACCTAGCCAGGAGGCAGGTCAGCCTAATTGAATCTTACATAGAGCAATACCAATGATACAAGGATACAAGTTTTCTCCCTATCTTTTCCTTCTTTTCAACTTTCTGTGTCTATGTTTTCCTTTGTACTTTCCCATTTTCTATCACTGATTTAGTGTTTAGAACTTACCTTTCAGATACCGACTTATCTGAAGGAACACTGTAAAACGTTATAATATCTAATTACCTTCCTACTTCGCAAAACTAGTGTTTTCATGATCAGTTACAGAAAATTTAATACAACTTTATTTAAAAAGATGCTAAGTGGACTAGAGAGGCTATTAGTTCAAAGAGCCTGCAATAAGTGCATGTTTTGAATGGTAGATAAGATCTTTGAAATTAAATGTGAGGGCTTAGTCTATTCATGAAAGGATTTGCTTAAAGTCTGCTCTGAAATTAACTCCCCTGTGATAGCTGCTTTATATATTTCTTATGATTTATGATTAAGCTCCAGTTTGCAGATGTGCTATAAGATTATTCGATTGTATATTTGGTATACTCTGAGCTTTCCAATTTTTAACCAAGAGATGATGCTGAGAACTGTGGGTGGGATACTGCAAAAGTGAGATCACAGAGGGCAACGTACTTGGAAAAGTACCAGTTTCATATTGTCACACTTATTCTGCTATAGCAAAAAGTAAAATAATACTTGTGACTTATCTGTTTGAGTATGTGGTATGTTTAGCAAATAGTGCCACGAAAGGACATATTTTATAGAATTCTAAGGGGAGGTGACTGAGTGCAGAACATTTCCCATGGATGGATGGATGAAATGACGAATTACTGATGCCTCAGCACATCACTGATAATTGCACAAGGCAGGGACACAGAGCATAGCAATGCTGGCAGTGGCTTTACACAGGTGAAATCTTGTCCTTGGGAATCCTTGCAGCGGTGCAGGATGAAAGGAGTTGAACCCAGAAATAAGTCTGAAACTTAATAGAGCCAAGGAAGTTTTGGCCAAGCAGCCCAACCCCTTTTTCGTGTTGTTTGGAAAACTCCAGGGAAGGAGCAAAGCTTTAAGAAATCCAGAATATGGGCAATGAACTGTTTGATTGATGGACTCTGAGTAACTGAACCTTCACTGTTGGCTGTTCTGTAAATCTTCCATAACTCCAGAGAAATAAGTGTTATTGCCATAGGCTCTTGCATGTCTCCTATACAATGATTTATGACAAATGTCATTCAAGGGATTATTTTAGTTTCAGGAAGGATATATACATATGCCATAAGCAGCTAGTGCAATAGCTCTTTGTTTTCAGAAAGTTTTTTTTCAGAACAGGGGACAGGTTTGAAGTTTAAAAGTCCCCTTCCTCACATTTCTCAAAATAGAGGCAACACAAATACAAACAAAAAAGCTCTCTTCCTCTGCTGCTACACTTGACAAATTCTTCATTCTTATATCTGATGGGAAAGTAAGAATTCTGACGTCTGTCTGTATCAGTAAAATCTTTTTGCTGATAAGTCTTCACGCTGTTAAGGTTTAAACACCTTAAAATGAAAAAATGCAGCCAATATGCCCTGGAAATTGCTGTACTTTTTCCCCTGTGTTTCTTTAGTTCCTGTCTTCATTTTAGTAAATTCCATTATGTTTCAGTTATCTTAAAATTCTGAAAATATTCATTTTTTAATTAATATTTACTATTTTTTTGGCATTCATAGATTGCTATTATTATATAGTTGATATTCACGGGATTGATTTTTAAAGTGTTTCTTAAACTTTAGGCTAAATTAATTTTGCTCAAGAACAGACAGAATAGGCATTTATATTGCCAGCAAAACTGCAGCAAGGTGTATATACATGGAAAGGATTCACATTTTTAGTGAGTAGCTTAAAATAATAATAATAACAAACACTGCAGCAGTGTAATACCATTCATGCAGGCTTATCATTTATAATGATGACCTCTAGGATAATGTAAAATTCTATAGCTGAGATAAGGGATGAGCGTCTAACAGCCACAGAAGTGCAAAGGTTTTAATATTAAATTTTATTGCATGGAAAATTGCTATTTGTTCATTAGCTGAATTCAAACAGCCAGTCAGGATGAAGTTGTCACGTGTTAGAAGCCAGAGGCTCGCTCCTTTTTCCCTTTACTTTGCCATCAGGATGAGTCCCTCTCAGCAGGGAATGACAGTACTGTTGGGGTTAGGGAGAACCGAACATGCACGTTTATTCATACAGCCTGGCACGCTTTCTCTAAGTGATAGAAGCACGCCCTTCTGATATCTTCCTTTTACTGATAGGACTGATAATCGCTTCTAAATGGAAACTTAGCCAGTAACAGGAATGAGGCAGCCTGAAAGAAAATACAGAAAGAGTTGCCAGCAAGCATCAGTGTCACGTTAAGACTTCTTGGAGCCACAGGTGAGGTTTGCTCTGTGTCAAGGGGTTAAGTTTGCCGCAGCAGCACAGCACTGCGTTCAGGGTGGGAACCTGAGCATTCAGAGCACTAGCACCGCATCATGTGAAGCACAGAATGAGCAGCCAAAGCAGCTTCTCACTGGCAATTGGTTTGCAGAGTGTCTTGAGGCAGCTGCTCACCAGGGAAGTTGTGCTGCATGTTTTTTTGGCAGAAATGGTCCAGCTTTGATCCCTGCCTGTGGACACCACTCCGTGATGCATGCAGTACATTTACAGCACCAGAGTTGCTGCGTAGTGTTTGCAGAGACAGGATGCTCTCCAGAGAGTCCTTCTGTGCCATCTACAGAAGACAGAGCTTGACCAAGCTAAGCTACTTTTTCCATTAATACTAATCCAGTACCTTGAATGAACTTAGGGAGATGTCTTTCTCTATTGGGTTAAAAATCAAAACATGTATAGCTCAAGGAGAATGGCCTGTTTTACTGACAACAGCATTTGTAACATTCTGGCCAGTGGATAAAGCATATGAGGTTGAATCAGAAACAGTGAGTCCACTCAAATTCACATCAAGCACCTTCAGATGAAACAAATTCATATAAACTGTGCCTCCCACAGAAGGCCTGTAGGCTGCAGGATTAATGTGATTAGTGATCTCTAGGATATGAAAACTGGGGCAGGTGAAAAAGTGAAATACGGCTGATTATTAAACAGTTTAAAAATCAGGAAGTTCACGCCAAGGTCAAAGTTGAGATCAACAGAAAGGGAATTAAGCACCATTTAATGCACCTCAACAAAAGATGTTCTGACTTCTTGAAGGCCGCTTCTGGCAATTAGCGGGTACTGTGTGTTCATCTCTTAGAAAATGTGATGGGAGATTACAATAATAGCCTTGAGTGACTTCAGAAAAGTATCTTCCATGGAGCAGCTGGCTGAGTGTAGAAGGTGAGTAACATTTTTTATGAAGACAAATACCCATGTCCTGATTACATAAATTATCCTAATTGCTGAGAAAAAATGAAAAGGAGAACAAAGCTTTAATACAAGCAAAGTGGTTTCACTGTTTCTGTAGTGGCCAAAATATGATTTGGAGAAGAAATGTATAGTTTTTGATGGTTATGTGATAATGTCACAAAATATACTCTTCCTCTAAGGCTGAAATGCTTTGCAGAGATGTAACAGAAGTATTTTGTATTAACTTCCAACCAACTGAAATTTAGATTCAGTCTACCTAAATCCCACCTAGTTCCTTTGAATAGCTACATCCATGAGGTATTCAGACCCATCTGGTAGACCTACAGGGATTTTAGGACGCTAACCTGGTCTCCTGCAGGAGGGGCATATTCAAGTACCTGCCTTGCCTTAGTCACAGTGAATAGGACTGACCAGCTCCCCTCTGAAGTGAGTGAAGGAAAGGCTGGAAAATCTATCCTGCACACCCCAGGCCTCCGTGCTAGAGGGAGAGGCATGACGTGGTCCTACTTTGTGACAAAATGTTCAAAAGGGTTTTTATTATTCCTACATTAAATAAAGAACAAATTTATTTTTAAATCTTGAAAGCTAATCTCCAGCTGCCCTCTTTCTCCTTCATCTTCAATAAAAAACCTTCAATCATTGTGGCATTTTCCCTGACTCAAATTAAATGTCAGACTAATAATCAGTTTGCAGTCTCCCATCTCCCTGTGTTACAATGGGAGGGTACTTTCTTAATGTCAGGCTTTTAACATTTATGGGCCCTTTTGGTCACTAATTCACTTGATCTGAACAGGATCCAATAATTATACGAGTAAACATCTTCACTATCGGTGTGAACCAAAGCAAGCTTCTGAATATTTTGAAATGAGCAAAAGTTGTTTTTAGACCTGTACAAGGAACTTTCCTTCCTAGGGAAATGTTTGCTAGGCAAAATAGCCATAGGTGTTATCACTTCATAAATAACAGTTTTATCTTCTATAGAAAACATGTCAGACCTTTCTCAGAACTGTTTATGTATAAGGATTCGGCTATATGGTAGGAAAACTACATGGCCATGAAATTAAGGCCTGGCTCTGTCAGTCACTAGCAAAAAGATGTTCCCTTCACATTCTCCGGTCACTTCTGCATAGGTTCCCCCAAACTGTGAGCACCCGAAAGCCCCCGGGGAAAACTGATGCTCTTGGCAGCCTAACGCAGGAAAGCCAGAGGCAAATGTCTGCAAATCTGTCGTGAGGGGGGACCCTTTCCCGAGCCCAAGCTCTCTCTTGCAGCTGGTCCAGGTTAGTGAACAGAGGGGGACGCATACCACGGTCTCATCTGTGCTTGCGGGTGCAGACCTCCGGACAGAGCAGTCAACCAGCTGGTGGTCAGAACTTCCAGCTCCCTCCTGGTCATGAGGAGCGAAAGAGCAGCTGTTACATACAATTGATTCAAGCAGTCAGATGTACCTGAAGGCTTTTAGTGAGGAGAGATGCTAAATTAGTAGGTCGATTCATAAACTCCTGCTAGCTGGAGAAATGGCACTTCAAAGAACAATGAATCATTTTCAGCTGCCATTAGTGTGTCCTTTTCCTAGAAACATATTCTGCTCACTTGGAAAAGGACTGCCAAACTAGAAAGAGTATAGAAAAGATCAATGAAACAAGGTGGGGCGGAGGGCCTGGGGAAGGGTGACCTCTGGGAAAAGATTAAAGACCAAATATTTCTAAACTACACATGTGTTTTATGTCTATACTCAATGGAGACGTGCAATCACTCTCAGCCTCGCTTGCCAGACAGTGACTTTTTGTTACCATCTGTCTCTGCACCGCCACTTGCAAACACACAATGAGACAGTAATGCAGCTAGACCAGATGTGGCCTTCACAAAACAATGTATTTCCTAAATGGAAGGAAGAGTTGACTCTGTTACATGAAAAGGATAAGCACTGGTAATGAAGAAGTATTGCTTAGAATACTAAAAGGAAATTGTATTAGGGCAGAGATGAATGGAGGGCCAGGTAAAGGTAGTTTTACCACATAGGCTGCATGTCAAATGTGTTCCAAGAAAAGTAGTGGAAGCTCTATGGTTTGAAACAAACATTTTCCAGATAAAATATAGGAAAGTAGTACTAAAGAAAATAATCCTTCATGGGAAGGGAGATGGAACAAATGATCTAATACTCCCCTTTTCCATTTCTTGCTTATGTAAGGTATATGCTGTGCTCCTCACTTGTGTAATTCACACAGGTTTAGTATTGAAACTTACTTCCCTTTGTAAAGCAGTTGCAGATCTGCAGAAGAAAATCACTGCGTAAGAGTTAGGTGGTATAATTTATCAGGGTGAAATTACTTTTCATGTGGAAATGGTACGTTGCAGATAGGAGGTAGAGGGAGTAAGGGGAGAGGGAAAATGAAATGGTATAAAAGACATATTCTGAAATAGAAAATTAGAATCACTTTTGAAAGAGAACCGGCAGTCAAAATTATTAAACGGATGTGTTAGAGTCCTAGAATCTTTTTTTTTTTTTTTTATCTTTTCAGAATGAACACATTACTCTTCATAATCTTTTTATCATGGGAATGAGATTAAAAAAATGCCAGGAAAAATAAAACCCTCCGTTTACTAATTACAAGCTTGAACACCAAGCTTGCTTCAGTTTTTCCTACCCATATAGCCTTAATCAAATGACATGTCCGTTGTGCATCTAACGTATAATAAGCCTGGGATTCTGCTTGAGTTCGATTTCATATATCCTCTCACACTGTGGGTAGTGGATCAGGTGATAATCTTGTTTCAAATCCACTCAATCTTTAGATGGTGACTTTGGAGCAACCCTTTAGATCAGCTTGCTTTTATAGCACATTTGTCCTTTGCAATTTCATTTGGAACAAGAAATTCTAGGTTTTCCCCTTGCTGAAAAATATAATGCTGTACCTCCAGAAAAGGTAGCATCAAAATAGGTAATTTTATGATTGTGATAGTATTTGAGGTTACGATTTGAAGAGTGTAGGAAGACAGCTTTTTCAGCCCCAAATGGCCACTATTGTGACTGTCTAGTGAAAGAGTCTCTTTCCTTGCAGGATCTGCATTATGGTTAACAGTGCGAGCTTAGGTACACGGATTCACCTCTGACACTAAAAAAGGACAGCTTTACACTTGCTCTGATTTGAAATTCCTGGTAACTCCAGAGCCAAATGTGCCTTCAACCTGGATGTGCAGTTGAGCAGGGACTGGTTGTTTGCCTTGTACAGTTAGTCATTTGCTAAGGATTCTGCAACCAGAATATCTGACCGTGCAAAGAAACAAGTCTTGCCAACCATCAGCTGGGACAAAATCCAAATGGAGTTGCAGCTGGGGAAACCTCTAAGCAAGCAGACACAGGAATTTTTAGCATTGCCTTTCTTCTTTGGTAAGAGGATTAGTGAATGAAATCATGACTGGTAACAGCTCTCCCTTGCACATGTTTCAGCTTATGAACATTGTGTATGATTACTCATAAAGGGTCAAGATACTGCGTATTTTTGCTAGCAAAGAAAAGACAAATTAATCAGTGAATTAAAAAAAAAAAATTGGAAAAGCATTATCCACCACAGTTCCTGAAGACAGTAAGAGTATTATTCTTTTGGTGGGGGAAGGGGAAGAAATAAGAAAGTCAAGACTGGAAGAGATATTTCAAAAACTTTCTAAAGGAAAAGGTAGAAAAGGAATAAGTTCAAAACTGGAGAATAAAATCAGAGCTAAGAAAAGAGAATTCAGGAAGAAAGCTGTACATGGTGAAGTGTTGCCACATGACTCAGCTGAAGAGCCTTTGGAGAAACTATTTCTGGTAAGAGAAATAAATATTAAAGATTTATTGTACTTTGGTGGCAGGACCTTTCTCTTAACTCACAGAGCTGCATGTATTCTGTTTTGTATATGCCTGGCTCAGAACTATTCTGAGCTTCAGAGGCAAAGCAAAATTTGTGCCAATTAGGTAAACAAACCCAGTCAAACTGAAATTTAAGAGAGTGAATGATTTCAGGGAAAAAGAAATGGCTCATATGAAAAGTAAGTTTTTTTCCTTTGTTTTGGTATTGTATTTTGTGTACTGTATGTTCCACTGTATGCTGCGAAATTGATTCTTTACACTATAACTATAGTGCCTTTCATCTGGGCATTATAATTTAAATACACTAGCCATACAATGCTGCTATGAGGTAGGAGATTTAACCTGTAACTCAAAGATCCCAGATATATTTTTTCTCCTAAGATCATCAGTATTTGGTGCTAAAGCTGGGACACCTTAAAAGTACTATTCCCACAGGACAGCATGTTCACCCCTGGCTCATTACCAAATCTGATCCATCTCCATGTGGTAAATGGAATGATCGAATTGGAGATTCGCAATAGCAGCAGCAGTCACCTCTGAAATCTTCTCTTTGGTAATGGTGAGAGCAGATTTATTCAGTAACAAGGAGCCCATGGTCTTCCCAGAGTAGAAGCTGACCTCCTAAAATCTCTGTTACTGGGTTGCTGCATTGTCTGGCTCCATTCTTCCCCACTGGTGTCACCCTGTGCATCAATCCTAATGTAGTTTTCAAACTATGTATTGTTTATTAACAATTTCCGATTAGCAACCTGATGGAAGTGGGATGCAAAATGCCTTCACTAGAACATTCTAGTGCAGGCGGCCCAGTGGGCTCTTCATAAAAAGAAAGGTACAAAAAACTTACCTTTTAGCTGTGAAATGTCATCCTTTTTCACCTTCTTTTTCCACTGAATATCCCAGCTTAGCTCCATTTGGGTGCAGTTGCTGGGGTTTTTTAAGTGTAGGAACAAGAAAAGACGTGTATTCAGAATGTTAGGACTTAATCTTTCCCAAGAGTGAGCATATAGTATAAAACATTTCTGAGACAGCTTTGTGGGCAAGGAAAGGATAATGTTGCAGACATTCACAGCACAATAAGAAGGTGATGGCCCAAATATGTCATCTGCAATCGGTTCCCTTCTCATAAGTGAGTCTGGTTCATTCTTTTCTTTCGTTTGGATTTGACAGATATAAAGCAAAATGTAGATGAGTGACAGAATTTACCTCCAAGAGGAGCTGCACCTGATTTCAGCTAAGCCAGGTGTATACACGTAAAGCAGTATTATCTCCAGTAGTTGGTTTAAATGGGAAGCTCAACACAGTGCATGCTTCATTGTGGTTGATGTGATGTTTCCCATTGATGTCAATGGGGACTTGCTCATTCTGGATCTTGAACTACTCTCAAGAGCCTATGATCTACCTAGAGGAGCAAGTAACCCATTACGAAGAAGGAAGGTTTAACTTTAACTTACTGCACAATAATACTTTAACATAAGCTCATCTTAAAGAAGCCCGAACACAGCAAATAATACAACAAAAATGTAAGTTAGTGGGATAAAGGAAAATAACTCTTGGAGATAGTGAACAAAAGTGCTAGGTCAAACACAGAACACTAGAGAATTTGTAATGTTTGTAAAATATATTTTTTGCTACTTAAGATCTTGCATAAAGTGTACAATCAAATGTCAATGTTCAATATATCCAGCCAGGAAAGGGCTGGATATATTGTGGGCTTCTGTTCTTACCTTAAAAACATAGGAGTGAATAGCGAAGAAAAATTACAGTGATTCATGAAAGTCAAGAGAAAGAATGTCTATCAGCTGTGAATATATACTGGGAAGCATTAATGCTCACATTGCATGTTTTCAGGGAAAAAGATATGTCTAAGTTTCATCATTTAATTAATATTTAGGCCTAAGCTTTATAAAGGATAATTGGCTTATTTAAAAGCTGATTAGATTAATGTTATTATGGTGATAATAGAGCAGTGCTGAGCATTTCCCATTTAAAAAAAAAGAAGTGCTATAAAGCGTGGGGATGCTGGCATGAAGGGAAGTGGGTGGAGTTTGATTTAGGATGTAGTAAAGAATGTGAGCAGAAATGTATTTGGATCCCAGAGCTACTGTGCTTTCTATGATATGGCACTTCATTAATATGGTGAATAGGCAAAGGAAGTCCCCTATGCCTTTTTAGGTATCCTGATGTTGAGTGGGGACATTCACATCATGATGTTTTTGTGCCAGGAGGAAAGAGATTTCAAATATTCTCTTAATGTTTCAGCTGAAGGAGTAGAAGTTTTGGGAGCTGAGTTTGTCTGAGTTTGATTTCTGAGTAAAAGCCCCATGGAATAAAAATTTGAAGGCGTGGAGGTTTGTGTGACTTGGAAGCTGTGGCAAGTGGAAAGGAGGAAAGGAGGCTGTATTAATTCAGGGGTTAATGTTGTCCAAAAACAGTTGTGATTTTCTGTAAACTCAGAATTGAAATGTACTATGCGGTATTCATATGTGCAAAAAGCACAAGGCAAATCACCAATACTTTTTCCCATCCTAGCTGAGACTGACCAAAACTGATATTTTAAAAATAGTACTTGGGATTTCTTATTATTTACAATTTCAGTTTTTGGAATCTAGAGTGTGAGTTATATATCTGAGCTCTTCCCAAAATCATGATGGCAAAAAAAAACCAACTGTATTTTCACAGGAGCTACTGAGAAACAGACACCTGATTTTGAGATGTTTTGAAAAGTTCCTAATATTTCAAGAGTTATGAAAAAATTGCTCTGGTGGTGGTATAGGTTATATGGTCAGCTCTGCGTCAATTCTGTGCAGTTTTGTGAGGAAAGAGAGAACATCAACTGTGAAGCAGCTCTGAATGCCAGAAATAATGGAGCCTCGGTGCCTCTGCTTTTGTATGGTTGGCTGGCTTTAATGTCTAGAAAAATTGTGAGTTCCTGCTTTCTCTCTGTGAGAAAAGGCCCTACTTCATCTCTAGCCTTTCCTTCAATAAGAGGAACTTACAGTTTCTTACTCCTCAATGTGGCAGCTATTTTTGCAAAACTTGTAGGCATTTAATTATCTTCAGAGTCTCTGTTAAATATGATTGAAGTTAGCCCCAGGGATAGAAAAGATAATAGGGATACAGAGAATGACTTCGTAAGTCCTGTTTTCACAGGAAAGCAAACTAAAAAAGAGAGAGGCTGAGTGACCTGTTTAAAAATGCACCACTTTATTATGCTGTTTGGTCTTCTCCAGGAACTATAGAACCAAAATTTTTTTGTGAGTAAGACTAGTCCCAAAGAGCTAGAGGTACATTTTATATATGATATCTTTCATGCATATTTCCTCCTCTTTCTCATTTTAGAAGACCCAGTACAATCTGTGCTTAAGTGAAATAAAATCAACTACTAATGTAAATCTACTTATGTCTGCAGCAGAAAAAAAACGCAGTCTTTTTAGGTTAGTTGAGATGAACCATCTTCTGTGCTGGCTTTGTTTGCCCACTGAAAATAACAGCAATGAATTGGATTCCAGCTGGGTTAGCTTAAGCTTCTCTGGAAGTGATAGACGTGTATAAATGTCACAGCAGTACAGCTGGGCTCAGGAAGTGCATCTATTAGTCACATTGCCAAATAATTTGTCTTCAGCCACGATTTATTTTCGAGGGATTCTTCTTTTCTTCCTACTGCCGTGTTGTTCCACTTAAGGAGGGAGGCAAGTCTGACCTCAGAGGGGAGATGCAGAGGGGTACCGTATTGTACCACAGCTCCTAGAGAGGTGGACCCTCTCTGGGCATCCCACTGTGCTACCTCGTGTCACCACACAGGGTCCCCCTCTGTCCTGGCCAAGGCCGGGGGGACTGCTAACTGCACAGAGAGTGCCTGAGGCTTTGCTTTCTTAGGTGCAGGAGATGTAACTGGCTGGTACAGGCTGTGCAGATAGAGGTGATGCTCTGATCTAGTTCTTTCACTTGACATAGATACAAACTACCTTTCTATTCCGGTAATCACTCTACTTGGGAAGACTTGCAAATAGGATGGCATTTTTCTTCATGGGATCCAGTTGTCCTATAGATATTAGATGCTGGTCCCAAGCTTCAAATTTTTTCCTGGCTTTAACATGTCAGTCGAGAGACTGCAGGCTCACGGGGAGAAATGGTGTTTGCTATGCCAGTTCATCAGAGTGGTGTACAGGCTTATCCACTGGTCTTTGCACATGGCAAACTCAGCTCCTTCAAACTGAGCAGACATCTTGTCACCGGGACTCAACAAGATCAGCATTTTTTGTCTCTGTATGTGCTGCTCCCTTGCCAGAATTGACCTTGGCTCCCACAATTGCTTTTTTGTTCACATTTTTCACATTCAGAAAAATACTGTTACTGGCTACCTTTTTAGGTGCTTTATGACTCCAGCCAGGAAGGTCTCTTTATGAAAACTAACAGGAGCAAAAGAAATAAAAAGAAGCAGAAAAGAAGTACATAAAAATCTGTTTATTTCAGGATATGCTCCAGCACTGAGTCATGTCTTTCACTTGTTACATAAGTACTATGCAACAGGCTGGTGAAAGATGCCAAAAATAATCCTTTGTTCCTTAGAAATAAGCAGCAGCACTCCATATCCTGTCAGCTTCTACCAGCACTTGTCGCTTGTAGTGAATATTTTCCTCTGTATGTGACTTTTTACATATTTGTGATTTTTATATGTTTCTGTAAGGATACTGTTACATACTCAGGCACACTCATGCATGCATACACAAAACCAAGAAACAGGTCGATATTATGTTGTTGGCAAGAGTTTAGAAAGAATCATTTCCAGTTCCTAGCCCATATAGTGTAGCATGAATTAGCTAAATATGCTTGGGACGGGGGGGTGGGCACCAGCAAGGGAGAGTTTTTAATCATCTTCTGAAAGAAGACAATTACTTGAACTTCACAATGCGCCATTATAGGACACCAGCACTAAAATCAGTAAGGGAAGTAACAGGCAAGTATTTCCATATATAAAAAGGGGTTGTATACTGTCTGCATAAATTGTTTGCTCTTGTGTAAGAAGAGCATTAAGACAACGAAGAAACAAATCCTCAGGGGAGAAATCAGCGTGTGTGCATACTCTGATGAGGTTTATCTTTTTGATTCAAAAAGCAGTCGCTAATTCTGTAGAAAGGCAGAGCTGTAAACTGGAGGACTCTAAACTGACCAGAGATGTGGGATACCTAATCCACCATGCAGCTGGCTGCTCGCAGATTCTTCGTGATGAAGAATGGTGTAATATGGCAAGGGATTGGTCTGGGAATTGACAGACCAAAATGTAACTCCCTAACTACCATAGGCTTCTTGAGACATCATAGTGCAATCACTGATAGTCTCCGCACCTCTGTTCTCCATCTGTAATATGGAAATAACACCTCTGCTTTGCCTATCATGTTTCATGAGGGAACGTTGAGTTAAAAAGTACAGATGCTTAAGTACTTGAGCTCTAAAATGCACTTGTATTTGCAAAACAAAACCAACCATTCTCCAAAATAAACAAACGAATAAACAAAAGTTCTGTATTTTGAAATGATTTGTGTATTTTCTCTCTATTTGGATAAATCTCAAATGTCCAACAGTATTTCAAGGCTTGAAAACCAAGCATGTGTACCTCTGATCTTCGTGAGAAATATAATATCTAAATCCTGAAATGAAAATGAGCACAGCACACTGCCTTGCTTATAACCACATCTCTGCCTTCCTACATTTCGATACATATCTCAGCAAAAAGGCTCAAAATAATAAATAGTCCAGAAGAAAACCTTTAAACCCATCCCCCAAACTTTATCTCCCTTCTTTTCATCTTATTGCAACAACTCCAAATTTCTCTCCAGAAAAAATGGCAATGAATACAAAGCTTACTAATTTGGGAGCCTGCAATACCAAAAGCCAGCCACAGACGTTGTTTGTCTTTTGATTTACATTTGCAAGATTGTCACTTCTCATACAGACTCCTTGAAGGTGCCATAGTTCAGAAGGAACCCAATTATTCTGAGATAAGAATATCCTCAGTTAAAAAATGACTATTTCAAAGCAGAAAAACAATGCAGGATTTGAGGTTCAGAATTCAGACCTCAGCTCATTGCTCTCACAGATTTCAAAGCCACCTCTGCTCTTCTTCTCTATAACCGTTTTTTTCTTTCTTCAATGGCTATCTCAGACACAGACTGAAGACAGCACTTTTGCCTCAGATATTAAGGCGTTACCATGTTTCTAGGGATCGTAGCTTTAGTTTCCCTGCCATCATGCATCAGTTTTATAGCATGATATCACTCTGCCTTAGCATTTAGGGGAGCATCATTTACAGTCACCTGCATGCCGTCATGAAACACTGTAGAACAATTTCTACTTCAGCATAATACTGACGTGAAGGGCAAAGGGTGCTAACCAGTGACATTTTCCCCACAAGAAGTCAGACTGTTCCTGTGATTGCTCCTAGGTGCTCGGAACCGCAGGTGCAATTTTGCAGTGATGAGGCACAGGCAAGGTAATGATGATGTGCACGTTATTACCTGTGCATTTACACAAGGCCATGTCTTTGTATGCTATGCAGAAGTGCCTGGAGATGTAGGCTTAACTTCATGGCTCAGTTCTCAGTATCCTAACTATCTCAGTCAGACTTCATTCGAATATTTCTGTCTGGCATTGCAGTGCATTGGCTGGACACACCCACAAAGATTAGTGCATTATACAGTCAGATTCCCAGCTGTTTTCAGGAAAATGAGGAGAGAAAGATGGTGATTTGGGGTTTCTAGGTCAAAGTATAACTTTCCATACAGCAAAAGAGAGAGAAGAGCAGGAGGAGAGTGAATACAGTTGGTGTAGAGAAAAGCAAGGACAGGTGTTTAAGCATCAATATTGGTTGAAATAATCTCTGCATAGGTAGTACAGCGGGAATCTACTTGTAATAGGACTCACCTTAGCCAGCTCAGGAGTATCACTCTTTCAGTAAATGACCTATTAAATCTACTCAATGCTAGAGGAATAAAACCATCAAATGCAGTTACAGCTGTGAGAGTGTGATACTTGCAAATAAAGTAAGAGCTGTAGATCTATTTCAGGTTAGGAGGCAGGAAATATCAAGCCATTGTTTCATTTCTCTACATGCTGCAGAAGGTTTCCAGACTGAAAGCAGATAAAACAAACACTTCCTCTTACAAATTGAATAAAATCTGAATTTCATTCAGTTAAAAGGACAAGGCCAAATATTTTTAAAATAGGGCTATGTTCTGAGACCTAATTAGCAGTCCCTATCAAGGACTGCTGGTCCGTAATATCTGGTTGCTACTTCTCTCTAATCAGCCTGGATAATTATCTGCCCAAGTCTCTGCATATCCAACTGAGTGAAAAAAGGTCATAGAAAACATGACATAAAAAAAAAATCATGCATTTCTTATATAGTTCTGAGAAAAACATATAACTTTTTCAGAGTCTGGTTACTACACAATCACATTTTAATGTGGGCATCATTCCACTGACCCAAGCAGATATACTGCTAATTTACACTGGTGCAATTAACCAGGGAAGCATGAAGGGGAATTTTGAGTTACATGTTTTCTTGTGTCAGTGACTACTTTCTCCTTGTAAGGGGGTAAGGGCAGGAGGGTACTTTGGGGGGAAGGGAGGTGAGGGAGGTGAACTTTTTATCCTATTTGTAAGATTTTCAGCTTAGTGCTAATTATAATTTTGTTCAATATACGGTTGCTGTGGAACAACACTGAAACTTAACTGTTATTTATCTCTGGATATTAGCCAAGCTAAAACTGTAAAAGGAAAAAAAATAGTTTATTTATTTATTTTTTTAATCTCTAATTAGACATAAAGAGTACAACAGCATTTTCATGAAAGGATATATTTAAGATGCTTTTTTAGAATTGCAGCAGTAACAACACTTTTTTTTGCGTGGTAAACAGAAGCCTTTTGGCAGGGGGATGCTTTAGTTTTGAAAACTGCCAAGAATTATTTTATTATCTACAGAATTTCAGCTACTCACTGTGTCTATGAGTCATATGGAAGCATGAAGGGGGTAAACACAGTTCCGTAATAGAGAGGCAGGGAGACGGTAAAAATGCATTGCTACGCTCAAAAGCTAAGCAACTTGCACTACCCTGTTATTAAGAGGGAAGAAAGTGAGGTGAAGGGGTAGTGAAAGTCAAGCCTGGATATTCTAATGTCATTTGGAAGGGACTGCAGAGTTGTCAAAATGATAATGGTTTTCGACAGTTTGATATGTATTTATAGCTGTTGCCAGTCCTGCCTGAATATTATATGGGATTATCTGGGATTTTCTGGGTTTATCACCACAGGCATGCAGGATTAACAGCCTGATGAAGTAAAAAAAAATTATCCATCCAATCCAATCCGTAAACTTCTATAGCACCCTTCACACAAGGTCCCAGAACACCATACGAAAAATACAGTAACTGCCAAAAACTGCCAACTACAAAACTGCCAAATTTGCCAATTGCCAAAACAGCAAAATAAAAATCTTCCATCTAGGCTTGACATCCACAAAGGAGCTTTGCTACTGAATGTCTCCTAATGAAAAATTCCAAAGTGTCAGTGTCTAGCAAAGGAGAGAGAGGGGACTACTCATCAGGATCCCTGCCGTTAATGCTAAAGACACTTAGGAATTTCTCGGTGCTCAGGCAGAGCTTTCACAGTAGGAGTATACAGGATGATACAAAGTCCCAGAGGCAGCTAGATGCTAGGCAAAGGGAGCTTTGAATAAAAGTAGATGGATTTTGAAACAGATCCCTATGATTTCCCTGTAAGACAAAACCACTGGTCTATCTTATCTGCAGCTTTCATCTTGTACCGTCCAATCCCTGTTATGTTTTCATATAGTGCTCATAAAAAAATTCATGTTCAAATTGTGCTGCAACAGCCGTGATGCAGATGCAGGAGATTTACCTGATTTTACATGTCTTGCAGCTAACTCAACTTTGCTTTGTTTGCTAACCCTTCAGTGCACCTAATCTCTTAGAACAAAGCATCCAAAAACTACTAAATTAATACATATGACCCAAAATAAGGATTTGCACAGTAATCATAAAAATACTAGCATTATATCCCCCTTTTTTTTTTTTTTTTGGGTGGGAGCAAAGGAAAAAAAGCTAAAATGGCACTGAGTTGGGCTGTCTGATTGTTATCACTCCTTTGGGGGGATTTGCTGTTTGAAGCAGTATGTGTCTGGAAGCTGCCCTGGCTGCTGTTCTCTGGGCCAGGCATTACCTTCTGGAGGGAGAAGGTGATTCCTGCCCTAGAGAGCCAAGGAGCGTGCTGGAGAGGAGGTGCTTTATAGTGCAGGAGGGAGCAGTCCTTCCTCCTGCTGCCGCAATGTCACCGTCATCCTAACAAAGGGAGAGGTGACTTTTGCTCAGGGAAGATGTGGCAGCTTTGTCACCATTTCCTCTCCAGGCTGGTCCCCAGGATACTCTCCAGCTCATTCAGCCATGTAACTCACACCCCTCTGTCAATGGCATATCCACCACAACCATCTCTGCCATCTCCACCTCAAGAGTTAGAAGCTTGTCATGCACGATAGGGCAGTCATGGAGACCTGCCCACATTTCCCAGCGTAGGCCCTTGCATCCCATTCTTTACTGGTAGTAGGTTCTTTGGGGTATTCCTTAGGTCCCCTTCCTACCCCACACCAGGCAGCCTCTTCAAAATCTGTTTTTCCCCAAATCATTTCCTTTGCTGTAGTGATTGCAAAAGTTTACCAGAGCCTTGGGATCATACTGTCACCAGCTAGCAGATGGCAAAGTTTGTCTTGTCTAAGGCAGTGTATCTGGAACTGCTGCTCATAACTTGTAAGGTTTAGAGGAAGTGTAAAGGATAGTTTATGTTGCAGTTAAAGGGAAGGTTGACTTTGAAAACTTGCAGCTGCTTTCTCCTGCTGAAACTGATACCTGAGCTCACTGATTTAAAACTAATTGGAGTCCACCTACACAGACTGCAGCCACAAAGTAGATAAATCTTCAGGATGCCTGAGGCGAGATGAAGAGGAAGAGGATTCAAGAAACAGTGTGTTGTAGGGATGCGTTGTAGGTGATTCAAAGGGGGTGAGCTGGGTAAGAGCATCCAACAGGATACTGAACAGGAGTTGCTGGCAGGTATGTAAATCCTGAAGGGTTCACCCAGAGGCTGGCAGGACAGGTAGCCCATATTGCCAAAGTGATCACAGCTCTGTAATTAGAAGGTGTGTTTCAAAAGATAGACAGAAAAAAAAAAGAGAGCTGTGGGGCCTACCTTGGAACCACAAATAAGCATGTGTATGGTGCAGAAGTTAGGACATCAATGCTTGACAGTGTTATTCCTACCACAGTAGTCCAACTTATGCTTTTAAACTTTTTACCTAAACAGGATTTGATATGTTTTTAAAGTTAATAATTCAGAAAACAGAAAAATGAGACAAAAGTTGTATACAATTTATGTGTTATGGGATGTTGCAGTAAATTCAATGCTTAAGAAAGGGAATCAGTAGTGGCATTATTGCTGACATAAGAAAGAAGGTTCTTTGCTATTCAGTAATTATTGTGATTAATGCATTTGGAGGCTAAGGCTGGCTGGCCAATTGTTCTTGTAAAATAAATACATTTTCTTAATGTTTAGGTTTTGAGAAATGTTTTAAAATAAGAATGGATTAAATGTTTTCCTTGAGATTTATTTCTAACTGCCTTCAATAAAGATTTTCCTTCTAGCTGTATTTTAATGATGGTACTATCACAAGAGCACAGTAAATGTTTTCATTTGCAAGAAGATATTCAAGAATGGGATTTCCACACACTTGCCCCATGATAATGTTGTGAGAATGCAGTATGGCCGTGCTGACTAAAACAGATCTGAAAGAGCTTCTTTCATTGAGTCATGCCTGGATTACTGCTTTGGGTTATTCTCCTTCTGCCTACCCTAGACGCAGAGAGGAGTTTGCATCCGCTTCTGTTGATCAGCAGAGGGACAATGGTTCATGATCCATATTGGATTACCCTTGATAGATCCTAGAGCAGACCAGGTTAGGAATGTTGTCCCTAGATGTACATCTATGGAGCAAAATGAAGGCTTGTTTATGGCACAGGTTCTGTAACTGCAATCTGCTTGCAAAGGGTAAGAATAGTTATGAAGATGTGGGCTGAGAAATTTCCTTTAAAATGAAATAAGATGAAAAAAAATCACTCTCAGATTGATCAACATGTTTAATTTAAGTAATATTGAAACATGCATCTCCAATTCTTTTCAACCTATTTATTTCATAAGCAAGCTCATTCAAAACAAAAAAAATCAGAACCCTATTGAATCATATTTAGTCTTTTCTGTTTTCCTTGCAAAACAAAAGGTTATTGCAACTGAAGGTTTTGCTTTTGACACATTGCCATTTTTGATGGAAAAACTTTAGTTGGATATTGACCAGGTCATCTGTTATGGCCACAAGAACAAACTGGTATTTCATATTTCAGCTTAGTACTATTTTTGTAAAGTTTTCAGCACTTAAAAGATTTACAGGAGATTTTTCTCCAGTTACAATTCTCATTTTGGCTCTTTACCACACTTTTATTGCAGCTATCCCTGGGAAGGACTAAGCAAGACCCATTTTCCATTTGTCTCTCATCCACTGTCATCCAGGAAGGCACTTACTGGACTTGCTGCATATCCATGTTAGAGTGAGCAAGGATGAGCAGGTGGATTTTGCGCTTCAGACAGGATGTTCTCTGATAGTGAGCAGCTCCTCGGTGTATGTGGGAGGGTGTTCCTCAGTCTTCAGTCAGCTCCTGAGAAAACTTGTCTCGTGCAGACAGCCTTTACCATTATGGCCCTCACTGATGATGTGTATGCATGTGACTGCTTGTATTCATGTAGTTTTGTATATGTACTGTACTGCAAAAGTAATTAATGGCTACCGTTCATTTTTCATCTGAGAATACATACTCAAACATACACACAGACACACAGATGCGCACACACACATGTGCACGCATGTGTGCATGCACGTGCATGCAGCTCTACAGTACCTCATGAAAAAAGAAAAAGTATTATCCTTATTTTTACAAAGCCACCTTTAGGGTTACCAGGCAAATAAATGAAGCACGAATTATTCATCAGTCTGCATGTCGTCTGGATCTTTTAAATCACAGTTGATGAAATGGTAAAACTGTAAGCGTCTACCATTCTTACAAAGCCAATTCAATTGCAAAGTCACAATGAAGTTTCTCCCCGTCTTTTAACCATTTACTATTTTAACAAAACTAGACACAGCAGCTCAGGTAAATTTCATAATATATAGCTAATAAAATATAAGGTACATTAATAATTTACAGGCCTGAAATGTGTTGGATCCTTGTGAAAGGACACTTTGCAAAGAATATAATCACACAAAAGCAGCCTTGTATTTCCTGCATACCTTATTTAACATGGGCATTGCCTATATTTATGAATTTTCTATATTAGCAGATGAAATTTGTGAATATTCTGGAGCCTACTAAGCCAAGAAAAAGAATATACTTTTTAATACAAGGAAACAAGTCTCTTTTTTACTTAAGGAAACAAAGGGAGGGAGGTGAACAATCATGTTTAGAGGTATGAGATTGTTTTGGAAATAAAACATTTGGAAATGTGTGATGTTCCCTTGTTTCTCATATTTAACCTTCTCTTTCAAGAAATATATTTTCCTTAATTGTATTGAAATCACTTCTAAAATTGCATAAAAGGCTGTATAAACAATTCTTATACAATTGTTTAAAGAACTTTTTATACAGTTCTTTATTTTAATGTATACAATAAACTGTTAAGAATTTTTCTACCATTTTCCTCCCATAGCAACAAGGTACCAAGGCAGGGCTAAACTGAAAAGAAATATAAGGAGCCAAATCTCACATGAGGTAATCACTGAACACTGAAAAGAATTACATTTGTGTATGCCAACAGAGAGTCTAGGACTTTGTAATGGAAGAAAACAAAATTAGGACAAAATGCTGGTATAATTAAACGCTCTGTTCTCTTCTCTTTCCTTCTGCTACAAGCTCATATAAAGATTTATTGTACCTATCATCTCTGCACTATGGCAGACATGATGATAGTCTTATAAATGTACGTACTTGAAGGCAACTGTGACCACAAGGCAGAAAAGGGAGGGTCGGATACAGTGGAGAGAGATGCTCAAAGTTCATGAGGGATTAAACAACGTAGATTTAATGAAGGACGTACAGTCTAAGCTGCAGGGGGAGCCCCGGGAACCGGACGGAGCGGTCACTGACGGGAGGCTGCGGGATGCACGGGTCGGACGCCCAGGCAGGACTCACTCCCCCTGTCCCAAGGGCCCTTTAAAGCAGCTAGCACTATTTCCTATCTCAGCTGAGCTAACCTTGGGTAGCCGCCGACCGGGAAGCAGCTAGACATTGTTGGCAAATCAGAATATGCATGCCTGGCCCCGATGGGTTGAGAGCACACTCAGACTGCTATCACGTGCTCTGCCAGGCACCTGACTCCCCTCCACATCTCCCACAGGTGTTCTCACTACAGCAATTAACAAGAAAAAATATGGAGCTGAAATTTTTTTTCCATGAATTATTTTAAATGGTTAATTCCCATATTTGGGCAGAAAAGATACCGTATTTTCAAAAGAGTGTCTAAACCGACACTTCACCAAGAACTCAGAGCTGCTGCTGGTGCCTGGGCTCTTTCAGTGGAGAATTCTCAGTATCTCCCAGTACCTCTGACCAAACCAATTTATTCTGAGAAGCATGGATCTGAAGGCCAACATATACTCTTTTAGGAGGTTCTACTTCTTTTCTTGGTTTATTATTGTTTTTATTAGGTTTCTTTTCATATGCTTTCAAGCTTTGAAACACAAGATAGCCATTCTAAAAGAAAGTACCAACAGGCTTGTTCTCCCTGAACTGGTTCAGTCTAGCACACCATAAAGTACTTTCCAGTACTAGCAATATAACTGAGAAAATGCACACATTTTTCCTGTTCTACTATTTTTAAAAATTCCTTTCAAGCTCCCAACCATAAACAGTTTCATGTTCATATTCTGAAATGGCCAAATCATATATATGAAATATATATATATATTATACACACACACACACACACACACATATATAAAGCTTGAAATAACCAAAAAATAATATGTCAAATTATTCCTTGTTGACCAGAACTGAACACAAACAAATAGGAATGTGAATTACATCTCCTTTAAGATAATCACAAGGAGGCCATTTGGTCTCAGTGTCTGTGCTGGGCACCTCAAGAAGGAGCTGAGTGTGCACAGTAGCATGCACAATAAAACAATAGGAATGTGGGATATGAAAAAATGCAAGCAGTCTGATTTCAAAAAGCCAGGGTGATACAGAACCACTGCAAACAAAAGTCATACCATCAATATTTTTGTGCAGCTGGTGCTCTTGCAGTGGTTTGCTTATCTCCAGACACTCAAACTGAAGAGAGATTCTCCAGCCAGCAGAAACTCATTAGCAAGGAACACATAAAAAACTGTCACTGAAAGTTACTGGTGTAGGATAAATAGAAGAAAAACTGCATTTTCATAGCTGCCAAACTCTTCAATTTGCTAGTGCAAAAAATTCTTCAGAACAGCTTAATGAGCTGGGTGTCACCCCAACTTACACATCATCAACAGAATTGTCAGCTGAGTTCAAGCTGCCAAGTGTTTGTAGCAGTAGATAACTTAAGAGGCAGAAAGATCTCAGCTTGATTTTTTGGATGCCTGGCTGAGCTTTCTGTCTGGCAACAGGAAAATGCATCTTCTAGCTTTTAAATTGAGCAAATTAGATATGAAAGAACATCAAAGTGGAACAAACATGGAAACTGTCATACACAATCATTTTTAGGGAGTTATTTTGGTGACAATTGCTGAACAGAAAACTAGGCCAAAAACGCCATGAAATGATCACTCTGTCTTTTTATGATATTTTGAAGTTGCGTGTCGCTAGAAAAGATATGGAAGGAATTCTAAGATCTACAGAAATTTATGGGAGTGTGTTAAAAGGCATCAGGGTATTGCAGCGCAAGCAGATGATCGTGAAATGGATCATACTGGTCTGCCTGAGCCTCAGCCACACAGAAACACCAGAAGGAAGAAGCAAGTGTCAGTTGTTGGAGACTGATGCGGGGGACTGGAGGCCTTCATCTACTGACCTGACTTGCCATCTATGGAGGTTTGCTGCCTACTGGGGACTCGCATTTGGGATGCTGTGGAGAGGCTGCCAAGGCTGGTCTGGCCCTTGGACTATTAGTCCCTGCTGTTCTTCCACATGGGCACCCACGATACTGCCGGGGAAACCTGGGAAGTATCAAACGTGACTGTATGGCTCTGGGGGTTATGATCAAGAGTATGGGGGTCCTGGTCTCCTCAAACCTGCTGGTGAGAAGAGTTAGGGGTCAAAAGGAACAAATTCTTCATAGGAAGGGGAGCAGAACTTTCTCTATTTGGTCCCTTTTCAAAGGTGCTCAGTTGTTGGTTTTAGTACGACATGGATTCTGGCTGCCTGGCTCAGAAAATATTGACCCTCTCTTTGTAAATTGACGATATCCTTCCACAATCCCTTTGTCTCTTCCGTAATGTGTAAGGGATTTTGCAGTGCTTCTGCTGGCTTTGCAAGGGGACCCGATGGGTAGTCTACCCTGTTGCATGGGTTTGTTTGTTGTGGCTGCCAAGACCTCAACTCTGGCTACCGAAGGCAGGTGTGTGTCACTGAGCTGGGGTGGGGATGAAGGCCAGGGCTGGCTGGCTGGTCCTGGAAAGGGGCTGTGCCCCTGCAACAGCACAGAGGACTAGTGTAAACAGAGGGGGCTGTGACCAGGGCATTAGCAGGCGTTGGCCCCACAGTGCGGCTGGACCCACAGTGGTACGGCCTGGGCCATTGCAGGCTACAACAGCTTCTGCAGGGTGAGTGCAGCATGTGGGGGAAGGCGAGGCTGGAGAAAAGCCAGGGCACAAACACCGGTACTTGGGGGTTTCTGACCCTGGAGCAAGGGCTAAGCTGCACAGAGACTGCATTGGACTGGGCACGTTGCTACCTTGGGGGACGGGGGCAGAGGTGCTCGAGGCTCCCAAGGACAGCGGGTGCCCAGAGACATATTGGGGATATGCTATGCACCTGCAGCTCCTTGGGACTCTGCTTCCTGGGGGAGGTGGGACCTCAGGAGTCCCCAGCCTGGTGGCACTTGCCCTTTCAGCACATCTGCCCCAGAGGCAAAGCCCAGACGGGGTGCTGGGCATCAGGGGAGTCTTGTCAGGATGGGCTCCACAGTGTCCCTGTCTACAGCCCATGTCCCCTTCAAGCCTGCGGGCACCAGTGCCCAAGCACTTTCCCTGGGGTGGCCTATGGCCTCCATCCAGGCAGTGCTCATGAATGCTGTCCTTGTTGCCTCCAGGCTTCCTTGACACATCTGCTGTGCTGCCCCCAGCTCCCTGCAGCTTCTGCCCCCAACCTGTGAGCTCTCTCCCACCCAGCCCCACCCAGCCCCCTTCTCTCCCATCTCCTCCAGGCCATGGCTGTGGGTATTCTCACCCTGGCCACACTGAGCATCATCCAGAACACACTTGAGGTCAGCCATCAGATAGATAGGGCCATGCAGGATCGGGTACAGTGGCACAAGGAGCAACTGAGGCAGGCTCAGCTGCAGCAGGAGTTTGAGGGAATGATCCAGGAGCAGAGTGGGCTTTTCAAGAAAGATGTGTTCTTCATTACATGGGACAGACGGTGGTTCTGGGCCTATGCTGGAGCCCTTATCATGCTCTTTGAGCTCTGTTGCCTGGCCAGGAAGCAGGACCATTCCTCCAAAATCAGCAGCGAGCTGAGCATCTCCAGCAGCAAGGAGGAGGAAGACTCCGTAGACAAATGGAGTCTGAGAAAGTCTTTGGAGCAGCACATCTAGCGGCTAGAAGAGGACCTGACCAATACATGCAAGATGGTAGAGGAGCTGATGGGTGACCTCCTCTAAGCCTGCTGGCTATTCACCTTGAAGACTTTCCTATATGGAAGCAGGCATCGGGGTGGGTAGCATCTTCAAAAGCTGGAGCCCTCATGAGGATGACATCATCTACAGCCTGCTCATGCCTCTGGGACCTCCACCCAGGCACTCCTTCCACCTAGAGCCAGCCAGCTAAGGGAGCACCCAGCAGCTGCATCCACATGGAGCTAGAGTGCATGTGCATGAGGGAGCTGGTGCTGGGAGATGGGCTGTGCTTCTTCCACCATGCTGAGGCCAAGCTGGGGAAAAATCAGGACCCCTGCCTCCTATCCAACGTGTACACCCAGTCCTGACTGGCTGTAGAGAAAACCACCCTCTGGTTCCAGTAAGTAGTGAGAAAAGCCTGGGTGCTTTTGCCTCCATCCCATCCCTGCCAACTGATGGTGCTGCCCTCTTCCCACTCCTGCAAGCTTCAGCTGGCAAACAGCTCCGGGAGGCCCATGTTCACTGAGATCATGTTCAGGGTGCAACAAAGTGACTTGGAGATCTTCTGGCCAGCCAACAGGCAGAGGCCAGCCTCAATAAAAATGTGGTGTTGCTGGGAAAGCACTCTGTGCCACAGATGCTGTTCTTGAGGCTCAAGTTCAGGCACGCTCTGCAGGGTGGCTGCCACCTGTATTTTCTGCAGCTTCTTGTTCATCTCCTCAAGGCCTTGGTGCTTTCTCCCTTCCACTTGAAAGCTGCCAGGATGCACCTCCTGAAGCTCATGCCCCCATCTAGGTGCCCTTCCTGGTGTATAGATGCTTTGATCATTTCTTCTTAGGCAATGAGGTGGTGTCTGTGGAGGTCCCCATGCCCCCAGCCTGCTGAATGGCCAGCCTGCTGAACTTCTTCCAGTGTCTGGTGCAGGAGTTGTCCTCCTACACCCATGCGCTGCAGGAGTTTGGGGAACTGGAGGGATAGCTCAAGAGCCTGTTACATTAAGGACACTGAAAAAGGGTTTCATGCACAGAACTATATTTGCAGGATTCATACCACGATCCATGTAGCATCCAGCCAGCTGCTTCCAGAAACTCCATTTCCCACAGGAGCCTTACCTATGCAATTACCTTTTTTAAACAAACGGTCTGTGTCCTGAATCTTTTCTAAACTGCTCTGGTAGCATCCCTCAGCCTCTGACTTGGGAGAGCTCCTTCTTAGGAGGTGGACTTTACAACTGAATGAACATATGTAGCCATACATACATATATACCAGGGAATGAAAAACAGCAGCAGTGTTCAGAAGACTGCCACACCAGGTCAGTTTTAAACTTTCCAACTAAACATTATTAAATTTGTTCATTAACAGCTTACTTCTTGTTAATGGTTCATTTTTATACATTAGTAGTCATCATCACTCTGTACTGAAAACCTTTAGTCTTTAACACATGTACCCTAGATGCTGTGCGTACACAACACCACAGAGCTGATGCCTTCCACTGGCACTGATGGCTGCAGTCCTTGGTGATTCCTAGTCACTGAGGTTAAGGTGGATCAGGCTTGAGAGCTCTTTGGTGACTGAGGTCAGAACAGAGGTGGATTTGTTTCTTTTCTTCTCTGATTTTCCTTGCTTATGCCTGGTGATTTTATGCTATAGACCCACACGCCCCCAAAAGGGGGCTCTTCTCTATTTCTGACCCTGATTATCTGCTTTTTGGATATGCCTGTCATGCTTCTTGTGCTTATCTTGCCCTTTGCCTGGCAGCTTCTGTTACTTGGAGGCCTCTGATGTGCAGCTACCCTCACCTCGCCTCTGCAGGGTCTACTGCTCACACGTTTACGGAAAATGCTTAAAGTGCTTGACTCTGCCATCAGTGTTACAAAACACATACTGTTAGTTACACTATTTTCATAAGCTTTTATTTGGGTTCATGGCAACTGCTAACATCAGGTGTCATCAGCAGGATCTGGTTGTGCTATAAGCATTCCCAAAATGGCATATGTAATATTTCCTGCATGGGTAGAGGATCAATCCTCTTGCAAATACATCCCATGTGTTAGAATTATTTACCAGACCTTCAGAGCATTATGAAGGAAAATCCTGGGATCAGTGGGGCAATTGGACTGACAGCAATCTAGTTCATGTGAAGACTGAAGTGAAAATTGGCTCTTGTGGGTGAAATTGGTTTCTTTTGAAAAAAGGTAAGCCACCACAAATTGAGACCTACACTGTAATAGCCATGAGGCAGGTAGAGACCCAGAAGCTAGGGCCAGATTCTCTATAAAACTGTCCTTGGAATTTGAGAAATCTAGTTTAAAAGGGATATTAACAGTCACAGAAGGATGTCTTCAACTTACAGAAAGAGTTTCTAACTTTATGGAGTCAGGGCTGCTGTAGCCTGCAATGGCCCAGAGCCTCTGAGAGGGACAAAATGTGCAGATTTCAGCCTCACCTTTCTATGAAGGATTTGATGCTTTTGGTGCTCTCCTACCATCTCTATATCCTCCCTTAATTCCTTCCTTGAAACTAAATGTAACTGTAAAATAATGTGTAAAAAGCACAGATAATGTATGCGGTAATATTGTCAATAGTCCCCACAGTGTCGCTGTGCAGTCCTCTGGCTGGGGGATATGGCTGTGCTCCCAGGGCGCTCAGGGCCCCTCTGCCATTGGTGGCAATTCTGCGGTGGGAATCCCTTTATCTAGGACCCTTGATCATTTGACCATCTTTTGAACAGTACAAATTCCAGAAGGTTATACACTGGAAAAAGTTAGATGCAGCTCACTGTTGGATTTGACATTGGTTCTTCATATGTAGTGAAAAATCTGCTCAAGTGTTCACATAGGGAAAATACTACCAATTTGTGGTGTTGTCCCCAGCCTCTGAAAGAATCAAAACTGCTCTGAAAATGTAGCTGAACTAGCCTTTAATCAAGATAGCCAGTCTGCCTGCTGTGATTCAGATGGCAGGTGGAGTACAGGTAGTCCTTGTTCTAGCATTTAACATTCAAATTCCTCCTCTAAGACAGTACAAAACAGAATAATCTATAGAACTCATGGGGACTTACTGCTAGACACCAGTTTTGATAAGGAAAGATTTGTTTTTTGAGAAGAGAAAGACTTTTGCAGAAAATTGCAGTGAAAGTTCAAAAAGAATTACTGAAAATTAATTTTGAAAACTCATATCTTTTCAATAAAACACTTCAGTAAAACAACAATTCCATTCCCCAACAGAAAATTCAAACAATTATTTCATTGAAAATGTTGGAATGTTTTTAATAGGTCCCAATTTCTCTCTTGTGCTGCTCTGCTGCAACATTTCTCCATCTTTCCCTTCTTCCCTCCTTCCCTCTAAACTAAAAGCACTATCAGAAGAGTTTACCCTATGTTCTGTTCAAGGCAAATGATCAAGTAAGCCAAATACTTCTGCGAATATTTGGACAAAGGCATCTTTGGTTACTCATATTATCCTGAGATATACAATCCAAAGCACTTGAAGAATGCCTTCAATTCCCTTTACCAACAGGAAACAACAGGTTTTCTGCATGAAGATACCCCAAAGTGTAGTTCTGGATTTGCTTTTCTTGTAACATAAAGACATATATACCTAAATAAAACAAACTATCTTCCTTAGAGAGGTGGCTGCTTTACAGACACAGCTCATTTTAAGCCAGTGACTTAGTGTGAATTCCTGGTGTGACTGCATGGCTGACCTTGCTTTGAACAGGAGGTTGGACAGGAGGCTTACAGAGGTCTCTTTCAGACTGAGTTATCCTTTGATACTATGAATTACTGTACTGTGCAGGTGAAACAATTAGAATTTCTACAATAAAACCACATAGGACCATTAGGAATGTGGCAGATGACAATTCTCAGCTAACCCTACCTGTTTCTCCACAATATCTGCACCTGGTAGTCCCAGGGCAGGCCCTCCTAAATTTTCCTTCATAGCTGTGCTAATGAGCTCTTCCTCCCCTTCACCCTTTCTCCAAGAAAAAAGGTGACAAGTAAAGCCAGTAGACACTTTTATATGGATAAGAGATTTTAAGACGATCAAACTGTGTCTTTGGCTGGCTGGAAAAATGAAATTGTTTGGGTTGTCTCATTGTACTAACATTTAGTTTACTGTAATATTGCAATTGTTTCTTCAGACATTAGCGCCATTTTTCACATACCTGTTAAACTGTTTTTATGTTATTCACAACTCACCATTTATGTCATTCTTTTTATGAGGCCATTATCTTGCCAGTCAGCAATGGCAGATGATCTTTCCAAGATTGCCTATGACATTGGATAGGGGAAAGAAAGAATAGCTTTGTTCCCCGTTCATTCTGTGACATTCACGCAAATGACTTTGCCTTGCCTTTAATTTTGCCTTGGTGGAATATTTGTTTGAATGGCTTTGCACCTGCTCTCTATCTCAGCTAGGGGGTTGTCCAGTCTTCGCACAGAGAGGGAGTGGGGAAAGAAGTCTGTTTAGTTCCAGGAAGGCAGTCCTGTGTTCCCCCTGCCCTGTATTATGACAACCACATCTCTTATTTGCCAGCAGAGGGTGAGGAAAAGTTGCAAATACAGATATTACCTTCATGTGTCAGATGGCATGGGAGAAATCTGTTTTGGAAGAAATGACCCTCTCAATCCTACACAGTGTACCAGGCATTTCCTCTTCCCTGTTTTCAGCTATTTGGACCCTTCCTTGCCTCTCCCAATGCTCCCCCCAAAAGAAGGAAAAGTAATAAGAAAACTATTCCCTCCATCAGTGCCTTTGACTTGTCAGCCTGCCCAGGGACCCTGAAAGTGCTGCCGAGGGCGCCTGGGCCCCCACTGTGCTCTGTGAGCCCTGCTTCCCACGCCAAGCAGGACTTTGCTTTGAGGAGTCCAAGCGGGGGAAGAGACCTGTGTTTCTAGCCCTCGTGCCAAAGTCACATTTTTGTCTTTTAATCCACCCCTTTTGAATCACAACACTGGCTTCTCCAGTGCCATAACC